>NC_134589.1:352500-687500 GCF_037038515.1 Microtus pennsylvanicus
CTCACTCTCTAAAGCTGGCTGCCAAACAGGCCAGATCAAAGGAGGTCCTGGTACAGGGGTGGGGGGGGGTGGGTATCCTGTCCTGGGGACATAGAACAGGAGGAGGCCCCTGGCCATGGCCCACAAACTGTGGAGGGGCAGACAGAGGTCAGAGAAGCTACTCTGAGAAGGGATAAAGACACAGGGCAGCCCCTGCTGTCCTCAGATACTCACATGTGGGCCTCAATCAGCTGCGGCTCTGTCCGTGCCAGCAGAAGTGTCAAGTCCACGAGGCTCGTCATGGCAGCTTCCCGGACCCTGTGAATAAGGAGATATAGGAAGGTCAATCCAGGACAGGGATTCAAGCCCTGGTACCATCAAACACATTCATCGGGTCCTGTGAGAACACAGTCTATAAGGAGCCCACGAGGGGGAAAAAGTCTTGAGACACCCAGTGACCACACACAAGCTTGGTTCCAGAAGGCCCAAACACAGGGAAAATTTCAGAGATTACAGAAATCCCACTTCAGTGTAAACCATCAGAGAAACCCAATGCCGGCAGCTGGCAGTCTTTACTTAAATCCCTTGACTGGAGAATGAGGGACGTGCTCTCTCTCATACTGTCAAGCAAGAGGGCTCATTTTTAGCATCTGAAGACAGACTGGACAAGTCTCAGCAGGGCCTAAGACATGTACACACATCATCGAAGCAGCTACTTCCCACAGCCTCCTCTCCTGTGAAGCTGGCCACTGTAGTCTCTCTGCACAAGGCTGGCGCTTCTTGTTCTCACCAGAGAGCAACCAACATTCATATCCATTCTAGACTTACTTTCTTGCTAAACAGAGCTGTCTGTCATTAATTCATATCGAAGAAAAAAAATTGATCTAATTCCAGAGCAAAAGTAGCCATTTAAAGTGGGATACAGGTGCATTCAGTGAGTCAGGAAAGGAAGAAATAAACCCTCAGGCTTAGGGTCATCTCTGCCTCAATCAAACCCTCTATGGGGCTTGTACCAGGTTCCCTCTGAGGCCCATGGGCCCTTCTGAGGGGAGCTCACAGACAGCAGTGCAGGCCAGGGTTTCAGGGGACTCCTCAAAGTCAGGTGAGGGTCACTGGACACAAAGTTAGCCTGAGGATGCAGTGGGCTACAGGGACATGGGTGCACATGGACAGTGGATGCCATGGGACGTAGGGAAGTAGATCTGCAGGGCATGCTGGGATGAAATGGAGTACATCTGTAAAGAATGCCAGGGAATGGGGGAGACCTGCAGAAAGTACCATGGGACACAGGGGTATGACTGTAAAGTATGCAGGGGACACGGGGAAGTCTGGAAAGTGCCTAGGTCTAGGTGCACAGTTAGAAAGCATACACAGACCTTTCATGGTGCCTGCCATCTCTGAAGCTGTGATGCACAGGGTGAGGCTCCAAACAATACAGCAGAAACCAGCAAAAGGACAAGCTGTGCTTGCCAAGCACATGAACAGGAGAAAGAACTGAGTCCTGAGCCTCAGAGGACCACTGGCAGAGCCCCAGGGCAAGGAAAAAAAAAATCACATCCCAGATAAGCTCCTGGGAGCAAGGGCAACTGCATGAAGCCATTGTCATGGAGCCCAGTCTATACGGCCAGGTCTGTCTAGACTTGGCCATCTCTCTCTGTGAAGCCCTTCCTTCCACTCTGTGACCTGAAATCATAGTGGACAGCAGTGTATTTGGCTGGCCATTATCACTACCTGCTAAAAGAAAACGATATAGCCCTGCAATTTAACCACAACATAGAAAATCCAGTTAAGAATTTCAAGTGAATAAAACCTAACAAATGCCAAAATAGCAGGAGCAACAAAAAGAGACTGACCAAGTGTACAGTCTTTACAATAACTGTATCTGAAAAATACAAAGAAAATAGAAGTAAATGAAAAAGACAGAATTTCAAAAACAATTAGAATCTCTGAGAAAGTTCAACACTGATCAATTAGAAAGGAAAAAACAAAGTGTCAAGGTGTATGTGTCACTATGTGCCTGTAGGGTTCCCTCCTACGGAAGTTTGAGTCGAGTCTCCCAATACCATGAAAGCTGGTCCTCAGGGAGGAGGCCTCTGAGCCCCATGTCTGAAACGCATGATGTCTTTAGCAATAGGGACTTACCTTCTACCTCTGGGAGACAACCAAGTAACAACTAGTAACAGCCTGCAATGTTTTAGGACTCCCTTGGACAATCCTAACCCAAAAGAGGGCTTCTCATGAGTTGTTAGGATTTTTATTAGATGGTCTTTGGCTCTCTAAGAGGAAGCACGGTCAGTCCAGATGGGAAAACTTTATTTAAAATACACACATGTGTTTATACACCAGCTTACATGTACTATAAGTGTTTTTGTATAATTCCATATGACTTCTTCAGACTCATTATTTTACCCTCCTCCTTCTGTGTGGGAAACTAACTGTTCTCTAAGTTGACCTAAGACCTGTTCAGTAAGAGGGAAATCACACCTTATACTAGAAGCCCAGTCAACCCTCTAGGACTTGTGAAGTCATGGCTCTTGCAGGAGAACCCACAACCGCCACCACGATACTAACCCAGCATAATCCCTAACTTCAGTCCAAGCATTTGCCCCTTTACCCACAGAGAAGTGTAGTCCCCCCCTCATCAGGGAAACTTCTCTTTGCAATGGTCAGAGACCTTCAGAGAAAGCCACAACCAATCAAAATGAAGAGCTGTGGAGCCCCAGCCCCAACTCACACATCCGCAATATAAGCAGCTAAGCTACAGGGATCACTGTAGAAGAGGAGGCAGAAAGACTGAGAATCAGAGGAAGACAAACCAGTAAAGTGTCACCAACATTACTGCCTAAAGCTGAGCTGAACAAAGACAACAGATATGGTAACGTGGTGTGGGAAGTCCTTCTGTATAGGTGTTGCTTTTATTGGTTAATGAAGAAGCTTCTTTTGGCCAATGGCTTAACAGAATATAGCCAGGCTGGAAGAGATATAGAGAGAGAGTAGGCAGAGTCAGGGGGAAGCCATGCAGCCACCACAGGAGCCAGATGCCTCCGCTGGAGCCTGCCAAAACTTTGCTGGTAGGTCACAACCTCGTGGTGATGCATAGATTAATGGAGATGGGTTAGCTGAGGACATATGAGCTAGCTAGCAATATGCTTAAACTGTTGGCCAAACAGTATTGCAAATATTATAGTTTCTGAGTGATTATTTCGGGTCTAAGCAGCCGGGAACAAATGAGCCATCTCTGACAACAAACACAGATTAAGGTGGGCAAAGCCTCAACTCTATATGAACTACTAAGGAATTTGGAGAGTGGGAGAAATACACACATACACACATACACACACACACACACACGGTGCATAACAACAACCAATGAAAAAAGGAAGCCATGAATTTGAAAGAGCAAAGAGTGGAGTATATGGGAGTTTGGAGAGAGGAAGGAAAGGGGAGAAATGATATAATAAAAGAAAAAAATTTAAAAAGAATGCCTGGTTCCATCAGTTGCTGGATGAAGGTTCTATGGTGATATTTAAGATATTCATCAGTCTGACTACAGGGCAAGTCAAGATCGGGCCCCCTCTCCTCTACTGCTTAGGGTCTTAGCTGGAGTCATCCTTGTGAATTCCTGGGAATTTCTCTAGAGCCAGGTTTCTTGCTAACCCTATAAAGGCTCCCTCAATCAAGATATCTCTTTCCTTGTTCTCGTCTCTGTCCTTCCTCCTTCTCGACTATCTCATTCCTGAAGTTCTCCTCACCCCTCCTCTTTTCCCCTTAAAATTCCCTTCTACCCCCATCCCCATGCTTCCAATTTTGTCAGGCAGTCTTGTCTGATGGGAACAGAGGCAGAGACCCGCATTGGAGCACTGGACTGAGCAACCAAAGTCCAGTTGAAGAGTGGGAGGAGTGAGAACACGAGCAAAGACATCAAGACCATGATGGGAACACCCACTGAAACAGTCTACCTGAGCTAATGGGAGCTTACCAACTCCAGCCAGACTGGGAAGGAACAAGCATAGGACCAAACTAGTCCCTCTGATTGTGGTTGACAGTTGCATGGCTGGAGCAGACTGAGGGGCCACTGGCAGTAGCACCAGGATTTATCCCTACTGCATGTACTGGCTTTTTGGGAACCTATTCTCTTTGGATGTATACCATGCTCAGCCTAGATAGAGTCAGTTATAAAAGCAGTAACAACTGCTGGGGAGAGGAAACTCTTCAGCTGGTGAGATGCATACAAGTAGAGCAGACATCTCCAGAGACTTCTGTGAGCTGTCTCCCCTGCTAGGGAGTGCCTTTGAGTCACCCGTGTGTAAGTAACTCCTACTTCAGGAGACCGACTGGCTCACCACGCTAGACTTGGGTGGGATTGTTCTTCGGTCTGCCTTCTGTGCCTTACACTGGGTAAATAGATGATTGTTCACACCTTCCATGGAAAAGACACACAGTGCTCACCATTCTTCTGTCTTGAACTTCAAGAAGGAATCCAGGTGAACTAGGTCTTTTGGGAGTCTAGGGGCCTCAGAGAAGAAGCCTAGGACCTGACAATATTTATCGTAGAACCAAGTCATCAGCTCCATGTGGGCTAGGTTCACAATGCCACCTTAGGCCCTGTCTGCTACCTAGCCTGTAGTACATTCTGGAGGGTCTGGACAACAAAACATGTCCAAGGCGCTCCAGCCCACATGACATGCCACAACCAAGACGACAGATCCTTCTCAAGGAGAAAGACAACCAGGCACAAGAAATCTCTGGCAAAACAAGATGGCCATTGTCAATGAGGAACCCTTGAGGTCAGACCAAAGGAGCCATTTCTCATGGACATCTTGCTAAGAGACACTACAGGGAAGCAGCCTTGTAGCTGAGAAGCCACACTCAGCTGTGCCAGGGGAGACCTTGGCATTGTGGGAAACAGCCAGGGGGTCCCTCAAAGTCTCCATTCTCCAGGCTCTGATGAGACTGATGTCAGCACAGGAAAACTTGTCTATGCAGACATCTATGTCTACATGGATATGTTCAGACAGCTCAGTCCATGACAGCTGACGCACCTGAAGGGAGCTGTCCTAGGAAAGAGGAAGATAAGCTTTCAATGAAGGAGCATACAGGAAATGCCAGCAAAGACCCAGTGCAAACACAAATTAATGATCAATGTAACATGAAATTAAAAATATTAAATGAGCTTAATAGTAGAGAAATAAAGGGAGAATCACTAGCAAAGCAGACTATATAGCATTTATACAGCCAAAGAAGAGCAGCAACAACAGAAAATTGTACAAAACGAAGAAACCTTCAGGATCTGTTTGGTATGTGACGGGTGCTCGAGTTTCTGGAACACGAGGACATGGGGGATCTCCAAAATGATCTGTAAAGTGGGGTAACCAGCTAGGAAATAGGATGTAAGAAGAAACAACTAGCTGGGCACCCAGAATGAAAGGAGGGGAAAATGAAGAGGCAAGAAGAACAAGTTAGAAAGTAATGTCTGAAACATCCTATGTAAGGGATAATATGTTCTCTCCATGTTCTGATCCCAATCAAGACAGCATCTTTTACGAGCTCCTTCTGAACTCTTTACCATCATTGTCTAAGGCCAGCAGGAGGTATGAGGAGGTATGAGGGGGTACGAGGGGGAGTGAGGGAGTGTGAGGGGGTGCGAGGGGGTGTGAGGCACCCGGTAGAGCTGCTGACTCAGACAGCAGCAGCCTTGTTCTTTCCCTCGCAAGGTGCTGCAACCTGGGCAGGAAACTTGCCCTACAGGAGGAGAAAGGGAAGATGACCGTGCAGACTAAAGAACTACGGATGTCTGAGCAGCAGAAGAGGGCTCGCCTGAGACATCAGTGCAGACAGTTGCTATGAGCGTTTCTAGCATGACTTAATGCCTATTGTTTCAATCCTGGGTACCTCAGGATGCCGTGCCCTCCCTTATCTCAGAAGAGAAGTCACAGTACAAACACTGTCCTTACCAGGCTCCCACATCCCCTCTGCTGTCTGTGGTATAATCGTTCATGCAGTCCAGCAACGCAGTGTAAACCTCGGAAATGTTCTCTCTGCACATGACTTCATCTGGAGGGCCCTCTGCTTTCACGCCAACCGTCTGGCAAACTCTGAAATTAAGACATGCATGTCTGTGAGCTCATCCTTCACATTACGATGGCCTGGGGTGTCTTGCTGCAGGGAACACCTGGCATGGCCCAGGAGCCCCAGGCAGACTTCAGGGCCCAGGGCACCCTTCCCACTGCAGATACGGAATGGTGCTCACTGTGAAGTCACCTTCACTGCCCCACAATCTACAAGGTAGCTGGCTCTTTCTCTCTTCCACCCCAATAAAAAGGATAATGCTGCTTTGAGAAGTCAGGACTGAATGGGCTTGCAGAACCACAGGGAGCCAGAGAAGACAGACAAGGCCCTTACACTGCATCTATAGACAGAAGCCACTAAGACACAGGGTTCAGGCATTGCTCCCTTTGTCAGCCTCAAGTTGAGGCACGATCCCCAACTCTTCATCCATTTTGTTTGTTTATTTAGCAGTATTGGGCATGGAACCCATGGCCTTGTACATGCTAAACAAGCACTCTAACCCTTAGCTATTCCCAAAGCCAGCACAATGCTTTGGTTTGTGTGTGTGTGTGTGTGTGTGGTTTAAGGCTTCAATGTCACCATGGCTGGCCTCAAACTGCTGTTCCTCAGCTTCTGAGGTGGTTTTCAAATGAAGATACAAATGTTCCCTGACAATGCTCTAGATGGGGAGAATTAGAAAGCAATAACAAAGCAGCTCTATACATTTCTGCTCTCTGCTAGCTAGCATGGCAGGTAATCCTTGTGGTGCCTGTTGGTGCCCACCTGCCAGGCCAGGGCTCACCTTGAGATTGCCTTCAAACCGTCTCTCCTGGCCTCAACAAAGCTCACATCCTTGGGAGAAGTACGGGTGACTGTTCTTAGACCTGTGAGAACCTGAGGGCAAAAAAGTCCCCCAAATCAGTAAATAAGTATCAGCTACAAAGTAAACATGTTTTTTAGAGACAGTCTCCATAAGCTTGCAAACCCTCCTGTCTCACTACCCTAAGTGCTGTGTGTACTACAAGACTTGGCTGTCAGCACACTTCTGTTTCAGACAGAGATGTGGCTCTGGAGCCACGGACACAGCAGCCATGGGTGGGGCTTGCCAGGAAGTTCACAGGAGCCACCTCCCACACAAGACAACAGGCAGATTCAGTTTCTGGAAGAACGTTTGAAAAGAGATCCCATAGCCTCCCATCTGCTGCACCCGAACTCCAGCAACTGCTATGAATCTGTCTCATCCCTACAAGAGATTCCTCTCTATTGTTCCCATCTTGGACAGGGGATAGCTGACATTCTAGATCTCAACAATAAATGAGCAATTATAGTTTTATGTTTTCTCCTACCCACTGCCCCCGACCAGCGAACATGTGCACATGTGTGTGTACACAACCATACACGCTACAGCCTGTATGTGGAAGTTAGAGGGCAACTTGGTGGAGCTGGTTCTCTCTACCTTTATGCAGGTCCTAGGGATCAAACTTGGGTCACCAGGCTTGCCAGAAAGTGATTTTATTCACTGAGCCACCTTGTAGGTCCAGGGCTATTACTTCGTAAACTGATAGTTCAGTTCTAAAATCTTTGTTTATCCACATTTCAAGTGGATAAACCCCAGGGTGAGTTCAGTTATTACAACAGCTATACTCGGCTTTGTACAGGGTTAAAGGGCCTACTTGTCACATCATCAGAACTGCCTGATCCCACAGGAGGAATGAGAACCAGTATACATAGAAGCAAACATGCAGTGTGTGTCTTACTGCATCCCAGCTTGTGTGGCAGGCAGCAGGGGCAGACAGAGCAAGAGCACCTGGGGGAGGAGGTGTTGGTAGGACCAAGCCTAGTGTTTCAACTCAGAGGGGAAAAGTGCATGGTCTCCAGAGTCAGGCTGGAGGCACGCCCAGGTCTTAGACAAGGACAGGTGATAGAGGAGGTGCTGAGAAGGAAAGACAATGGGGAGAGAGCAGGCCACACCAAAGCAGAGGAAACAGTGTGAGAAAAATAATAGTACATGATATATTCTTCTACGGCACAGGCAGAAAAGAAGCCCATAGGACACCAGGCTGAGACAAGAGGCTGGCAGCCTCCAACCATACCCAGCCTACCTCCCACCATGACTACCAACAAGGTGGGACACAAGGCACATAAGGAACATAAAATTTCATAAGAAATTTTAACTACATGGCTTTATTATTAGGGAAATAAATTGAGATGGTTACAAGAATAGAAGGCACATGCCAGCACCAGCTTCTGCACAGAGGCTACCATTTTCTCATCAGGAAGCCAGTTTCTTCAGACAGAGCCTCCTACCCTACAAACCTGAGCACAGCTCTCTATGCCTTGCAGGAGCAGTCAGCCGCCATTGCTTTCATGGCCACGTGTGCTAATACTGAGAATTCCCGCATCAAATTCCCAAGCAGAGGTGTGCGGATTACTTGCCAGCCCTTCCCATCTGTGCCCCCTCGGTGCTGTTGGGACCCTCACCTGCTGCAGATGGCCCCTGAGAAGGAAACCTGGAAGGGCACCCAAGGCTGAGGAGAAGCCACAGCGGGTCATCTCCTCTGGGCTCTGGAGCTCAGCAAGGTACTGTGGAATCAGTTCCCCTAAAAAGAAAGAAATATTTAGAAGTGGCCTGTGTCTAGTGGTGCCCCACAGAAATACAAGTTAGATGTGCAAGGTGAACCAGGACAATGATGCAGACATACCTTCAAAGTGATAGATAAGCTATAAGGAAATTTGTATAAGGTGGTTTTAAGGTTTCCTTAAGATTTTTGTTGTTGTTATTGTTGTTTTTTAAGACAAGGTTTCTCTGTGAAATAGTCCTGGCTATCCTGGAACACACTCTGTAGAATGGCTGGCCTAGAACGCACAGAAATCTGCCTGCCTCTGCTTCCCGAGTGCTGGGATTAAAGGTGTGCACCACTACCACTAGGTTCCTAAGATATTTTTCCTTTATGTCTGTGTTTTCTTTGTTTGTTTGAGACAAAGTCTCTCTATTTAAACCAGGCTGGTCTTGAACTCATAGTGCTCTCCTCATCTGGCATTAGGGAAATGTACTACTACTAAACCTGGCTTTTATAAAGAATTTTAACTACCTGTCTACACTATGACCCCTGCTATAGGCCCAGCATACAGCACACTTACTCTCAATGGTAACATCTGCCTCCCCAGCCTCCTTCATGTAGTATTCGTAGCAGAGGGCGGCCAGGGCCGAGACAGCTGCCTCCTAAAACAGAAGACATGAGTGATAAAAGGGTCTAAGAAGTCCTCAGCCACAGATGCGCGAGCCACTGCAATCTGACAGTGATTATGTTTAAAAACAAATTAAAGTATGTCATTGCCACACTGTTTCTCTAATAAATCTTCTGACTTTCCAGTGTGTCTACCAAACCTGTCAGATGTATCAATCACCTTAAATTCTATGCACTAGTAAGCCTAACGTGAGAACTCTATTTCTTCCAAACAGTACAATTCTTATGTATTCCTATATGGCACAGTTAATATAAGACAAAACATGCTTCTCTTCCCAGCAGCAGCAATGTGGGGATTGAGTGTCTGTTTACAAGGACAAGGGGCTCAAGGCGGCCCTGGTAGAACCTGGTGTAGGGAACAGGAGGGTCCACTGGCATCCCGCACAGAAGTGTATGCAGAACAGAAAGGGTGAGGAACCAATTTTAACCCCAGTAACCCTGATGGAGACGGGATGATGCAGGGTCACACAAATCAGAAGGTGGCGATGTGGCATCTCCCTAGCTCCCCACCTCCCCTCTGCAAGAGATGACTCAACCTCAAATCAAACCTTCCATTCCACCCCTCCCCAACTGAGGAAGGGCAGGGAGAAGATCAGCATGGAGTCCCTCAGAACATCACAGAGTTGCGACACACACTAATTAAGCAACAAAAAATACGATCATGGCCAGTGGGACTCGATTATGGACAGTTTTCAAAGAAAATTCTGAGATATCAACCATGAGACCTCCAAATTTAACCAGGCAGACTGTATTTAACCAGGAAGAATTCCACAGAAACAAAAGAGAAGGAAGTGCAGGACAGGCAGGGGCTCATGCTTCCGCACCTTGTCTGGCACGTCAAACATCAACCATTACAGCCCACGGCCTAGGAAATGGGCTGTATGTCACAGCTCCGATCCCGAAAGATGAACATAAGCGAGCATCTAGTTGCTCAATCTCGTCTTCATGTAAATACTTTCCCAACCTGACCTACGGCTACCAGAACTCAGGTGTGACTGGACACGTTATCACTATTAAAATAGAGAAGAAGACTGGTAGAAATAAAAAGTATATAGTGAGGAAGGGTAAAATTCCTGGTTACCATGGTCACTCTAGGCTACCTGTGTGAACCACGCAGACCCGAAGATGGTGCTGCAGACTGTGAGGTTAGTGCATGAAAGGACCACTGAGGCAGGCGCTATGGACAACAGGGGAGAGAAATCCCGCGTGGCATACCTTGATCTGCTGTCGGGAATGGCTGGAAACAAGGTGAAGACTTCTAAGAGTGTCGTCTATCAGCCACTGCCAACCATCTGGTGAAAAAGCAAAGACGATGACTAACCTGCCTCAGAGTCCTCAGCCGACATTCACAGCAACAGACATGCATCCTGGAGAAGCTCCAAAGTGAACATTCCCAGACCGCGTAAAAGTCCAAGGGCCCCAGTTCCAGGAGGAAGCCCACTTCAGGCTGCTAAAAGTTAGCTCCCCCACACCCTGCTGCTGCCACCACTGTGTAGAAAATGCCATTCCCTGTAAACCAAAGACTTGCACATCACGATAGAGAACTCCTCTTTTGTAACAGCTGCAAGCTTTAAGACATTTTTTAAAGATTTATTTATTTATATATTCATTTATTATGAATACTGTGTTTTGTCTGCATGTGTGCCTGCATGCCAGAAGAGGGCACCAGATCTCATTACAGATGGTTGTGAGCCACCATGTGGTTGCTGGGACTGAACTCAGGACCTCTGGAAGAACAGTCAGTGCTCTGAACTACTGAGCCATCTCTCCAGCCCAAGTGATCTTATCTTATCTCTTTCTCTTAGACAATCTTTCCTGGTCCTGTACAACTTAAACCTAACTTCAACTATATCTAATAAATGGACTGGAGATATGCTTGCTCTCTGTTCAGCTAAATAAAATTAGTAACTTTAAACGAGGCTAGAGCAGACTTGAGGGAGACTGCCCTCTGTCTCAGCAATGAGAACCATCTGGGCAATAAATAAGTACCAGGCAAGGAATGACCACAAATTTCCAGGACTGGAGACCATGGTGGCAGGCAGAGCCACAGCTAAGAGCACCAGTAGAGGATTCCAGAAGAACTTCCCACTTCCCTGTCCTTTCTAGAAGAGGGTGGCAGGAGGTGGCAGCAATTCCAAGACAAGATGTACCAATACTGCGGCCCTTTAAACTTCACCCCACCCCAACGAGTTCATCTCTTATTCTGTAACCCGAATAACAGTATTAAGAAAACGTTATCTGTGTCACTGAGGAAAGCACCTACCGATAACGGTGTCGCCTTTAAAGGGCATTCTGGAAAGTGACAAATTCTTTATTAAAATGCACACTGTGGAAAAAGAAAAAAAATTATTTTCCAAAAGTGTATAACCAACACCTAACTCTTCCACCCACCTTCATGCTGGCCAGGCCATAAGCAAATCCAGGCTATCTCCCCAGATGGACATCAGGAAGAAGATACTCCAGACCTAGAGTGATGACCCCTCTTAAAAAGACCTGTGGGAGCCAGCATGGTGCATTTAATTCTAGCATTCAGGGAGAGAGAGGCAAGTGGGTCTCTGTGAGTTCGAGGCCAACCTGGTCTACAAAGTTAGTTTGAGGAGAGCCAGAGCTATTACACAGAGAAACCCTGTCTTAAAAAACCAAAAAGGAGGAAGAAAAAGAAGGAAAAGGCCGGGCGGTGGTGGCGCACGCCTTTAATCCCAGCACTTGGGAGGCGGAGGCAGAGGCAAGAGGATCTCTGTGAGTTCGAGGCCAGCCTGGTCTACAAAGGGAGTTCCAGGACAGGCTCCAAAGCTACAGAGAAACCCTGTCTCAAAAAACCAAAAAAAAGAAAAAAGAAAAAGAAGGAAAAGAAGGAAGGAGAAGGAGGAAGAAGGAAGGAGGAGGAGGAAGGAGGAGGAAGAAGGAAGAAGAGGAAGGAGGAGGAAGAAGAAGGAAGGAGGAAGAGGAAGAAAGAGAGGGGGGAAGGAAGGAAGGAAGGAAGGAAGGAAGGAAGGAAGGAAGGAAGGAAGGAAGGAAGGAAGAAAGGAAGAAAGAGAGAGAGCAGGCTGTGAGGGACAGTCCAGAAGACATCTATCTCCCCGAGTATAGTCAGAGTCCACTTGGACTTGCAGAGCAGTTCAAGGGTCAAACAGACAGTTCTGACCGGTCTCAACTAGGGCTAAACCAGCACACCAAAACCTGCTTCCCCCGCCCTGCCCACACACACACCAGACTAGGATATCAGCTGCCAATGTGGCCAGTTCTGGCCAGGATATCTGGAGATACCCTCCTAGACAAGCCAGGAAGAACCTGGGTTTTCTATTACATTCAACTAACTGGGAATATTCATCTGATTATGCTGTGAGATCCCTGTGGACACTAACACAGGATCTGATTAACCATTCTGCAATCGTATAATGCTTTTGTACACTGTAAAGATCTGTTACTTGTATTGGTTTAATAAAACACTGATTGGCCAGTAGTCAGGCAGGAACTATGGGCGGGGCAACCAGTCTAGGAAAATTCTGGGAGAGGAGAGGCTCAGTCTGCAGCTGACACTCAGATGCAGAGAAAGCAAGATAAGAAGGACTTACTGATAAAAGGTACCAAGACACAGGGCTAAACATAGATAAGAATTATGGGTTAATTTAACTTGTAAGAGCTCATTAACAATAAGCCTGAGCTAACAGGCCAAACAGTTTATATATTAATATAAGTCTCTGTGTGTTTCTTTGGGACTGAACGACTGCAAGATCAGGCGGGACAGAAACTTCTGCTTACACCATCCCTTACTCCACAGAACTTAGTATAAAGAGAAAATCTGCAGCTGACATACCCCCAGATCCACCACAGCTACCAGACCTGTGGTATGCAAAACAAATCAGAGCCCCAGAGCTGGGAAATGGAATAACTGGACACAGCAGAGCATGTGCACAGACCACATTCACATCTTCCTGGGACAACAGCAAGCCAGGCCCTAGCAGGATCTCCAACAGAAAGAACTGCTACCCCTTGGTATTTGGGGGCCTGGCCTGACCTCAGAGTACTCTTCCCCCATACTGGAATGAAGGACAGCAGTTTCTGGCCCCAGACATACCTGCTTGTCTCATAAGCTCTCCTCCCAGACCCCTAAAAAACAAAAGGAACAAACAGTTAAAATCTTTTATACATAAAACATGCAACACCCCTCCAAGCAACAAAAACTTCAGGTACCAAAAACTGTAACAGTGGGGGCTGGAGCGATGGCTCAGAGGATAAGAGCACTGGCTGCTCTTCCAGAGGTCCTGAGTTCAATTCCCAGCAACCACCTGGTGGCTCACAACCATCTGTACTGAGATCTGGCACCCTCCTCTGGTGTGCGGGCAGAATGTTGTATACATAATAAATAAATAAATCTTTAAAAAAAAAACTGTAACAGTTTCAGTTAGGGACATAGTCTGCCCAAAGTGTGGGGTACATTTCTGGCAAGAAACAAAAATCTGTGGCAAGATCATCCTCTGGCAGACGATCGTCCTTTGAGCTGTCAAAGGAATCTTGGGCATCACTGATAAATCACACAGAACCAATCTTAAACGCTGCTTAACCACACTTCACAACAATGCCAGGGTGACCACTGTGCAGTCCAAAGCAGCGGGACACTAATGTTCATCATCACCCAGCCTGCCTGCCAGAAGCCACCCAACCTGGAATGCTAGCAAGCAGGAGCTGGGAAAACAGTACTGGCTTTGGAGGCTCCGGCTTCTGGCCCCAACAGTAACAAGATCTGCCTTAAAATTAGGAAGCCAGCTGGGCAATGGTAGTGCAGGCCTTTAATGCCAGCTCTTGGGAGGTAAGGACAGGTGGGATTGCTGTGACTTTGAGGCCAGCCTGATCTACCAGGAGTGAGTTCCAAGACAGCTGGTGCTGTTACACAGAAAACCCTGTCTTGAGAAAAATAAAAAACAAACAATTAGGAAGCCAGAGAATACATGTGCTACACAGCAGACTTCTAACACCTCAGGCACCACCACATAAGTCACATGGGCAGATGTGGGTGAAGCCCTGATGGAACCCCTGGATGTCCTGTGATGACAGGCTCAAAAGAGACAGATGCTTAGCGGGTGAGGCCATGAAGGTCAGAGCCTGCAGCACAGACACAGAGAGTGGCACGGAGCTCTCTGTGCCAGGAAGAAAGAAAACAGAAGAAGAGGGCAAGATGCTTCTCAGCTACCCAGGCTGAGAACAATCTTCATCAGCTGGGAAGGAAAGGCCATAGCAGGGTCCTCATAGCGGCTGTAAATCAGCAGCAGGTTAGCACTGTTCTAAACAACCCAAGCTATGATGCTGTCTTGAAAGTGTTTAAACAAAACCAGAAAAAGTGTGCGTGTGTGTGTATGTATATGTATGTGCGTGCGTGCGTGTGTGCGTGCGTGCGTGTGTGTGCACGTGCAGGCACACGTGCATGTATTCCAAATCCAGAAATGTAAATTTTGGGGAAGATGGGAATTTAATGAAGAACTACCAGGAAAACAGGACTGCAACTAAAGAAATCAACAACCCAGAAATGTTCAAGCTGATAAAGTTCACACGAGGTCACTAATGCAGCTATCGTATCCCTCGTATTGTCTAAAAGGATGGAAGTAAATGTAAGCAGAGAGAGGACGGAAACTGGGGGAGAAGACACAGAGTGATGTGGGATCCCCTGTGTATGTTGTGATACCATTGGTTAATAAGGAAACTGGCTTGACCTGATAGGGGAGAACAGAGCTTGGGGGGGGGGGAACTAAACTGAATGCTGAGAGAAAGAAGGGCGGAGTCAGAAGCCATGTAGCCCCACCGGAGACAGAACTTTATCTGGTAAGCCACTGCCAAGTGGCCATACACAGATTAATAGAAATGGCTTAAATTAAGATGTAAGATCTAGCTGATAAGAAGTTCGAGTTAATAGGCCAGGCAGTGATTTAAATAATATAGTTTCTGTGTGATTATTTTGGGGCTGAGCAGCCAGAAATGAAACAAGCAGCCTCCTTCAACAACAACAGAGAACATGAAGAACACTTTAAGAATTTGGATATGTAAAAGAAAAACTGTGCCAAATGTAGTTAACAAAAGATTAAAAAGAGCAGAAGAAAAAATTTAACCTAAAACAACAGGAAGCAGGTCTGTGGTACCAGGAGTTGGGGGAGTACTCAGGGTGGTAGTTACAGGCTATGACTCTGTAAAAGCATCCCAAACCTTACAAAATTAAAACTGATGAGCTTTATCATAAAGTTTAATTAATCTACAGGATAAACAGGATAGGAAACCCCTATATCTGTCTTCCAACACGCAGATGAGAATAATAATGAATACACATCTGAAGATCTAGACACCAGGCTAGGGCCTCCCCGAGCCTCTCATTGCCAGCGACCCTGCTGGAAAATCAGTCTGACCCCTATATCACTCAGAAATACAGTGTGACTGCCAGCATCCACACAGGGGTCTAGGAGCCTATCTGGGGACTGAGATGGCACTTCTTTGACACCTTGTGGCTTTCCACAAGCTCTCCAAATAAAATCACATTGTTCTTCCAAATCTCTATACTATTTTAAACGGTCTCTTCTGTAGCTTTAGGCAAACACTGCAAAAATTAAATACATTTTTAAAAAAATTATGTGTATCGATGTTCTGCCTGCGTGTGTATCTGTGCACCATCTGCATGTCTGCTGCCTAGGGAGGTCAGAAGAAGCACTAAATCCCCAGAATTGGAGTTACAGATGGTTGTGAGCTGCCACGTGGGTGCTGGGAATCGGACCTTGGTCCTCTGGAAAAGAAGCCAGTGCTCTTAACTGTCATCTCTCTAGTCCTCCAAATTAAATTGTTTTAGTACGTTTTCTGGGGGTCATTTTATCCTACTGCTGTAAAAAATAAAAAAAATCAAGGCATTTTTATTCAGACCTGGACAAGGTTTAGGAACAGGTCCTCACTGAAAGAAGTGGTTAATATGGTGAGACTTGTGTGACCGAGAGTTCTAACAGGATACTCTCAGCTCCACAGAAGCTCTCGGGCACTGCATAGCTCACTGTGTGCACCTACCATCACTACCTACTCTTAAAGGTTTGGAAAGCAGTCAATAAGACACACAGGAAGTGAGGCTTCCCACTTGGAGAGTACAGGACAGTAAGTGCTCAGCCCCACGCCACAAAAAGAAATAACACAGCAAGAAATGAAACAGAGTGGGAGGAAAACGGGGAACTCCTGTGTCTAACAGAACTCAGATCCAGAATATACAGAGCTCTGACTGCTCAACAAGAAAAGGAAGCGGTGAGTATTTAAGAAAGCGAACGAGGGCTGGATGTGGTGGCACACACCCTTAATCCAGCCCTCAGAAGGCAGGCTTGAACTCTGGGTTTGAGGCCAGCCTGATCTACATAGGGAGTTCCAAGATGGCCAGGACTATGCAGAGAGACTGCCTCTCAAAGGGGAAAAGGGATGAATGAATGGTCACTCCGCAGGAGACCACAGGATGCTCAATACCATGTAGTTACTAGGGACACATAAACCACATTCTCAAACAAGACAGGAACAATGATCACGACTACAGTATGCCACTGCAGACCACAAACACTCAGGTGTGGAGTTGGTTGGGACACAGGTTAAGGGCTGGGTGATCTGCAAAGAAATCTTCTAGTTTCTTGAAGATACACACCTGCTGAATGACCCAGGAAAACTATTCCTCATATACACAAGGAAAGGGACACACACGTACACACATGCTGATGTGCCCAGCAGCTTCATTCCACACTGCACCCTGAGCTGAGATGACACCCTTCTTAGGAGTAAACGTGGACAGAAAACACAGGTATGATGGAACCACAAAACAGGGAAACTGAGGCAGGTGAGCTGCCGGTAGAAAAGGGCCAAGGGTAGTGGTACATTCTTCCAGCACTCGGGAAGTGGAGGGAGCTCTGCAAATGCAAGGCCCGCTGGTCTACACAGTGAATTCTAGACCTGCCGGGGCAAGACAGTGAGGTCCTCCTGTCTTCAAAAAGAAAGGGAAATCCCTGGACTGGTGAAATGGTTCAGCAGTCAAGAACTCCAGCTGCTTTCTAAAAAATCCAAGCTCAATTCCCAGTGCCCATGCAGCAGCAACCATCTCAAAGAAACCAGACACCTTCCAGCCTCCTTGGGCCCTGCATGCATTGTTGTCCACAGACACAGGCAGGCAGAGCATCAATATGCATAAAATAATTTTTTTAAAAGACCACAATGAGGCATAGTAAGAACCTACCTAAAATAAAACAAAGCAGAAAAACAGCATACACACTAACAGGAATAAATCCCAAAAACACACTGGAGAAAACCAGACCTAAAGGCTTTACATATCATCCCATTTGCACAGACTGCAGAGACAGAGCACTCGAGGTGGTAGACCCAAGAGTCAACAGCCTCCAAAAGCAGAGAGGCAACCCAAATGGGCAGGACACAAGTGTCTTCAATCACAGAACTGCCAAGGGTACACTGAACTGTGGGGTGCCATGACTTGCGACTTCAGCTTCTAAAATGCCTAAAGACACCAAAGAGTTGCAGCTTCCACGCCCTTGAATCCTGGGCTAAGTGGCAGCTGCATATCTTCAAAGTGAACATTTAACAGTTCACAAAGTTAAAAATGTTACAAAGTTACAATGCTACAAAGTAAACATGTAACAGGACAGATGAAGTTAGCTATTAGCTTAAAGGTACAACAAGGGGTAGCAAAATAGCTCAGTAGCTGAAGGTGCCTTCTACCAAGGCTGACAACCTGAGTTCAATCCCTGGGAAAGCACAAGACAGAAGGAAAGAATGAACTCCTTCAAGTTGTCCTTTGACCTCCACCATTGCACATGGGACGTGTTTTATACACACGCACATACACACCACACACATACATGCATGCATGCATGCACACACACGCACACATATATAATGTAAGTGCTTCAGTAAACCAGTTGTTACAGACAACACACATTTCCATTACACACATAAGAAGTTTTACTCTGTAGGCTTACCTATAGAGATGCCGATCATAAAGCTAAAATTAAAGAATGAAAAGTCAGTTATTTAAGTTATTTAGGTTAATTTGTCATGCATTAAACGGTGGCTATCAGCAACAGAATGACGACAAGGTGACAAATTTGAGCTCTTAGTTGCCAGGGAGCCAGTCAGGAAGGCCAGAAGACAAAGGCCCACCTCATCCTGGCCTCGGTTACGTTTTTCAGGTTCATTTCCCTAAAGGGAAACTGAGGCACACAGACATGAAGAAAGAGGGTGGCCCCTTTCGTCCTGGCCCACTGATCACCACTGATCAAAACTCATCATGCCAAATGGCTCTGGTGTTTTCTGTCTTCAGAAAAACTCAAAAGTAATTTAGTTCATTGTTAGTTCCACCAAACTCTTCAGACATACCAGAAATTCCTACAAAAACTAAAAGCAGCATCCCTGTTACTACCCACATTCCTCAGAAACAGGAAATCCTGGTTCAGAGGACACAGGGGCTCCATTTTCTCAGCCTCTGCATGGGGCTGCCACCCTCCCCTCCACACCTCACTTCCAATACTGAGCAAGGATGCCAGGCTCTGCTTCAAAGCAAAAAATGTTAAAACTAACCAAATGGCCTCATCACAGTCATTATGATCTAAGACAAACCGTTATTATAAAAAGAGGAATAGAAAAATATTTGCAACCGGAGAGGGTACTCAGGAATGTGGAGAAATCTTAATTCCTGGAAAATACCCTGGATTCATACTTTGGTGTGGGAGGTCCTTCTGTCTGTATGTTGTTGCTTTTATCGGTTAATGAATAAAGAAACTGCTTTGAACCTATGGCAGAGCAGGGCTGGAGCCGGACGAAACTTTACCCGTAAGCCACAGCCATGTGGCGATAGAAAGATTACTAGAAATGGGTTAAATTGAGATGTAAAAGTTAGCCAATAGGAATCTAGAGCTAATGGACCAAGCAGTGATTTAATTAATATGGTTTCTGTGTGGTTATTTTGGGAGTCTGGGCGGCCAGGAAACAAACAAGCGGTCTCCTACAACAATACTTTTTTATGTCACAGAAGGTTTTGAGAATCTCCAAATCCCAGAAAAGTATACATGCTTCCCATTCCCTAAAATGTACATTTGGGATTAAATTTCAGGAGAGTGGAGATTAGGACCTCAGGGTCAAAGGTAGAAATGAAAGGCCGTTGTTTTATGGGTACCCAACTCTCCAGAAGGACATCTGATCCCTCAGCTGGGAACTCCTATTAAGGACCAATGAGACACCAATACTGCACTGAGACCCACTGATTGTGATACCCATCCAACAAGATGGCTTCTGGCCCCAGAAAACAAGTCTAGTCCAACTACCAATTCCAGATAAACTCCCACAAGGGTAATGTTGGTGGAGAGAACCCATCATGTCCTGGTCAACGAGGTAAGCAGACCCTGTCCAGGTGGAAGAGGTTCAGACAGACCACACAAACCTGCTGGTGGATCTGCTTCAGGCTCTGCACTGACTTCTCATCCAGATAGTCTGTGATGGGCCTGCAGAAAGAGAAGCACAGCACTGAGTTCAACAAGGGTGAAGCCAGAGCTCAGGTTCACAGTGAAGAACACACAAACTCAGAAAGATCAGCCTTGTCCATGCTCCCACAATCCCGGGAGATCTCCTACTCCTGCTTTTATGAAAGCTGTGCTGAGAGCTGGAGAGATGGCTCAATGGCACTGCTGCTAAGCCTGGGACCCACGAGGTAGAAAGAAAGGACTGAGTCCCCTTCAGGACTTCAGGTCGTCCTCTATCGTCTACATCTGCATCACGGCAAACTCATGCCCACACGTGTGTCTGTAAGTTCAATATTTTTATATATATGCACATTTTTGCCATCATGTGTATGTGTACCATATGCATGACCAAGGCCCATGGAGTCCAGAGAATGTACTGGGAATCCCTAGAACTGGAGTCACAAAGATCTGTGAGCCATCACTCGGGGGCTGGGAACTGAACCCGGGTCTTCTGCAAATGTTCTTTACTACTAAGCCATTGTCTCCAGGCATTAAATTTAATTTAAAATAGAAAAAAAACAAATAATAAGAACATAAGCAGAGAAGGGAAGACACCCACTATCAATCTCTAGCCTCCACATATACACATACACATATGGACAAGTATATATCTGTACACACATGCACACACGCGCATGCACACACACACAATGCTGGTTTCGGCAGCTGGGTGCTATCTTTATGCTCTGACCTATAGCCAGTTTGCTGAAGACACAACCTTATGATCAGGACTGAAGTACCCTTACTGAACACTGGGCCCCTGCTGACACCGTGGAAGTCCCCTACAGTGACATGCTCTGAATTAATGCTGTAGATTGAGCTATGGCATGTGCCAGGCAGAGCCAAGCAGTGTCAACTACCTGTGGTGCCACTGTGTTTCAGGCCTAACTATGCACAGCCACAAACACCCTGGGGATCTGATATCTATTACTTGCTAGGCTGAGCTTTGTGGTAACTAACTCCAGCTCCCTGGAGATCTAGTCTGCTAGGTGCTAGGCAGAGCCACACAGAGCCCCGATGCCCTGGAGGTCTGAAATCTCCTTTGTGTTGAATAGAACCATGTAAAGTCCAACACCTTGAGGCCTTGTATAAACCCAACATCTTGGGAATGCATCTCAAAGGTACCATGTCATCACCATGTGCCTTTCACCAAGGACAGCAAGGTCTTCAACATTAGGTGACCATTCCACCCATACAGATTGTGAGCTGTGTTCTGAGGCCAAGGGACAATCAACCTCCTTGGGGCTGACAGGTAGGAATGAGGTCCATGCTGTCACCCTGACCCAGGGAGCCACCTACACACAGGAAATGACTTAAGTACAAGTTTCAAGCTTGAACCTAAGGGCAGGTCATAGATGGCACTGTGTCTATAAGATCTTATTTTTGAGGAATCAATTGCACAGTGACATAAGGAAATTACACAGCTCTTGGAATGCACCACGGTGCATGGTCCTGAGTTTTTGCTTTGTAGTTATATTATAAATAAAGCCAATGTGTGGGGGCGGGGGAGATTCCCAAAGGAAACTTCCAAACTTGTCTTTTTTTTTCTTTCTGGGTTTTTCTCCAGACAAGGTTTCTATGTGAATCTCTAGCTATCCTGGAACTCACTCTGCAGATCAAGCTGGCCTCGAACTCTGAGATTCGCCTACCTCTGCCTCCCAAATGCTGGGATTAAAGCTGTGTGCCACCACTGCACAGCCCAAAGTAGTTTAAATTACTCAAGTGACAAATGGGGACTGAGGAGATGACGCCTTGCCACACAAGTCAAACAACCTGAGTTCAGATCCTCAGAACCCAGGTAAAAGCCAGACACAGTGGTGCATCTGTACATACCCCCAGAGCATCATCTGAAGCTCACAGGCAGCTTGGTGAGCCGCAAGGCGGACACCATCTTCAACAAGGGGGACCATGAGGAAGACGTTCAAGGTTTCCTCTGACATACATGTGCTCTGTAGCACACACGTGTGCAATGATACACATTCACACACGGAATGGTAACTGAACTGCTCAGTGCCACCCCTGAACAGGTGGTCATTGCTCTTGCTGTCTGAGTCCTTGGGATGAAGAGGGAAATCTAAACAGCAGAGGCAGCAGAGGCCCCTTACAAATGCCAACCAGCAGCCCTTCCCTGATAAGAGAGAGTAGTCCTAACCACCGACAGCCTCAACATACAACGGAACCCAAAACACACAAATGATCAACCATCAGAGCAGACACACTACTCTCCAACCCCAAATCACTACTGTTACCTAGTTTCCCAGATGACATCTCCTACCTGTTGCTCTGTGAAACCAGCTTGTACAGGGCATAGGTGATCTCTGCGCAGGAGAGGATGGCACCATGTCTGGTGTGTAGATCTGAGCTCAGTGTCATCAACAATAGTGCCGGGAAGACTGCAGTGGTCAAATTGGAGAACACACCCGGGACAACTCATTACTCAGAAGCATTTCCTCTGGGGTTGGTCAGGGTCAGCACCCCTGTTTCTGGTGGGCAGAGATCTCTTCTGGGCAACCAGAGCAACGTGCTAGGGCACGGCATATAAATCAGTACATGCACACAGGCCCCGGGATGCCCAGTGATATCACATCTGCAGATTCTCCCATCTGCACCTCTGCCCCACAGATGGTGGTAGCACTCTGCCTGAGGACAGCAGGCAGATCAAACGCCACACAACCATAATAGGTGACAGGCACTTCCATCCTTCCCAGTGAGATAAAACCTCAGCCTCTGGTGTTTAGGGAGGAGAAGGCAGAACAGCTCCAAATTCTAAGTCACACCAATCTAAAGGCATTGACAACCGCTGAATCCCCCATCATTTTAACCTACACAATGCAACCCACAGACTCCTTGTTTTGTGGATATCACCTGTGCTGAACGCCACCCAAAGCTGCCTCTGTACAAACACATTGTGTTTGTCTTGGTACTCTATCCTGGTTTAGCCTACAGCCTACTCTTCAGCAACAGACATAGGACGTCATCTTCATCTACTATGAGAACAGCACATCTTTCTGCTGTGTATGTGCACACATATGCACACAGTACACTTGTATGACGGCCGTAGGAAGTGGAACGCACACCTACCATGAGAGGCCATGTACTCGGGTACTTGTGGGGCCAGGTTGTGCAGCGCTTTTGCAGACAGTTCTCGGATGGCCCTGAGAAGTAACAGTAGCTGTTATAGAGGGGTTTGCACACTCGCTCCTATCGGCTTTATTCAGCAGCCCTGAGATGGAAGCACCCAAGGATCTATCAACAGATGATATATAAGAAAATATGGTAGATACAGACAATGGAATATTACTCAACCAAAAAGGGAGAGAATTGTGACACTTGCTATGACAAAAATGACTGTTTGTAGCTAGTAGGTTTTTCTACTAACTTTTGTAGAAGGCTTCTTTTGTAAGGCTCTAAAGTTAAGGACTGTTTTAATTTTTAAGGGTCATATATATGAGTCAGAGACCCAAAGCATTAACTATCTGTCCCTTTAAAGAAAAAGCTGATAGCCCATACACAGCAGATTCAATATCATGTTACATTTTAAGACATTTATGAAACATTTCATAATGATAAACACATCAGGAAGATTAAATATTAGAGGTATACATGTATCTAAAAAGAAATCCAAATCAAAACACAGGAAAGAACTGACAGAATTAGACAATATCAGATTTCAAAAGTTCAAAAACTTAAGCTAACTCATGGATTGCATATTTACAATGTAGTTTTAAATGTCTTGTTGGCTCGTAAACTAATATAAAAGGCAATTTAATTTTAACCTCTGGCTGGGCAAGCCTAGGTGCTCTTCTCCCCATAAGAGAGCTAACATCCCATCTTCCTGTATACCTGGTACATAACGTCCTGAAGGAAGGGAAGGTTACCTGGCAAGTGGTCACAGCTAGCCCAAGTGAACGACACGGAGGCTTGGGCCAGAGGCTCCCCGCTCTGGAAAGTCCAAAGCAGACTGCACACAGCTATACAAGTATAGCCGCAGCCAACGAACATTTGCAAGGCTTTGGTCCTTGGGAAGCTGAATCAGAGTCTTTCAACCACAAAGACCCGCTCTGACACTGGGCTTTGGAAGGGGCACCGCGATTATACTACTAATTCCCCCAGCATTTGCCCTGTGTTGGCTGACCAGGCCTACCTAGAAATGGTATCAAAACACTGACAGGGCTTACATCTAGGTTACAGTTGCCTTTCTTCTTTGAAGACACATTTACCTACCTATGAAATACCACGATGGCCCCAAAGCTGCCACTGTCATTATGAAAACTACCACTAAAGTCTGCTCGGCTCTTAGGTGACAATATATAAGATACCTAGGGAGGCCAAGCAGAGCAGAATCGGTATGGAGGCCGGTCAAACGACCAGGAAGACCAGGCTATGCCAGCTGCCTGGACTGCCCTGTCCTCAGGCGATAGCTTCCCTGTTACATATGACAAGCGTATTCAGCAATAATTATTTACGTCTCAGGATTCCCTGACCAACAGCTCCAGAAGTGAAACTAGACAGACCATTAACAAGCATGCCACACACAGGGACTGGGATTTTCATTGCTTATCAGAAATAATTATCTTAAAATAGTTTATCTACAATGAAAAAATACACTCGTGACTTACAAGTTCAATTAAACTTCTCCTGTTGGGGGAAAAAGGGGAATTTTCAGAGAATACAAAACCACAAAACCTACCCATCCCAATGGTTGATTTTCATGGAAACCAAGTGGTCAATCATCGGCTTGGTGTACTCTTGGAAGCTAGCAATAAACACACTGAAAGACATAATATTAAGATCTCAAGAAAGGGGCAAATATGAGCAGGTACAATGACACATGTATAAAACTCTCTTAAGCCATTATTTTATGTATTGAAGCCAGAACCCGTAGCATAAATTCTAATTGGTCTTAATAAAAACCTGGAGTCAGCTATCGGGGTGAAAGCTGAAAGATCAGAGAAGCAGAGCAGCCAGCCATTAGTTCTTACGGAATCCTCAGACCAAGGGGCAAGCTTGTCCCTATGAATCCACAGACTGAATGCCGTCTCTTCGAAACAGCATTTCAGATTGAATGCTCAGGCTGAATGCCCCAAGCTCCTGTCTCCTCCTGCCTTATATTCCTCTCTCCACACAGCCATATTACTCCTGTCTCCACCTCCCCAGTGCTGGGATTAGATGTACGTAATCCCAAATTCTGAGCTCTGTGTGAGCTCTGTTTCTCTTTTAGACAGATTCCAATCTCATGTAGCCCAGGGTGGCCCTAAACTCAGAGATCCATCTGCCTCTGTCTCCTGAGTGCTGGGATTAAAGGTGTCTGGCACCACTGCCTGACTTCTATGGCTAACTAGTGGCTTAACTCTGCACGCTGATCTTCAGGCAAGCTTTATTTGCTAGATCACAAACAAAATATCACTACAAGAACCTTCATGTACTACTCTTGAGAATGCAAACTAAAACAATTACACTCAAAAATAGTTTGGCCATCCCAGCACTTGGGAGGCAGAGGCAGGCGGATCTTTGTGAGTTTGAGACCAGCCTGGTCTACAAGAGCTAGTTCCAGGACAGGCTCCAAAACCACAGAGAAATCCTGTCTCGAAAAAGAAAAAAAAAATTGTTTGGCCATTCCTTCAAAAGTAAAATGTACCTACCAGATGACCCTGTGTTACTCAAGGCAGCAGAGCATCCATCCAGAAACCATGCCCACAGCTCAGCAGCATACCCAGGGCTGTGACTGGGAGCAGCTCTCTGTGCTCATGCAGCTGATGGAGAGGCAGACTGCTTATTCATCCATGCCACAGGAATGGGTTTTTTGTTTGAAGCCTGGGTTTTACTACATACCCCCCTGGCTGACATGGAATTTGCTATGCAGCCTAAACTAGTCTCAAAATCACAAAGACCAGCCTGCTTCCCAAACACCGGAATTGAAGGCATGCATCATCAAACCTGGCTTTTTGTTGTTGTTTTAAAGATTTTTCTCCATTTGATTTGGCTTTTTGAACTTTTCAGAATTACACACGAGTACTGTATTTACATCATTTTCATTCCACCCTCTCCCCCCAACACCTTCTGTCCACCCTCTGACTCCTTTACAATTTCATGACCTCTTCAACTATTAGTGAGTGGGTATGAATAAACACAACCTTCCAAGTACTGCTGGTCTCATTTAGTGTGTGTTCCTTTAATAATACTTAAGGCTGACCGCTTGGGGCTGGATAACCTACCAGGGGGCTTGTCTCTGGAAGAGAGTGATTCTTCCTCTGTCAGCAGCCAATAATTGCCTACAGCTCCTCTAGATGAGCCTTGTGAGTTTCCCCACCTACACTGGACTATGATCTGGGGGGGTTCATAGTACAGGTCTTGTTTATTGTTTCCTGGGTACAGTGCCCTGTCATATACAGAAGATATGATCAAGGAAGATGCTCTGGTCCTCGGGCTCTTACAATCCTTCCACCTCCTCTTCCATGCTTCCTGAGCCTTAGCTGTATGAGCTGTGTTGTGGACAAACCTACTGAGGATGGGTACCAGTGATCAGTTGTTCTCTGCATTTTTACCAATTGTGGATTTCTATGATAGATTCTCTGCTGAAAAAAGCTTTTTGATTTTGGATGAGAGCTGTATTTATCTGTGGATATACGGACAGATATTTTGAAAGCAGTTGGCAATTACACTGGTTCAGAAAAGGTAACAGTTGTAGGCTCTCCTTTAGGGGGACCTCACCAGCCAGGGCAGCTTGGCGAGGTTTACAGTACCTGATGTGGATACAGTTCCTCCCCTCTTTGAGGAGGCCTTAAGTCCAATTAAATTATTGTTCAAGTGCCACTGTGTGCCCTGGGTATTTTCTGCTGTGCTGATCACTGTGGTTCACAGACTTTTCAGCTGCATAGAATTATTAATTGCTTTTCTGCCTGGGCAGCCTGCACAGCACCTTCAGATACCATGAAAGCTAGTCCTCAGGATTATTCCAGGTTAGTTCCAGCTCAATTCCTCCAAGTCCCTTTCCGAAGTGTGCTGCTAAGGGCAGCAGCAAAAACCTATTAACTCTGGGAGTCTCTTGTAACTTTCCTGACCAGAAACTCAAAAGGAGAATTCCCATGCCTGACACTGGGGTTTTTGTTACATACTGTGGTCAGGATGAGAAATGTCCCCATGGTCTCAGGCACCTGAGCAGCTGGTTCCCAGGCGGCAGCGCTGCTTTGGAAGGCTTAGGTTAGACCAGCCTCGCTGGAGGAAGTATGTCACTGGGGGTGGGTTCCAAGAGTAAAAGTCCTCACCCACTTGCAGTTCACTCTGCTTCTTATATATGGTTGAGGTGTGAACTCCAGCCACCATACCTGCTGCTTGCTGCCATGATGGAATCTTAGCCCTCTGGAACCTTAAGCCCAAATCATCGTGTTCTTCGATAAGTTGTCTTGGGCATGGTGTTGTATCACGGCAACAGACAAGTAACTGATACAGTCGATGGCTCTTGGGGGAAGCAGTACCACCAAGTGTTATCACGTCATTATTGCATACATGTATGTACGCAACACACTTCTCTATTGTTCATAAATGTTTATGTAAACATAAAATGCTTCCCTGTGGATTTTCCCATCATCCTTAGTGTCATTGTTTGCTCGTGTTGCCTTTAAAGTCCTTGGATTCTTTGATGATGTTAATGACTGTCCTTTTAAATTCTGTATTCTTGGTTTCATTTTGGTAATTCTCACTTCTATAGAACTGGTGGATCGTGGTGGGTGGTGGGTGAACTGGAGCAACAGAGGTGACTTCAATTCAGAAATAAATAAATGGAACATACTGGATCTGCTTGGGGTAGTGCGCAAGTTGATTTACCTGTCTATGCCTAGGGAATGTGAGGCTGCCATGGATGGCCCAGAGTCCTAAGCAGTCACCAAGGCAGGCCAGCATACAGGCTGTACGACTAAGTCTAAGCCTTGGGGTGGGGATAGCACAGGCCAGCAGAGTTTCAGGAACTCTCCAGACTAAGCCAGCACACAGGATGTGCAACCCAGACTAGGTCTGTGGGTGGGGAAGGTGTAGGTGGGCCGGGGTCCAAGGAACTCACCAGACTGGATCAGAGCACAGGGTGTCTGACCCAGGCTAGGCCTGAGGGTATGTATAGTTTGGGTAGGCTAAGGGTCAGACAGACCCAACAGATCCTGGTGCATAGGATCTGTTTTTGTTATTTTTAGTCATTTAATGTGTTACAATCTGTTAGTATAAACTACATGTGTGTGGGTCCCTGAGGAGGCCAGAGAAGTGTGCTGGATCTCCCGTAGTTTGAGTTACAGGCAGCTGTGAGCCTTCTGACTTAAGTATTGGGAACTAAACTCAGATCTTCTGCAAGAATAGCAATATTCTTAACCAGAGTCCTCTCTCTTGAATTTCTTGACACAACACATAAAATGAACAAACTACAAAACAATTATCCTAAGGGAAAAAAATTAAACAAATTCACATTTGTTTAATATATAACAGAAAAATAACTTGGTGATGGTGCTCACAACCATTACCCATCTGGCAGTTTAAGTATCCTCCTCTGTCAGCAACAGCAAGCTTCATACTCTGTATGCCTGTAACATGCGTTAACTACACATCAGTAAGGCTATGAAAAGTGTACAGAAAAATAGGCACGGTTGTCAGTTTACACTAAAAAATATAAAGGAAACAAAACCCAAATTTAAAAAAAAAAGGCCTACATTTGCCTAGGAACATCACTAAAAAAGAAATAAAAATCCAGTAAGCACATGGAAATATGTCCAACACAGGTCATAAGCAAAGATGAAACGCTCTGAATGGTAAAATGTTCAAAGACAGGCGCTACTGATCTCAGGAAGGTATGGAGAGGCCAATGTGAGTGTGGTTTACACATTCACAGTCCTGTACAGAGTAAAATCGCCACAAATTCTCACGCCCTTGTGTAACAGAATTAAATACACATTCACATAAAGATTTCTAAGTGTTTACAAGTGCCTTATTCGTCAGAATAACAAATTGAAAAATGCTAACCACTGACCAGCAGGCACCCGGCAGGCAGGCACCCGGCAGGCAGGCACCCGGCAGGCAGGCAGGCACCCGGCAGGCAGGCAGGCACCCGGCAGGCAGGCAGGCACCCGGCAGGCAGGCAGGCACCCGGCAGGCAGGCAGGCACCCGGCAGGCAGGCAGGCACCCGGCAGGCAGGCAGGCACCCGGCAGGCAGGCAGGCACCCGGCAGGCAGGCAGGCACCCGGCAGGCAGGCAGGCACCCGGCAGGCAGGCACCCGGCAGGCAGGCAGGCACCCGGCAGGCAGGCAGGCACCCGGCAGGCAGGCACCCGGCAGGCAGGCTACATGCACCACAGCAGCATGGACACACACAACACACAATACAGAGGAATCGCGGTGTTCAGTGGAAGAACTCAGACAAGGGAAAGCTCACTCTTCAAGTAATACGAGAGAACACAAAGCACCTGCACTCAGAGAGAGGCAGAACAGATCGCAGAGAGAGTGGGAAGCCTCTGCACAACGGTGAAAGTATAGTTCCCTGGGAAGGTACACTGTCAGCACCTGCTAAACTGTACAATAATGAGAGACACACTGTAGGGTGCAAGGGAAACGGAAAAAAGTTACAAGGCTGAGGGTACAGCTCAAGGTGTGAGAGCTCCCCTCGCAAGCTTGAGGGTACGGGTTTCCTCCCAGAACCACTGGAAAACAGCTCTTAGAAACAACAAGGCAGGGCTTAAAAACAATCTATAGGTGGGATGGATCTAATTTAGAAAAAAAAAAACTAGAACCATGTAAGAAGTTAAAGTATTAAAACACAAACTTAAGCTCTAAGAAAAATGTCTTTCAGGAAAAAAAAATAAAAGTCAAAGCAAACAAACAAAACACACACACGCACAAAGTATCTTCTGCTGGTATCACAGCAGACTTCCTTGAAATAATCAAATTCTTCCACTCAATAAGGACATCCATCCATAAAAAAAATCACCAGGAGCATCAAGGGCAGTGCATACTCAACCTCCAGAAGCTAAGTTCAATGCAGGAAATGAAAAAGAATTTAATGCATCTGCCAAACAACTACCGAGGGCTTACCACGGTCAGGAGCTGAAGGACCCACTGTGGACAAGGCAGCCCTGAAGACTACCTAGGGCTTGCACACGGTATTAAACAAGCACTCTGGTGAGAGCATGCCAGGGACCACAACTTCACTTTTGATATTTTCATGTATAACACACAAGTAAAAAGTTGTTATCAACCATGCAGCATTTATGAAGACTGACTGGCCCCAAGGATCTGCTGAGATCAGTGTCCAGACATAGATTGCTGTGCTTCTACTCTCAGGAAACATATACTAGCTAAACAGTGGACCAAAGATGCCCCTCACCTAGCCAGCCAACCTGCCCATATGCAAAATAAGCAGACTCTCAGTAAACTGTTAACAGGAACTCCTGCATGGGACCAGGAGATGGAAAGAAGAAATAAGTGGCTTTTCCTAGGAGATAGGAATGGGGCCACATCATCAAGGACCTTGGCTGCAAGGTTCTATGGCTTGTCCCTTGCATACACAGAAGCCAGGTTCACACCCAGTCAGCAACGCTAAAGCCTGCAGCAGGGTCACGGAAGGGCAGGATTCCAGAAAAGTGGACAAATAATTTGTGCCTCACAGAAGAAGGGAGCAGAGAGAGGAGACCAGACCACCAGAGGCCACTCCTATCTCTGCCACCAACTAGCTGTGACCTTATGGAAGACAAGCCTGAACCTTAGCCCAAGGCAGCAATGAAGCCATAGGTAGCATGCAGGGTACTGGGAGGGGGGAGACAGACACAAAGGTACAGGAAGGGAAAGGAGCGAGCTAGCATAATCTAAGGAAGATGTCAGATGCCAGGGCGGCGGGACAAAGCATTAAATGGGGGTCAGGTAGCCAGGGACAGGAGGAGGACCAGAAGGGGACACATGTTTGAAGCTGATGAGGGATGTGTAAATGGCAGAATTAAGCCACTATGAGGACAAGAAACGGAACAGAGATGATGGTTTAGGCAGGTGGAGGCACTCCATCTTGAGGTCGCCTTGCTTTGAGTGACTTAGAGGACACAGTATATGAGATTCCTGGAAAACAAACTACTAGATAATAAAAAAGGTGACAATTTTTCAAACGGTGCTCAAGGCTGGAGATGTTGAGAAACTGACAAATGGACTGAGAAAATGGCCTGGCAGAAAAACACCGCATCCAGTGGCCACGGGGTTAAATCACATAGACCAAAGTTCTTCACCCAGTTAACAGACAGACTTTGGTATGTCCACAGGGACAGTAACAACAGTGACAACCCAGCCACATTCCTATGAGGCTTTGTGTTCCATTCCCATGAAGTCCAGGGGTGAGAAACCTGAGGACAGAGCAGGCAAGGCAAACCTTGGTGGACGTCTGGCCACTTCCTAGAGGTAGACACGTCCTCCCTGAGGACCATGAAAAGATTCTGCTTTCCAACTACTCACTTGCCCATGACCCACACGTTACACAAATGCATATTTAAAACTACAGTACAACTGTATGTTATGAAACATGTACTTTTTTTTAAAGGTTCTGACACAAAAGCCTGCAGGACACTGAAAGAATATATCAGTCCAGTTAAAAAATAATACAAACTGTTGTATTATTGTTGTATAATATGACGTTTTCTTCTTTTGGTTTTTTGAGGGGTCTGCCACCCAGCTCCCAAATAAATCACGTACCCGGAGGCTTATACTTAGTTATGAAAGAACAGCCTTAGCATGGCTTGTTACTTGCCAGTTTTTTAAAAATTATCTGGACTACCTTTGGCCTCTGAGCTTTTATCTTTCTCTATTTCTATACCTTTCTCTCCTTGTTACTCAAGACTTGCTGTGTAGCTGGTGGCTGGCCCCTGATGTCCTCCTCTCCTTGTTGTCTGGCTCCTCCTTCTCTTTGTCCTTGGTTCTCCTTCTATTTATCCTCTCTGCCTGTCAGCCCCGCCTATCCTTGCTCCTGCCTCGCTATTGGCCGTTCATCTCTTTATTAAGACCATCAGGTGTTTTAGGCCCAGTAACACAGTTTCACAGAGTTAAACAAATGCAGCGTAAACAGAAGTCACACACCTGAAAATAATATTCCCCAACAACAAACGATACCTCCAAACATTCTAGAGTTATTTCATTTGTATTTTAACAAATAAAACTTGCCTAAAGATCAGAGAGTAAAACTGCCACACTGGTCAGCCCAACAGACCAGGCAGTGGTGACACACGCCTTTAATCCCAGCACTACAGAGGAATATAATATGGGAAGAGAGGCTCTCAGTCTCATTCTAGGGTTCCTAGAGGCAGGACCACCATTTCGGACTTAAGTGGAAGTAAGAGCCAGTGGCTGGCTGTTTTACTTTTCTGACCTTCAGGCTGAACCCCGATATCTGTCTCTGGGTTTTTATTAATCATGCTACAGAACATCTGAGAAAGAATATGAAGAATCCTCAAATTCCCACCAGGCACAGAGCCGAGGGCCACGGGCGTCACTATGTCCTTCACCATGTGAATGCTACAGATTTGCTCACACCACGATACATCAAGACATGTGCTGAACACGCATAGTCTACCATGCGTCTTCAACACACAAAGGTGAGCACCAGCTCTGGGTCTCACCTAATATCTTCCCAAGGGACCTTCCTCCACTTTTGATTATGGTCCACAGAGCAGAACACCTAGCTCAGAGGAAGCTCCTCTGTAATAGCCTGGATCCTATCCCAATTGAGGACTGTCCCAGGCCCCCAAATTCAACACAGACAGAGCAGAGGGCCCAGCCTTTCCCAGTACCCATCAAGCACGTAGTCCCTTCCTTAAATCCTCATCGTCTAGTACCCCAATACCACTTGCTTCGTGGACCAACTTCCAGATGACTTTCCATTCACCACACAGTGCTGAACAAGCATATTGCATTTGGGAGTTGTCTTAGTTTGGGTTTCTACTGCAGTGACAAACACCAGGCCCAAACCAACGTGGGGAGGGAAGGGTTTACTTGGCTTACACTGCCACAGCACTGTTCATCGTCAAGGAGTCAGGACAGGATCCCAAACAGGGCAGGAATCCGGAGAAAGGCGCTAATGCAGAGGCCATGGAGGAGTGCCGCTTACTGGCTTGCCCCCATGGCTTGTTCAGACTGCTTTCTCGTAGAACCCAGGACCACCAGCCTAGGAATGTCAGTACCTAAAGGGTTTGGGCCCTCCCCAATCAATCACTAATTAAGAAAATGCTCCACAGGATTGCCTGCAGCCAGATCTGTATGGAGACATTAATTGTGGTTCCCTCCTCTTGGATGAATTTAGATTTTAATTGACAATAAAATTATCCAGCACAGGACCTCGGAGCACACTATGTCCCTGCTTGACCCCACACCTGGCTCTCAGTCACGGCCTTCTACAAGCCCAGCACCTGCTATTATCCCTGTAAATCCTACCCTCCAGGATGTAGTCAGGGAGATGAGACCCTGGTCAGAGGCCCTGTGCGAGGAGGCAGTGAAGCCTGCTAATGGGTGGTCCTCAAAAGACAGCAGCTGGTCTGCATCACATGGGCCCAAGGTGCTGGAGAAGAAGCGTGCTGGGGCTAGGTCACACTCTTTGTATTTTTACAGAATGGAAGTAATAATATGGTTAAGTTTTAAACTGATGTAGAAGGAAACCTTAGCAACAAGTAGAATTTTTCTAAGTCCAACTTAACTACCATCTATTTTACCTAGGAAACTCCAGAAAAGGGGTCACAGAACTTCACATACAAAATCGAAGCGCTAATACTCAGCAAACAAAGAACACATGGACACGAGACATGAAGCCCTGGGCCGAGGGGCAATGGCATGCAGCTGTGGGCACGCGTGGTTACAGGCTTCCTGGGGAAGGGGTTGGCCACTTTTTGATTTTAGTTATTTAGTTGTTTGTTTGTTTAAAGTCTGTCAAGGCTGGTTATGGAGACGTGTAAATTCTGCACGGTCTGCACAGCAGGGCTGTTAGGAAATCTACCCCCAGGGCATAAAATAATCAGGAACTTAAAAAAAATGTACTTGGCATGTCTCTCCTAACTCACATCAACTAAACTACTTCATGAAGCATCCCCTTTTCACGTTAGCATTACAGTGCAAAACTAGTCCCTAGTACTTAAGTTATGCAAGTAAAAATAATTTGATGTGATTTCTGAAAACAGCAGGTAAGGGTATTAAATATTTATTTCTTGACCTGATTTCTTAATCTATCTTACTGATCTGATAATCAGATAATTTCAACTTGGACACACTTTTTTTATTGAAAGAGAAAAAATGTACAGTCCTTTCGAATCCAAAATGTCATTTTGAGAGACCAATACATTTGTTACACCTGGTGGGAAGGACACGTGTAACTGTGTCTGTGGCTACTCCCCGTATGGTACCAACCCCCGACAGTGACGTGTGAGCACACACGTGTGTACCACGGAGTATAAAACTGGTCTGCAAACACTTCAATTTGTCCTTCCTACAACATAAGTTATGTTCACACCAAGGAGACCACAGTATAATGAACCAGGGAACAGCAGAAGCTGATGTTTGAAACCCAAGCCTTATTACAGTTGTGTTACACACGTTAAAACTTACCTTATCACAAGGAAACAGTTAGATATGTTTCCAACTGCAAAATAGTCTGCTGTCGTCAAAATATCAATTCCATGAGGGAAAGTACCCTGAAAAAAGTAAAAGTGAAGAAAATAGAGAAGTTGAGAAATGGGACCTGAAATCACTGGTCACACGCTCACAACACAGCGGCTCAAGCTGAGCCACACGGCTCATGGGTGCCCAGAAGGTTGTCAGTGTTCATCCTGCCTGCCTGGCCAGACGCTGCGGGTACTACAACTCATTCTTCAAACCCACTGTTTCAACTTCAAGTGCTATAAAAGTCCTTCCTTTAAAAATACAGTGGGGGCCAGGCGGTGGGGCTGCACGCCTTTCATCCCAGCACTCGGAAGGCAGAGGCAGAAGGATCTCTGTGAGTTCGAGGCCGGCATGGTCTACAAGAGCTAGTTCCAGGACAGGCTCCAAAGCTACAGAGAAGAAACCCTGCCTCGAAAAACAAACAAACAAACAAATAAATAAAACAGACAAATAAACAAACAAGTACTGGGTCCCAACTCTTGGAGCTTGGTCCCCCTTTCTGGTCACAAAGACAACAGCATAGCCCTCAATTCCACAGCTGTTGGAGCAGAAAGGCCAATGAAAGACAGGCAAGCCCCTGCCTGTCTCTGAGACGTGGACCTGGGCCCACAACTTACTAGTCGCCATAAGGACGGATAAGGCTGATAGAAACAGCCACTTTCAGGGCTGATGGCCAACCTATAAGAGATTCAAGGAAAGCAGCCATCAGTCCCCCAAACTCCAAAACAAGAGGCAGGCCCCTCCATTCTCTCCTACCAAGAATATGCCTAGTGGAACTCCAGCCCAAAAAGCATCACATTATTGGTATTCCCTTAATATTATCCCTCGTGGTTAAAAGAATCTAGAAACTAAATAAAAAACTTTATTTAAAAATGTAAATATAGAAAGTTGTAGCCAAATGTAGAAAGCCTTACAGCTTTGGGCCCAAAGGTGAGTCTGTTTCAAAAGCAGAGGAGATTCCAAATCTATGCACAACACCGGCATAAGCAAAAGCCAAGAAAAGCAGCAGGTACCCACCACCAGCACATCCCTGTATCTCACACAGCCAGCTCACAACAGTCTCAGACGTGCATCTACCAGCATATGTATGTGTGTGACCAGATCCAAAGAAACTGACACAAAATAAAGACACTGACAATCTGAGTCTGAATTTCTACATGGAATTCAGGCTATTTATTACCATGGAGACAGTATCAAAAACAAAAGTTTAGTCCTTGAGCTATCTATAAATGCCAGTTAGTCTGAGGACATGGTAGGATGCACCACCCATCTGGAATCCAGAAGGGCTGAAAACCCAGGCCTACGTAAAACACCTGAGGTTTGTCAGCCTCCTGCTCTCTGGCCTCTGTCCTTAGGGCTACCCCAAGCACAGAATGAAAGGGCCGGAAAACACAGCCAGCAGAGGAAGCAACTCCTTCCTCCATGCAGCCCACCTTCAGGTTCAGCCTCAATGCCTTCACCCTTTCCGTAAGCTAATCCTGGAGCCTTGATCACTAATACCTCACAACTTCACAAGCACTACCCAGCAAACAGTCCCCCTGAGAACTAGAAAGGCTGCCCCAGCCTCTACCTGTGAGGAGAGTGATGAGCTGAGGTGTCCTGGTTCTGCAGAGTACACACTCTGTGTGCTCTTATCATATTGCTTGATGATACGAGAGATGTAAATGTCTTTTTATCAGAGGTAAAAGAAGACAGAGGAAATTCCATGTTTAAAAAAGTTGGTAAAGACATCATCTGGCTAGAATTTCTCCAGATTAGCATATTCTTAAAGTCAAGATTTCATTCTCCCTAGCAAAATGCTAGTCCAATTTGAATTAGCCAATCAAGTAATGTAAGGCCAAGCTCTAAGAACTCAGTCTGTGAGGCACAGAGCCCCTTGCCTTGGGGTTAAAAATCAGAGCAGGACCCCCACTGGGTGTGCGTGCCTTTAACCCCAGCACTCCGGAGGCTGAGACAGGTGGATCTCTGTGAGTTTGAAGCCAGCCTGGAGCATGGTCTATACAGAGTTAGTTCCAGGATGGCCAGTGCTACACAGAGAAACCCTGTCTCAAAAAAAAAAAAAAAAAAAACAAAACAGAAAAATAAAGGTGGCTTTTGCAGCTTTCTGCAGAAGTAAAACTTTCTGCTTTAACAGAATTATTATCAAGGAGACCCCAACGTCATATATAACAACGAGAGAGAAGCCCACAGCCCAGGCAAAGGTATCACTGCAGAATGATTCGCAAAAGGACAACAGCTCATGACTGAGCAGGCAAGTAGAGCCCAGGTTTGACTGTGACCAAGATGAAGGAGAGGCAGCAGTACCCATATCACCCAAAAACAAAATAAGCAATAAGCTAAGGCTTGCCAATCATGTGGCTGTCCTCTCCTCCCCAGAAAGGGGCCTCAGCACCCTGCACCCCAGATGTCTCACTTGAACACACAGAAGTATGGCATCTGGGAAAACCACCTGCTCAGAGCTGTGACTCAGGAACACTCCAAGCAGTCACACAGCTACTCAGCTAGACACAGCAGCTGCCCAAGGGATAACCCTAACATGCAAAGATCCCCCCAGGATACAGGAAGGGAACGGAGCATACTTACAACACAGACACACACCCACACACGCGTGCGCACACACACACAACACACACGCACGCACGCACGCACACACACACACACACACACACACACACACCCCTACTTATTGGAGAGCCCACTCAGCTAGCCACTTGGTGGTCTTGGCCAGGATGGAGGCAGGCAAGATCTAATCAACTCTGATGTCAAGACCTACATCTCCAGCAATCCAGCCCAAGAGGAGGAGTCACACACACCCCCACCCAGGTCACTGGGCAGGCCTGTTACTTCCTGAATTATTCCCAGCATCCTCTACTACAAACATATGGCAGCTGACAATATTCTTACCTCACGTCCCAAGCCACGTATAGGTTCTCTGACCCGGAGCACATCCACCCTGGTCTACACGTCTCTAACCCCATCATCCTTCACACACAGCCTACTCTGCACACCACGGCAGGGCTTGGCCATCCTTCGACCTTCCTCCCTTGTAACATTAAGAAGCACCCCAGCCACTTCTGTCATGAAACCCTAGAGCAATCATTCTTAGCGGTTTCCTCTGGGACTCTCCTCCCTGCTCAGACTCATCTCGGTAGCTGCCACTTTCCCCAGCCCCTAACCCAGTAGGATCTCAACCTTCTTAACACTGTAACCCTTTCATACATGCCGTGGTGACTCCCAACCATAAAATTATTTTTGTTGCTACTTCATGTATGCTATTATAATGAATCATAATGTAAATAGCGTGTTTTCTAATGGTCTTAGGTAAGCCCTGTGAAAGGGTTATTCCTCAGCTCCCAGGGGGTCATGACCCATAGGTTAAGAACCATTGCACGACCCCTGTCCAGCCTCCTGCGAGACTGACCACACACTTCAGTGTGCCAGAATCTTACTTGTGAATGAATCTAAATCCTACTTTCAAGGCCTGTGATGGGTGTCAAGAGTTACAGGCACAGCTACGACACTCGTGAGCATCAAGGCTTTTGGGAGGTGAAGCCAGAACTTACTACAAAGGACCCAGCCTCCAAGCAAAACACTAGGGACGGGTCAAGGCCTACAGGATCCAAGGACTCACTCACCAGGATAAGATGCTTGGTGCCTGGCACAGGTACAGCCCACAGCAACATGTGAAGCAAGATCCTAACCTGCATAAAACACTCATACAGAGCCTCCCGGAGCTCCCTGGTCACATGACGGTGGGTCTGGGATCAGAACTGCCATGTTTATTAGCTTGCTCTGAGGTGAGGCACATTCATTACCCACACCCAATAGTATAAGAAGATATGAAACCAAAGTTGTCAAAATTCCCACCTCTAAGCCTACAGGAAGTTTCAAAAATAAAGATTTATAAAGTGGCCATACCTGTCTCCCCACGTTCTCCTGGAAGGCAGCCTAAGGAGCAAAAAGAACAAACAGAGCAGGTGAGTGAGGTTTGCTTCTGCTCAACATCAGAAGATAAATTCAAAACAAACACAGCTCAGTGTAAATGACCCATGGCTTTACTTTTTAAATAAAAGTCCTCTTTGTTAGCGGACCAAAGCCCTGAGGGTGGTTTGTCACTGTTTTTGTATCCTGGTCCTCTTTAAAACCACAGTTGAAGAATTCCATTTACAAAATCAAATATAATAAGAGATTGGCCTTTCCCTGGAAATACACTTTCACACTAACACCCCAACGAAGGTCCCAGAGAACAAACAACCCTGAGAACAAACTCCACGATCACCACTCCCCACCATCCCCAACACCTCAGGGCTGCCTCCTAGAGGGAACACGCCTGACTCCAACCAGCTCTGAACTACTGGAGTCCTACATGCCAGGCACAGAATCGGGGATGAAAATGTTCCATGTGAACTTGAACAAAATTAGGTACCTCCAGGTAAACCTTGTTCAGGTGACTCCTCTTTCTTTGGAGACAACTTTTCCTGTCTCGCACATTGTCCTACCTAGGATTGTCTGAACAAAGTGACAATGAAACCTCATGCGACTTCCCCGAAGCATCCACCGCTGAGTTCCAACCAGGATTAGAGACCCTAGGGAGCTGGAGCAAAGCCGCACACAACCATGCGACATGCACCATCCTGGCAAGCAGAGGTGAGAACAGATACAGGGGGAGGGCAGTGGTGGCAGAAGAAACACCCCTTACCTAAGGAGACACTGCAGCATGGGGTAGGGGGTTGAGAGCAAGCAGAGATGTACAGAAAGAGAACTGAGTCATGGGACCCCAGAATCTATGCATCAACCCCACTGGACTGGTAAACACCAGGACAGAAATGTGGAACAACTCCAGGACAGAGCCTCATGGCAGGGTGGAGACACTCGGTGACTGGCCCTCAGGTGGCTCTCACACGCTTCTAAAATGGGAAAGGAGCTGCTTTTTGCTGCTGGCTTTTTTGTAATTTTTGCAAACTGCCCCCCTTGAAGAGTTACTATATATATATGAGTGTTTCATCTGCCTGTGTGTATGCGTATCACACACATGCCGAGTGCCCAGGGAGGTCAGAAGCTGGACCCCCCAGAACATTGTTAGGGGTAGTTGTGAGCTACTGTGTGGGTGCTAAGAATCAAAGCGGGGTTCTCTGGCAGAGCAGCTACTGCTCCAGCTCCTTACAGTCAATTCTTTTTCCTTTATTGGGGGGAGGGGATTGTTGCTTTTTCTTTTTGTTTTTGTTTTCTTGAGGCAAGGTTTCTCTGTGTAGTCCTGCCTATCCTGGAACTTGCTCGGTAGACCAGGCTGGCCTCGAACTCAAAAAGTCCACCTGCCTCTGCCTCCCGAGTGCTGGGATTAAAGGCGTGCACCACCACTACCCAGCTGTCAATTCTTAAAGAAAGAAAGAAACACAGGAAAAGGGTAATGTAAAAAGATGCAGTGTCACCTTAATTATAAGCAGGGACATCTCCACACAAGGTAAGAACTAATTCAAGATTTATGTGGAAACCATCTTGAAAATAAAAGATTAGGGGATCACCCAACATAATATGAAGACAGACCACGTGGATATCACTTCAGAATATACGCTCAGCTCAGACAGAAAACAGAAGAATGCCGGGACAGGGTCGAGTGGCTAGCAGCCTTGATACTGAAAGCACACACCAAAGAAAGATAAATAAGACAGAAACCTCACTCCAATAGCAAACTCCTGTCCACGGAGACGCTAAGAGAAGGGTGAAAACAACCACAGACTAGGCTGCAACACATCTCCAATAGAAAGGCCAAAAATCTAGAATGCAGAAAGAACTCTCAAAACTCAACAGTGAGGACTAACAATACAATCAGACAATGGCTGAGACTTGAGAATACATCTTACTCAGGTGGACACAGAAAGCAAATGAGCACCCCAAACAGACTCAGTATCATCAGAGAAAAGAAAACTAAAACCACACACATATCAGCAAAAAGTAAGAGCAGGAAGAAGCCAGGCAACCCCACCACGTCTCGGCAAAGATGAGGGGAACAGTTCGCAGCATACTGGAAGACGGGACCCAGAAACTGTACTCCAGGCATACACCCTAAGAAACAGAAACTGTGCACACACAATCTGTAGGAAAGCGCTCATAATAATCCCGGGTCAGCAGCAACCCAAATGCCTGTTTACAGGTAAAGCCAAGACTCGGTTAGAGAACAAACCCACTCACAGTAGAAAGTGAAGACCAGGAATTTCCCAACGTACTAGACACACTCAGGGAGAAGACCAGACCCAAAGGCTGCTACTTCAGCAACAGAACAGCACTACAAAGCTGGAAAGGTGGACTGAAGATTGCTAGCAGCGAAGAGAGAAGCAGCCATGTTTAAAAGGATCACGCAGGGACCTCTGTGGTCATGACTACCGTGTGCCTTAACTGTAGGGGGCTCACATATGTATGAGATGCAGACATACGAAGCTAACCACACACACAGGACACAGAACACCAAGAGTTCTGACTGAGACTACTGAGTTGGTAGACATAACCTATGATGTTACCCAGTAGAGACCTGAGGAAAAGGGGTAGCAGACTTTACTGTATTCTCACAACTCTACGTGAACCTCAAGAATATCAAAATAAAAGGCAAAAAATAACACAAGAAACAATTGGAATGAAACATTAAATAAAATACTGGGTGAAAGTCTCTCTCTCTCTCTCCTCTCGCCTCCCCCTTTCCATCCCCCCCCTCTCCCTCTCCCCTGTCCTCGCCCCCTCCATTTCCTCTCCACTCCTCATCCCAAATTTCCCACGAGGGCCACACCCACTGCCTGTCCTCAGGAGAGGAACAGGCCTCTTCGCAAAGTCAGCAGCACATCTAGCTGCTGGACACTATCTAGCACGCAAAACCTGGAGTAGTTAGCAATGTGTAACTGATCCTTTCCACCAAACAATGCCAGGACTCTACTGTCTAGCCCCTGCATGCTGACCACCAGAGAGAGCCGGCAACAGGAAGCTCTCATGAGGATCCAAACCAAAGGCCCTGTTGCCTTAGAAGGACTGTGGCCACCAGACAAGGGACCCAGGAAGAGGAGAGGGGTCACCGACAACAGTTGCAAGGTAAGGCCACAGAACTGGCAATGTCTGGCCACTTCGCTTCTCACACCTCCTGGATCCTGGCCAGGTAAACAGACATCTCACACACCCAGAAAGAGAAACCCTGGAAAGGTGTCGGCCAAGAGGCTGAAGCAGCACCCAGAGCAGCGGCTGCCTGAAGAAGCAGCTTCCTGGAAAGAAGTTCTTAGTGCACTCAGAACCTTTATGTCTTCAAATGGGCCTCAAGTGTAGGCATCCTTCATTTCCCTGTGTTTAAATCCCACATCACTAGATAAACAGCGCTGGACTCAAAAGGAACACAAGGAACTTCTTGTTAGTTTAATAGGGTTTTAGCTTCAAGAAAAAACAAACGGATTTACAGAGTTTTATTTCACCTTGTCAATTACCCTCATCAACTCAGATCACGAAACCCAACATGGACAAGTTCAACAGAAACACCTGGGTGAAAGCCCCAGAACCTGACCGGGGCCCAGTACCTCTATGTCCTAAGCGCAGGACAGGTGCTTCTTCTTTCTTAAAGCCAAAAGCGGGGAGGGAAGCTAACAGAAATGGACAGGAAAGACACTTCCTCACGCCAAAAAGAGTCACCACAACAGGGCCCTGTAGCATGAGAACACTAAACACAGTCGGGGGAGCCGGCTTGCTCAAGCATGAGCTCAGTCAGTTCAGGTGGGATGTCGCTGGCGTGACAGAAATGCATTGGACAGGAACACAAGAACTTGTAGTAAACTGATACAAGATTATCAACTCAGGTGGAGGGGAAAACACGCAGCAGGTGTAGCATTAGTGCTATCCAGTTTGGCCCAAAAATGCTTGCTCGGGTACAGACCTGTAAGTGACCGAATGGTATCAGCCAGATTTCAGACAATGACACAGCCAGTAACTACCATACAGGCATACGTGCCAACAGCGGAAGCAGAAGATGATGTCATCAACAGTTTCACAGATCTACAGAACAAGGTCAGCAGGGTGCGTAAGAACGACACTAATGATTATGGGTGACTTCAGCGCAAGAGTGGGATCTGGAGAAAGAAAGGACTATAGTGTTGTGGGAACATACGGATTCGGACAAAGGAACCAGCGGGGAACGACTGCCTGACCTCTGCTATGTAACTGATTTGTACAAATCCAACCCAAAATTCAAGCAGGCCAAACCATCAAGATGCGGGACGTAGGAATCCCCTGACAAACACACATACAGCCAAGCCGACCACATTCTGGTCAGCAGGAAACTCTTATCTGGCATCTAAAACAGCTGACTTGGGGTCAGATCACCAACTTCTATGGCCAACATTCAACTGAAACCTAGGAGAGGCATGCCAGGCAAGATGACCTGCAGGATCGAACATAAACAATGGACCCAGCTGTGTGGAGAGAGCTAAGAGACTCGCTGAAAACAAGATGAGGGAAATCATTAAACAACTGTTTACAAACATAGAAAGTGAATGGAAGAAAATCAAGAGAGCTTTACAGGAGGCTTCAAGGAGATGCTTGGTTAGGCAAAAAGGGCAACACCAGCAGAATGACTCACTACAGAGACGGTCAACCCGGCGGGAGAAGGAAACTAAAGAGCAACCCGCAGGCAGCAAACACAACTACCCGTGCGGGAGGTCAAAGAGGCAGACGCCACAATAACACATCTTGTCTGTGAAGCTATCAGACGGATAACTGCCAGATATGCTCCTCAGTTTGGGTGATTAGAGATGGGCAAGGTCATTTATTAATAGAACCAGGGGAAGTAAAGCAAAGATGGAGACAATACTTTGACACCCTGTACCATGACCCTAATGCTGTCAACGCAGACTACAACGAGAAACACTTCAGCAGACACTCAAACATCAGAGACGATGAGAAAATATTAAATATTGACAGGAGAAAGACAGAGGAAGTTATCAAGAGAGCGAAACACAGGTCCGGGAGTGGATGACATCATGGTGGAGGAGCTGGAGGCGGCTACAGTAGGCTCAGGGGCCAAGGCACTTCTCAGACTCTTCAGAGAGACATGGGAACACGAAGTGATTCCCACGGAATAGAAGCACTCAGCCATAATTCCCATACACAAGAAGGACAAGCTGGACTGCTCAAATTACAGGGGTATTAGTTTGTTGTGCCACAGCAGCAAGACCTTCCCCATTATCCTGCGAAGGATCAAGGGCAGAACAGAGGAAGTCCTAGCAGAGGCCTAGTGAGCATTCAGAGCTAACAGGAGCACAATTGATCAGATCTTCACTTTGAGGCAACTGGCAGAAAAATGCCAAGAATTTGGAAAAGTCATGTCTGTTATATCGACTTCAGGAAGACATTTGATAGCATTTGGAAGAAAGGACTTTGGAAAACAATGAGGTTCTACAGGTACACAGAGAAAACCATAAGGATACTAGAAAATGCCTATAAAGATACCTTTGCATCAGTCAAAGTCTGTGGAGAACTAAGTGGTCAGTTTAAGACAATCATAGGAGTGTTGCAGGGATGCATCCTATCCCAACACTCTTTAATATATTCCTGGAATTAATAACAGCATGAGCCATGGAGGACGAGGAGATAGGTGTGCAGATAGGTGGTGTGCAAATCAATAACTTCTGTTTCATCAATGATACAGCACTACTTGCTGAAAGTCCAAACAAGCTGCAGGCCATGGGAAATAGAGTGCTGGAAGTAAGTGAAAGCCTTGTATGAAAGTAAACATCGAGAAGACTGAGATACAACACTTGGGAAGGGCGCACAAGGATTTTAACGTTGTAATAAAGAATCAGAACCTCAAGCTAATAGTCAACTTTGCCTATCTGGGAGGAAACCTCAGTTGAATGGAAGGAACTATTTTAGACAGCAAGAGGTGGAGGTGGATAGGGATAGCAAGGGCTGCATTGCAGGCACTAGGAAAAGTTTGGTCCGCAAGAGACATAACAACAACAAAATTACAAGTATATGAGATGCTTGTCTTGAGTTGCCTTCTTTACAACTCTGAAACCCAGAAAATGAAACACTTGTCAGAACAGCGGCTTCATGTGTTTGAGACAGCATGCCTCAGGAGGATACTAGACGTCACATGAAGAGACAGACTGTATAATGTTCAGAAACATCTCCATCTGCAGAAGGAAGTAAACTACAGGATATGGCAATGGCGCTTGAGATACTTTGGCCGTGTTATGAGAATGAATGACGGCAGATACCTGAAGACAGCACTGCTTGGAAGAGTGCACAGGATAAGGCAAAGAGGAAGACTCAAAGAATGCTGGATAGTCAGCATAAAGGAAGACTGGAACCTTGGGTATCGCAATAACAAAGGCATGTAGGACTGCCCAGAGTAGGAACAACTGGAGAGCCGCCACCAACGGGCTGGCCATGCATGCGTAAGCATTGCCGGGACATAATGATGAATGATGGTCTCACTTCATCCCAGGTCACATAAAGCCACAGGGCTTTGATTTTATTACTGTTTCCCATAAATATGTCCTAGGTTACAGAAAATAATAAAGAAAACACAAAAATACATTAGTTCAGATTTAATATAGACTTTGCCTAACAGTTAACTATGAGAGCAAGGCCACTAAGACCTCCCAAGAAAGCACTGAGCCTACTAACTGCAGACAAAGTGGAGTCCCTCTGGGCTGGTGACAGTTTTAAAGGACTCTGGGCAGGCTGCTTGCATTCTGGCTGCTTCTTGGTACAGGTGTAGGCAGAGAGCCAACAGCAGTCATGAAAGACCACAGTCGGGCATCCTGAGACAGCAAGACCTCAAAGATCACCTGACCAGAACACCGGAAGCATGACCCCTTGGCTGAGATCCCATGACCAGAACACCAGAAGCATGACCCATTGGCTGAGATCCCATGACCAGTACTGAACAGCAAGGCCTTCTAAGCCCTCCAGAGTAGGCCTTCACATATGAGTACCCAATATGCTGGATCCCATGCCAAACACACGGCTGATGCAGCAATGGATATATAGAACTAGGTTCAGGGCCTGCGTGCATTCCTACTGCAGTGCAGCCAGAAGTCAGGTAACAGACAGAAACTCCATCACTTGGGACAGGCTACTGAAGACAGGGACCACGGTGACAGAGAAGATGAATTCAGCTGAAGCCTTTGATAACACCAAGTTACTTCACTTAACTGATGTGGGATACCTTTCTGTATATGGGTTGCTTTTATTGGATAATGAATAAAGCTGTTTCGGCCAATGGCTTAGCAGAGTAGAGTCAGGCGGGAAATCCAAACAGAGCTATATATACAGAGAGTATGTGGAGTCAAGGAAACGCCATGTAGCTGCCGAAGGAGAAGGACACGCTGGAACCTTAGGAACTTTACCAGTAGGCCACAGCCTCTTGGAGATACACAGATTGATAGAAATGGGTTAATTTAAGATGTAAGAGCTAGGAATAAGCTAGAGTCGGCCAAACAGTGTTGTAATTAATATAGTTTCTATGTGATTATTCAGGTCTGGGTGGCTGGGAATGAAAGAACAGTCTCTGTTTACACTTAACAACACAGAAGACTTGACCTGAGAAACAAGGAAGGTGGGCAACTCTGTAATCAGTAAAAACAAAAGCAAACAGTGGAAATTTTTTCAAAAAAAAAATGCCTAGATAGGTTCTTCAAATACTACCAAATAATTAAAGTAGAAAAACATCAATCTCTTAAAAACTATGGTACAAAATAAAAGAGAAATACTTCTGCACCCTCAATGTGTTAGTTCATCTTCAGTCAAACTGCAGACAAAAATACCTGAACAAAAGATTAATAACCCCCATGAACAGATTCAGAAATTCTTTTTCTGAGAACACTAATAACATAAAGAAGGGTCTACACATGAGTGGAAATTACACTAGAACGGAAAGATTATTTCAAAGTCTGAAAAGGAACCACACAGTATACCACAGAAAAAGACACAAGCCAAAGACCACTTGATTACATCAAAGTCGAATACCTATTCATGATTTTAAAACATGAATAAAATGAAAGAAGCTACAGGAAAGAACTTCTCAGCCTGCTAAACAGGAAGCCCCTGCTGACATGCAGAGCCGGGTAAGTCTCCCTTTTCCTCAGTTCCATGACTTCAGAGGTCTCCTCTCCGTCCTACTCTAAGGCCCGGCTCCTATCCCACAGAACACATCTGCAACACTGCCTACTCAGTCACAGGCCTCCCATAGTTTGGAGATCTCATTGGTACTAACAAATCCCACCCACATCTGCAACACTGCCTACTCAATCACAGGCCTCCCACAGTTTGGAGACCTTATTGGTACTAACCGACCCCACCTGTGCACCAGCACCCTCCCTTTCCCTTAGTCTCAGAGCAGCTACAGTCAAATGCTACTCAATCTGTCTCTATGAGAATGCAGAGCCTCAGAGCTCAAAACATGGGAACTCCCAAACCCACACATCTCACAACAAACAGCAAGTTTCACCCACAGGCTTCACCTATGTTTCTGAGCACCCCAAATGTGTTCAACTGCTGGCCCATCTATGAAAGGAAGGCTCGGGTTCAGACTGCTAAGACACCACAGCGCTCCTGACAGAGCCTGGATCAGCTGTGGCCTCCCACAGCACTCACAGACCTGGCCTCAGTAACTGACCACAACGGCCAGTTATGTGTGGAGTCAGCTAGAACTGCAACATCCCCACGCGGGCAACATCTCAGTCTCTTCCCTTTGTAATTCATGAGACTTTGGTCTCATCAATGGCCCTAGTCAACACCCCTATTGACACACAGTCTACCCAAACCCACCCCAAAAAGCTGATCTCACGGGACCTGGGTAACTGAGCTCAAAACACAAGGCCCACGGTCAGCTATGAGGCCAAAGCCCACCCAAGGAGATCCATTCCGATGTGGACAGGAAAGCAGAGATAAACGCAGCTTAGTAACAGCTCTTCCTGAAGCATAAACCTGCAGTGCCCTGTTCTGTCATTCCTGGACCAGTCCTGCCAGGCCATTTAGGGTAGAGTCACCCTGAACTTGGTCTGGGTAACGAACAGAAACCTGTTCACCCGTACTTGTTCAAGGTATTTCACCACAGCTGGCTGTGGCTCTCTTGGCAGCACTAGATGGAGGCCTTGAACCCTGACTTCCCCGTGAATTCCACAGTAAAAGCCCTACAAATGTTACTGTGGCGACTGCTTTACTGGGCTCTTTCCTCTGATCTCCTTTGCCCAGGGGAATGGGTTTTCCAGGGGGACAGAGGCCCACCTGCAGGACATTAGCCACAGTTACACCCCCAGCTCCAGGAAGGGAATGCTCCGGGGACAATGGAACTTACAGAGGCAGCTCTTCTGCAGTTCACGTTTCGGTCAAAGATGGCGGCAATGACCAGCGCACTGTAAAAACAAGGAAAATGGTTAATTAAAATGAAATATGCAAGGGCTGGGAAAATAACTCAGTCAATAAACTGCTTGTCTTGCATGAGATCCCTCATATAATGTTGGTGAGGCAGTGCATGCTAATAACCCCAGCCAGTCTAGCCTAACGGCTGAACACCAGGCCCACAGGAGACTCTGTCTTAAAGGAGTGGACAGAACTCCTGTTGATGACACCAAGCTTGTTTTCGGCCCTCCACATGCATAGGAAGGGGCACAGACCATGTGACATCCTCCCACTGTTCACTTGCCCTGAGTGAGCCTCTCGGACAGCGACAGCGGGAAGCTCAAAGTTCCTAGAGTGACCTCGAAGATAGCAAGAGTTATAGCCCCAGCCCTAACAAATGTCCTGAGCCTCTAGTACCTTGGAGAAAAATGTCTTTGCCCTCCTGGGATCACATGTGCTCGACAAAATGCAAAAACAAATGGTGCGGGATAGGACTTGACAGCAGACAGACAAACGGTCACAAGTGCATGGCTGACACTACCTCCTCCACACACTAACAGCAACAGAGCTCCATGCGCCCTGCAGGCAGCCTGCGCCTGGGAAGCACCCAACCTTATGGCTTCCACAGTGCTCACAGGCCTCAACCCAGTGTGAGGCACAATGGAGCGAGCACTGTCTATATCATTAGATGAAGTCAACGGGATGGAGACCAAGACTGGATCTTCTGGTGATCCTCATGCAAGAAGGCCACCACTACATACAGCCTCCTGACCTCAGACCCAGGCCACAAGTCAAAATAAGCCTTTTCTTTACAAAGAAGTGTCCTTCAAGTATTTGATATAGCAATGAGTGACCTGTTAACAGGCAGTCAGCCGATTATAGCAGTCACCACAGAAACACTACATGGAAGGCAGCTGTTAAGTCTCAACTTTTTCTAGAGCCAGAAGCAATACCACCACACCAAACCAACTTTCCCCAGCTCTCGTGACACCCAACAGGTCTTAACTAAGTCTTTTTCTTATATAACAAACTTTATTACTGTCAGAATCTAGAGAGTCCTTGCTCCTCCACATCTCATGTCTCTCACCTCTCCTGCAGTCATCAGTTACTGCCATGGGTCCCATCCTCAAGGGGAACCCTTCTCAGGGAAGCATTTCCCCATCTAGGATTTCTCTCCTTGGTCCAGGAGAAGCCCCAGGGATATTCTCAGGAAACAGCAAGGTGCGAGACCTATGGATCAAGGACCAGCCAAGTATGTCTTTCTCGACCTCATTCTCAACTTTCCCAACCATGTAGTGGGCATGCAGTGAGCATGCAGTGGGCATGTAGTGGGCATGTAGTGGGCATGCAGTGAGCATGCAGTGAGCATGTAGTGGGCATGCAGTGGGCATGTAGTGGGCATGCAGTGAGCATGTAGTGGGCATGTAGTGGGCATGCAGTGAGCATGTAGTGGGCATGCAGTGAGCATGTAGTGGACATGTAGTGGGCATGCAGTGAGCATGTAGTGAGCATGTAGTGGGCATGTAGTGGGCATGTAGTGGGCATGCAGTGAGCATGTAGTGGGCATGTAGTGGGCATGTAGTGGGCATGCAGTGAGCATGTAGTGGGCATGTAGTGGGCATGCAGTGAGCATGTAGTGGGCATGCAGTGAGCATGTAGTGGACATGTAGTGGGCATGCAGTGAGCATGTAGTGAGCATGTAGTGGGCATGTAGTGGGCATGTAGTGGGCATGCAGTGAGCATGCAGTGAGCATGTAGTGGGCATGCAGTGAGCATGTAGTGGGCATGCAGTGAGCATGTAGTGGGCATGTAGTGGGCATGTAGTGGGCATGCAGTGAGCATGTAGTGAGCATGTAGTGGGCATGCAGTGAGCATGTAGTGGGCATGCAGTGAGCATGTAGTGGGCATGCAGTGAGCATGTAGTGGGCATGCAGTGAGCATATAGTGAGCATGTAGTGGGCATGCAGGGAGCATGCAGTGAGCGAGGCTGACCTGAGCTTTAGCTTCAATGTTTTACTTCCTTCCTCCTAGGGACAAGGCTGTACCCAATTCACCTTTTTCCTAAAACACTTTCTATAGGTTACTAGGTAACTTTACAGCTGCAGATGAGACCTGATAAGGTGGTAGAGTTAGGGGAACCCCTACTGGGGCCTTCTCCCAACTCCACTTGTCCTTCTCAGGTGTGTGGGAGGCCGAGGGAGTACTGCACACGTAAATGAAGGCATCTCTTCTGTGCTCAGCACCAACACAAGAAGCCCCAAGTAGCAGCTCCTCCCATGGGGACCATATCCAGTGGGAGAAGCTGCAGCAGGCCTGCCCAACAATTTTCCTTATGGGGCCATCCTCCCCACAATCACCTTGACAGGTCTGTGTGCTCACAAAAGCCCCAGTTACCACGCTCCTCAGAGCACAGGAATATTTCAACTATTCTTCTCAAGGCAGCGAGTTTGCTGGTGACCGTCCTCTTGGTCTCTGACAGTGAACATACACAGGCTGTTCCATGCAGACCTCTCCAAGGTGTGAGCAAGTAAAATGAGCCATAAGTCCGAAGGACTGGGACATGGAGTCGGAGTCATTACAGGACTCTCATCAGAGGAAACCCATGTGCAGCAGGTATCAGAAGCCATGAGAAGCAACAGCCTCCTACACTACCACCAAGTTAGCTTTTCCTTGAGCATTAAATGCCTTAAAAGTCACTGCTTCATTGACAGTCTTTCTTTCTGAAGCCCAGGTGAGCCTTGAACTCATGGTGAGTCTCCTGCCTTAGCCTCTCAAGTGCTATGATTATAGGCATGAATCAGAATTTACATGTTTCATAAAACTTGAGATTATACTGAAGTAGATGTAACAATAGTTGGAAAATGCTGCTTTGTAAGTAACACCTTCAGGTTAACTAAAACAAATTTGCATGCACTTATGAGTAAAGGTGTTTAAACACTTTAATCTGGGCTAAAATCTTTTTTTAACTTTTTATTCGTGTGTTTGTGTGTGTGTCTGCTTGTGTCTGTGTATCACCTGTGTGCTGAGCCTGAAGAAGCCAGAAGAGGGCTTCAGATTCCCTGGGACTACAGTCACAGTTGTGAGCTACCACGTGAAGGCCAGGAATTAACTCAAGTCCTCTAAAAGAGCAGCCAGTACTTTTGTCCACTGAGCCACTCTCCAGCTCCAGATTAGCTTCCTTAAAACTGTTTTCCTAACTTTAGAACAAGACTGCAGTATTTAAATATACGAAGATGTTTCAAGAGCAAAGGGTTAGGAAATCACCTTCCTACATCACTGTCCTCATGCGTACTAACCTCCGCCTGGGCCCCAGTCATCCTCGGCAGGGTGACCCTGTGTGAATGTCACTACAACACCTGGCACCCACGGTGAAACCCACCATCTGGGAGAGGTGCTGGTGGGTATGCCCACTTGCCTGACTTCCCTGGGGAAGCTGCGTGACAGCTCACCGGGATTCACTGGGAAGGGATCCTTTTTCAGGCCAAGGGAAAGTGGCATGCCTCAGCCTGCTTCTCTGCTTTCCCACAGTCTTATCCCTCAGTTCAGCATGTGCCGTGAGAACAGCATTTACCCCAAACTCATCTTTTTTTCATTTGTATGATACTATGTAGCACTCAAAAGCAAGCATACTTGCGGCTACCTGGCAAATGACGGCACTTCCATACTGACGCAGAGAAGACTAATAATTCATCGTCCATCTGTGGCTTTTTAAGTTGTAAATCGCATTAAAATATAAGCCCTGTGTTTTATTGAATTTCCCTAAGCCGTAAGCAGAAGGTTCATGTACTCTGGGGTCACAGCCTGATTGCTGCCCCATCCTGGCTACAGCAGCTTTCCCTTCTCTGAGAGCTGGGCCATTCAGAGGCGGAGGAGACCAAGACATAGCTTTGAGCAATGCTTGCTATTTCCTGATTTTTTTTTTTCCAGGACAATCTTGCCCTGGAGGAAGAGATCCTACAGAGCCAATCCCAGGCAGTTCACAGGCAGCCCACGCTGCCTGGCCGGTTTGCACAGTGGAGGTGAGAGTCAGGAGCTGCCCCTGGCATGGGCGGGCCTGTGCCTGGGCGGAGTGAACGTCAACAGGAGCTCAGCTTACAAAAGAGTTTCAGGTGAGGCAATCACTAGAAGGTGACAGGCAGAGCACCCTGGCAGCGGCAGCAGGTTTGCTTTCTTTTCTTTCCTGTAGATCAGATCCTGACTTTGGTTAGAAAGACTCATCTAGGTGATATACAGCCATCCCAGTGCATTTTCGCTCCACATCTTGCTGCCACTGCACTGGGGTTTTCAGGAAGCCAGGTGTGTGGCACAGAACAGTCAGACCTTCTCCACCTGTGTTTGCTCAAAGCCAAGGAAAGATGGTTTTCAGAGTCGATCAAAACTATTTCAAAACGATAAAAATTTGCCCTTAACATTTTCAAAGCAGAGTCAGCACTGGGAGGGGGAAGAACAACTGATCCTGTTTCTTCGGCCAAGCTTAGAAAGGGTTAGTGGCTATCTCTGCATCGGGCACCAAGGCCTCCCTGGTTCTTTCTGACAGATGTTTCTGTTTATTCTGGGAACTATATTTGGATCTCAACTGCACTTTTACAAGATACACGGAGGGGTTTGTGAAAGTAAAGATACCAAGATTTTATCATGTGCTGGAATTAATGGGCTTAAAACCTGATAATTAAAGAGCATGGTCACCCATGACAAACCTTGCAAGCAAGTCTGCAGGGCACACCCGACCGATACTCAGACACAGAGCTCCAGGCGGGAGGTAGTGCATGCCCCAAGCTTACTGGCGCACCTGACTCACCAGGTGCCCTCCCCCACTGATGCCTGGAGTCAGATGGGCCAGAAAGGGCCAGGCACAAGTTCCTCAGAACCTGTCCGACCGGCTAGAAACCTGCAGCAGCTCAGCTCCAAAGGGCACTGTTGCCCATGAGAGGCAGGTGTGGGCAAAGGAGCCAGAGAAGCCTTCTCAGAAGAAACTCCAGAGCAGCTGACTGCCAGCTTAGGAGAAGCAGGAGGCTGTGAGAGAGACAGCCAGCAGTCCTGAGGCCAGACGGCTGCAGTTTCCATGTGCAACACACAGGCATGAGCTCCTCATCAACCCCTCGGGCTTTTCCCACATGTCAGCAAGTCCAACCTCTCCTAGGCCCAAGAAACACAAGAGTTTCTAAAGGCTACAGCTAGACACGGCTGCATACCAACTACTCCCGGGCCAGGAAAGTTAGGTCATTCCAGAGACTGAGCTGTGGGTAAAGCTAAGGCCACTTCTGTGCTCACCCAGAGTCCTGACAGAAGCAGCGTTCTCCACACCACACCCAAAATCTCAACCCAACAGGAAGAGGACCTCACATCTCCCCATGGGACACCTCACACTCAGCAACCGCAGTCCACACAAGCTCTGGAAAGGCCACGCTCAATCTGGGCCACCTTCGAGTGTGCATCAGTGTGCATTTTTTCCTGAGAATGAAAAGGGGATGGAACGCTGAGGAGGAGACAGGTGCAGCACTAGGTGTGACCCTGACCAGGCACTGGTGAACTGCCAGGAGACTGAAGGATGGGAGGGACCCTCGGCTCTGATGTGCAGGAAAGGACAACCCCGAAACAAAAGGTCCCGAGTTCCTTTAGCAGCTATGGAAGCTGCTCACCGTACTGTTCTGGGTGTGAGAGAAGCTAGGGTTAGAGAAGACAGGACAGAGCCCAAAGCTCCACCTGCAGCCACAGCACCAGGTCACAGCAGCCGACTTCAGGGCTGCTCATGCCTATCAGCCATGTTTTCCAAAGACTGCTCATGTCCTTTACGAAGCCCACCCGGAGCTCAATCGCGGCTGTGGCACAAGTCCTACAACACTAAGTGAAGACAGGAGCTCTGGTGGGAACTGGGTAACTCTGGCTTTTCACTCTGGACCAGGTGCCCCACGGGGACCCCAATCATGAGGAAGCTGACTGGAACCTCTCATTTGTACCTCTTACCTTCAGAAGGCAGCAGCATGGCCTTGGTACCCACATTTAACAGAAGAGAATGGGGAGATAGCCACACACTGCCTCTCCACATGGCTACATGCTCCCAAGCCAGCAGGCCAGCACCCATTGGCATCACTCCGATTCCTCCATCAGGCCATCCTGCCTTCCTACCTCCTGGATTCTGTAAGTCTGCTGCTCTTCTGATCAAAACTGTTAAACTAAGTGGGATCTGTAAGGACTGTTTTCACTTCGAAGCAGGAGGCTCCTGCACATCAAAGCCAAGGTCCCTCCCAGTCCTTCACAATCTGGCGTTCATCAGTGCCATGACAGGGTCACACCTGGCTCGCACATATCTCCTGCTTAAGGCTCTATCCTCTTTTCATCCTCAGGAAAAAACTGGGCAATGACCGCAGCTAGCCACCTGACAGAGCCCTGTGGAGCTAAGCAAGAGGACATCAATCTGAAGAAGCTGCCCGGCTCTGGGACAGCTGAGCACAGGAGAAAACCTTTTTTCTACTTATACTGTATACTGCCAGAAATTTGAAGAAAAGGACAAGAAAGCAGTTGCAAGAACCTCCTTCAAAGCCACATAAACAGCAAAGAGAGGACACATCTGTATGGCAGTCGAGTAGGAAGCAGAGAGGTCACCACCATGGATAGGGCCCAAAGCTCAGCAGAAGACCTTGGACAGCTGGGCTCCTGCAAGCTTCCTGACAATCCTGCTTACATCATGTTCCCCGTGAGCTGTGCACCTGGGCTCCTGCAAGCTTCCTGGTAATCCTGCTTACGTCATGTTCCTATGAGTGGTGCACCGTCAGTATGTACTTATGCCCCATAAAATGATGCAGGTCCTGAGATGCTCCTTTCTGATAGCAGGGAGTTCCAGTTGAGATGTCCAGGAGGAATATTCTGGAGGTGTGCCTTAGAATGAGGTGAGGGGGCGAGTAGCACCATGGGGATGATACTTGGGGTCCAGGCTCACACTTTCAGAGTTCTGGAATGTAGAAATATCTGTTTTTTTTTTTCTGAGGCTGATTTTGTCTGTCCTGATTTCCTAAGTTGTGTGACTTGCACTTTCATTCAGCAACTTGTGATATAAACAGTATTGGAGACCTCTGTGAGGCAAGGAAGCACCCTTAGAAGTGGAGTGACGGGTGCTGGGTCACCAGACTCCAGTACCTCTGGCCATGGAAGAGTACAGTCCCACGTGCAGGGGTAGTAGCTTGGGTCTGTAGGCTCTAAATACGCGTTTAGTGGCTTCTGGAGCTCCATGCCTCTGGGATAGTACCAGGGCTTTTCTGCCTGACTTTCAGTATTTTTTTTTTTCCTATCCCTTTGAAAGATGCAGGACAAATGGGTCCTCAGTACAAGTGTCTCTTCAGTTTTGAGCAGCAATTGGCACATAACGCTGGGGTGGGAGGGGGAACCAACTTTCTTTGAGTTTGAGCTTCATTCTGTTCCTTTCTGAGAAGTCAAGGGAGGATGCCAAGCAGCTCATTGTATTTATCATGGTGTGAACATCATAATGGGTCCTCTTTGTCGAAGTCTATCCATGCACACTAGGACAAGGCCTATGGTTTGCTCTATCCTCAGCACACTGTGGGACAGCTGCTGGAGGCTCCAGAGTCACTAGCAGAAGGGGTTCCATGGTATTCTAGTGACTGAGCTTTACTCGGTTCCATCGCATCTCCCTGAAGTGGGACCCAGAACCCATTTGTTTTCCTGGACAGTGGTGCTTGGAACCCTATCTCCCCACCCAGCAGATCCTGCCCCTGTTGTAAGGAGGCCGCTTGTTGGTTTCCAGCTGCTTAGCCCCTAAATAATCACACAGAAACTGTATTATTTAAATCACTGCTTGGTCCACTAGCTCTAGCATCTTATTGGCTTACTCTTACATCTCAATTTAACCCATCTCCATTAATCTGTGCATCACCACGAGGTCGTGGCCTATCAGCAAAGGCCTACCAGCAAAGTTCCATCGGACTCCGTGGGGCTACATGGCTTCTCTCTGACTCTGCCCTCTTTCTCCCAGCATTCAGCCTAGCTTTCCCTGCCTAGTTCTGTTCTGCCCTGCCATAGGCTCAAAGCAGTTCTTTATTAATCAATGGTAATCATAGCACACAGAGGGAAATCCCACATCATGTCCCATTCCACAAGATTCCAGCAATGCTGGGACTGGCAGGTAGTTGTTGAGAACGGGTTATCTGAGGAGAGCAGTTCAAGGCAGATAGGACGTTTGCCTGAGGTAAATCTCCTTCATGTCACCATCACCCCTCAGCACAACCAACAGGCTTTACCTGGAAATGGCAGTCACGAAAGGAGTCAACTCCTGAGGCTCATAGGCGCGTGCGAAAGCCCAGCACACGTAGCAGGCGGCATCCCTGACGTTGGCACCCACGCTGCAGGCGCCCCGCTTCTCATCGTAGGTCAGTGCCTTCAGGATCACCGTGACAACTGGCAGAAGACAGAAGCAAAGAGCAGCTGGTGGCACATCATGAGGCAGGGTCAGAGACAGGCCATGCACAGGCCTACGAGAATCAAAACCTGTCGATCGCACCACAAGGACATGTGCTCATCTATGTTCATAGCAGCAACCTGGAAACAACCTAGATGCCCCTCGACCAAAGAATGGATAAGGAAAATGTGGTACATTTACAAAATGGAGTACTACACAGCAGAAAAAAAATGACATCTTGAAATTTGCAGGCAAATAAATGGAGCTAGAAAACATCATATTGAGTGAGGTAACCCAGACCCAGAAAGACAAATATCATACCTACTCACAATAAGTGGTTTTTAGACATAAAGCAAAGAAAACCAGTCTACAATTCACAATCCCAGAGAACCTAGACAACAAAGAGGACCTTAAGAGAGGCATACGTGGATCTAATGTACATGGGAAGTAGAAAAAGACAAGATCTCCTGAGTAAATTGGGAGCATGGGGGCCATGGGACAGGGTGGAAGGGGAGGGGAGAGAAAGAGAGGGGAGCAGAGAAAAATGTATAGCTCAATAAAATCAATTTTAAAAATGAAAAAAGAAAAAAATCAAAATCTGCTCAGAACAAACCCCTGAAATGAAAGAAGTCCACCAGCTCAAAGGCAAAGAGGTATTTTTGAGTTTCCCAAGAATCACACAAAGAAATGATGGTTCTTCAAAGCAATAACCACAACCAGGCTCCCAAGTTTGTGGCCATACCAAGAGCATGCAAATCTCAGAAGCTCACTCCAGGATAGAAAGGGTCATGCATTTATGGAGAGTGATGGTGACACCCACAAGTGAGGCAGAAGGATGTGAAGCCACAGGACAAGATTTCAACAACCTCAGGAAAGGGTGGAGACACCACAGAGCCTGGACCAGAGGGGCCCTGGAAGTCCCAGGACTGAGGATCCAGACACAGAAGCCAGTCCTAGTGGTCCTGTGTGCATAGGATTATCTGTTTCACCATCCGAAACGTCTATAGTAGCCAAGAGATAAAGACACATGAATTCTTCTTCTGGTTCTGGTGGAAATATTCAACCAAGTAACTGATATACATGCACACACAGAGACAGAGTAAGAGACATACATCCATATGGACGGACAGACACACACACACAGCAGTTGATATAAGGAGGTGAGAGCATTTTAAGATATGTTCAAGAATGCTGGAACATTAAATTTATAGCATTCCTGGGTATTTTCTTCAAGGACCTAGGTTAACATATCACAAAGATACTTGTTTATCAACGTTTTTTGTTTTGTTTTATACGAGACAGGGTCTCACTGTGTAGCTCTAGTTGGCCTGGAACTTGCTATGTAGATCAAGTTAGGCTAGCCTACCTCAGTTTCACAACTGCTGGGATTAAAGGTGTCTGGCACCATGTCCAGCACATTCGTCAATGTTTATTTGCAGCACTGTCCAAAACAGCTAAGTTATAGAACCAACCTGGGTATTCATCAAGGGAATGATTGGTAAGGAAAATTATACTGTGCACAACAGTCATATGCCCACAAATAATTAATTAAATAAGGACTGAGGAAACAGCTCAGTCAATAAAGTGTTTGCCATGCAACACTGAGGACCTAAGTTCAGATCCCCAGTCCACACGTAAAAAGCCAGGCATAGTGTCTCACACTTGTAACCCTAGCACTGGAGAGGCCAGGATAAGAGGACTTGCTGGACAGCTAATCTCGTCAAATAGGTGCAATTCCAGACTGAGTGAAGAACCTTATATTAAAAAATAAAGTAGAGCCAGGCAGTGGTGGTGCACGCCCTTAATTCCAGTACCTAAAAGGCAAAAGCAAGCGAATCTCTGTGAGTTCAAGAACAGTCTGGTCTACAGAGCAAGTTCCAGGACAGCCATGGCAACATAGAGAAACTGTCTTGGAAAACAAACAAACAAAAAACAAAATAAATAGAGAAGACACCCAAAATTGACCTCTGGCCTCCACAAACACACATAATGTGTGCACAGGCACACATACACACACATACACACACCACACAAAAAATAATAAAAACAAATGTTACTGTATCTGTTCTGTGTATTCATGTATTTGTGAAGAGTTGCCTATTAAAGATTGAACGCTTCTTAAAGGTTAAACATTATATTTACTGAATCATGTAAGAAATTTATTTACTGTGTGTAGGAGGGTTGTGGATGGGTACACGAGTGCCGTGCACGTGTGGAGGGCAGAGGACAACCTTCAGAATTAGTTCTCTCCTTCCACCATGTGAGATCCATGGAGCAAACTCTGGTTGTCAGGGCTGATAGTAAATGCCTTTATCTAAGCCACCCCAACAGTCCGGAATTTAATAAGAAGACTGAGAGTTAATTTTTAAAAGACTCTTAAAAGTGGTAATGGAAAATGCGACAGAGAAAAACTGAAGAAAAAACTTGATTTTTACAATGCAAAGGTGAATGGACTTTTCTAAAAGAGCATGCTAAAGTCCCAGTTTCTTGATCCCACCCAGATAGATAGCCATTCTGCAGCAAGGAATGCTAGACAGCTCTCACTGGTACTTTAACAATGTGTTTAAAACAGGGCTGGAGGACTAGTAATATGGCTCAGTGGGAGAGCCCATAGGGGCCTAGAATGTGTGAGGGCCTGGGTTCAATTCCCAGTGCCATACCTAAAGAGGGACGGAGGAATATCCTGCTGGGATCATAGTTCTAGCAGCGCCCATAGCCATGTGTCCAATAACATGGCAGGAGGTTCCAAAGCAACTGGGGTTCAGTGATCACCCTTACTTACAAAAGCTGGCCACAAACACTGAAGGCCATCAAGGTAAGATTCACAGCTGGCAGACAAATCAAAGGAGTTCGTCAAAGAGCAACAGCAGACACAGAGAACATGACAGTGCCCAGGGACTCCAAAGGGATGGCATGCATGCCGCCCTCAGAAACCCCCACCCGCGTATTCTACATCCTGACCACACAAGTGCCAACCCTGTGTCCACAACAGTGGGAAGAACGGCACCACTAAGGTGTGTTTGGGGAGGTACCCATCTCCTGCATGTGCGATTGTCAACCAGAAAATAGCACCTAGGAGTAAATATAGGCCAAAAAAAAAAAGCTTGAAGAACTATCAATGTTATAAAACCAAATCTCTACTTTTTTGATTCTAAGGGTTTTTCTATATAAATATCAAACGTAGTTATGGATCAATGGAATATGTTTCATATAGCTGTGGTATTTCAGGGAAGCTGTAAAGTGTGCACAGGACAAGTGATGGGCAAGAGGCCTGGACACATACATCCTAAGGGAAGCAACGCAGTGTGCATTGAGGCCTCATGCAGATGCTAGGTTACCCAGTGTGGTCCTGATAAGAACACCAAATAAAGCCTATCCCCTGACTTGGGACAGATGTCCCTCTAGATGTCCAACACAGAGCCCATCTTCCCAACAGTTTTCCGTGTAAGTGGCTACAATGAAGTCTTGGGGATAGTGTGGGCCCAGTAAGTGGTCATCCCAAGGTCTCTTCACAGCCAATCTCCAAGTTGGCCCTATCCACAGAAGCAGCTCCTATATTTCAAGAACTCAGCCCAATGCCATCTCCCATCAAACCAGAAACACCCTGTGGTTACAAACAAAGGCTGGCTCCAGTGGGGATCACGCTTTTTTTTTTAATTTAAATAACTTTTTTTCATTTATTTTACATACCAATCAGTTTCCCCTCCCTCCTCTCCTCCTTTTCCCAACTACCCGACCCCCATCTCCATTCAGAAAGGGACAGGCCTCCCACGGGCTTGCACAAAGGCTTCTAACAGTGAAGGCAGGACCTCTCCCTGGCGCTGGGCTGGCTTTTGGTAACCTGTTTCCCAAGCTAGATCATTCCTAAGTACGTCCCAGAGACTCCCGTACCCTACAGGGTTCCTCTACACCCCAGGGAAGAGGCACATCAGCAGGCAGACTCTCTGGAGCAGGAAGCATCAAGCCAGAAGCGAACCCAGTATCTGACAGACTATTACTCCTGTACACACCCGATGTTTCCCCAAATATAGCGCTGACGGTTAAATATAAACCCAGCAAAAGAAAACCACCATGGCTGCTGTGGACTAGGAATTATAACTATGATCATCTCGACTTACCTATATCCAATGGGCAATGCTGAAAAAGTTGTCAGCTGTTCTACTGAAACAGGCCTGACTGACCTGGAACTGCTCCCAGTTTGCCAGTATACAGCTCAAATTCACACTCTGTTAATTAACAGGGCTGCCCACTAGGGAGCAAACAATGTCAGGAAAATTGGCTGTGGCACCTGTGGGAGGGCAGTGTTCGTATATGTGGTGTCACTGCCAGCTCGAGTCCCTGGGGCTCCAGAGCCTGGACGCTCTGGGCAAGGCCAGCCAGCCAGCCTCTGGCCTCAGGGAAATCTGAATGTGCTGTCAACGTATCACTCCATAGGACAAAACCAATTTCCAGACAGATGATTGTAAGCAGCCGTGTCAGGACTCTCCATGTCCACTTCACTTCTCTCCTACACAGACGCGGTGCCTCCCCGGAGAGACACGTACCACACACACCGCAGTGCCCAGCCTGGCCAGAGAGCCCAGGTTTCTGTCTCCACGTTGAAGTGAGATAAGTGTGGAAACTAGCCCTTTTCAGAGACTACTGACATAGCCAGTCACAGGAAACTCAAGGAATGGGTCTATATCCACCAACAGGACACCCTGACAGACTTTGTCAGGGTGTGACCCTACTTACTGTTCGGAGGACACCTGGTGGCTCCAACTACCCACACTGCCTGAGAGGCTGCAGAAGCTATAGGCCCTGAGAACACACTCACATCTTGCCTGTCTCCAGCTAGGGTGAGGACCTTCAGATGTCACAACACGCTGGGCCTCCCGTGCGTGTGTTCTTCTACAATTCTAAGTTAGAAAAGCAGAAAGCAAAGCTCACTAGGGCTTCGGGCCCTACAGCCAGCCACAGTGCCAATGTTGCTCAGCAAGGACCTGACTGGCCTCTCCCTCCTCTGGCCTGCAGCCCAGTCAGCAGTTTTCAGACAGCATCCTGGCCTTTCTCCTGCTGAGAAAGATGAAAAGCATCCTCCACAGAGGCACAGCAAACACCGGGAGCCGACAGACCATGTGGCGTGAGGCAATGGCCACCAATGGCCGGCTGCTAAGTGGAGGCTGGCCCAGAAAGGAGCTGAACGGCTTGGGAAAGACAGCAACGGCAGATACTGTATCTAAAAATAGGGAAGCCAGACTAAGGCCACTGATTCATACCAAGGCAGTGAGAGCGGCGGCCTGGCATGAGAAGACAGGCTGGGCCCGCTTCTGCTGCTCCTAAGAAGGGCACCTCTGTGGATGACCTCCTGGGCAAGGAAGGCAATGAGCACTCACAAAGCTGGGCTTCGGGGAAGGAGGAGGTGGTTTGGAACAGGAAACTCTTTGCTCTCAACCTTTATAGTCATTATCAGACAGAAATTCAGAAACAGCACTTTCCAGATTCAACAGGTTTAAAAAATAAGGAAACTGTTCAATAGCTTTGAACAAAAACCTTTCTCATGGTTCCAATTACACACTGCAAATGCATGTCAAATATATATCATACCCCCAGAGGGCTTCCTTTTGGCAACTTGGAGTCCAGCAAGGTAATTTGAACACCCTTCTCTCTAGACAGCATGTCGTTTGTTTAACACGGGCTGCCTAAGGAAGAAGCAGCCTCCAGGTGAGAGAAGTGATTTAACCCCAGAGCCCCACATTCCTCCCTATGGGGTCTGTAGAGCCCACAAGCCAGGAACGCAAGGACTCGGGCATCCTCTGCAGATGCAGAAGCAACCAGCCCATAAAAGTCACCCACCACTCGGTTACATCTCCTGACAGCCGCTCAGCCACACTAATTTAAAACAAGTCATCACGTTGGGCAATCATGGATTGTGCAGGTTCCTGAGGTGTGTCTAGTGCAAACCCCAGGCTTTACTCGACCTTCCCAATTCAAACTCGATGATAAAAGGAGTTGCAGAGATGGAGGAACACAATGGCCTGAGCAGTCCTAAGAGAGGGGTATGAAAAAAAAATCAAGTCTTCCAATGCAACCCAGGAGGCTAAAATCAGGCAATGCTGGCCATGAACAGACACATCACAGAGAGCAGTGTCTCCCAAGCTGTGCCCAATTCAATACCCTGACCTATCTAATATCCCATGAGTAGAGCCATGCCCACACAGAACCTGAACTTCCGGGATCAGGTGTGGCTGCAGGACCTGCCCCTTGTACCAACAGCCAGTGTACTGTCTTTAAGAATGTAGTCCAACTTGCTCAGGGAAAAATGCCCCTTGAATATGCTGGAGACAGGAAGAATGGTGCACATAGCACAGACCTGTGGGTTAATTCCCTGCGGGCCCTGGCAGAACGGCCCCAGAGGCCCCTCATTAACCTGCGGCAGCAGCATCTTGCCTATGGCTGTGGGATCCTCAACTGTGCAGCAAGGGAGGCATAGACTTGTGGGTCTGGCCTGTCCTTGAAGAGCCAGGGACAGCTCACCCACACTTGGGGAGTGCACTTTTCCATGCCCAGTGCTGCCGGACAGAAATCACCTGGCTCTGCTCTCTCCAAGGGCACTTCAGGTATAGTATCCAGCAGATACCACATTAAGTCCACACTTAATCCAGAAAAGGGTTCTGCATTCACGTGGGTCCTAGAAACCCTCCAACCAACAAGAAACCCTCCAGCGGAGAGCCAAGGCCCATCCATCACAGAGCCCAGGCAGGTGTCCCTAAGTCCCCATGAGAAACTCCGACAGACAGGCACACAGTTACCAGCTTGGCAGTGCCCTTCATTCCATGGCTGCTTCCCTCAAAGAAATTCAGTTACAGAAGATATTTCCAACTGCAGGTGAAGTCTCACTAGGGGAGGCCCAACCCACCACACCAGCCTTCTGGGTGCTGCAGGTTCTCCGGGAACAATGACAAGAAACACACAGGTGAGACATATGCCTTCTCTTCCATCCCCACCAGCTGGATAGTCAGATGAAATCCACAGAATGCCTAGTAAGAAGTACGGGGCACCCATAAACACCACGTTCTTGATGGATGTAACAGGGAGTAGAGAACAGAGGTGAGATAAAGGAACAATACTGAGGAGCTGGGAGGTGGTGGCACACACCTTTAATCCCAGCACTCAGGAGGTAGAGGCAGGCGGATCTCTGTGAGTTCGAGGCCAGCCTGGTCTATAAGAGCTAGTTCCAGGACAGGAACCAAAAGCTAGGGAGAAACCCTGTCTCGAAAAATCCAAAAAAAGAAAAAAGAAAAAAGAAAAGGAACAATACTGAGGGAACACAAGCCCAAAAGAACTAAGACTACATCAAGAAAAGCACAAAACTCTGAGAAGTCATACTGACTGAGCAAGGTCTAGCGGGTGTCCGGATGGAAAGGCCAAAGGCATAGGTCATAATTAGGAATAAGGACACCAGCAAAACCTCCACTAAGCTACATTCACAGATGTCCGAGAGAACACAGCAACACTCTTTTGTCCCTGTACACATAGCAAAGCTTCCATGTGAAGCCAGGCTTGACAGCTCACACCTGTAAAACCAGCACTCAGAAAGCTGAAACAAAAGGATTTCCACGAGTTCTGGGTCAGCCTAAGCTACTGAATGAACCCTGACTTAAAAAATAGAAAGCAAAACTAAACAAAACAGCTTCTGTGAGAGCCCACATGGTTAGGGTAACAGAAAGGATAGGCAGCAAGAGTCCCTTCCAGAGGGCTGGCAGAAGACACCAACAGTGAGCACCTAAGTTTTCAAGATGACAAGGAAGTCAAATGTTCTGTCCCACTGGAGGACACCAGCACTTCCCCGGGGCTGTGTGCTTCTCTCCTGAAGGAGCACCCTACCTGGAGGTGTTACTTACAGGCCAGCCAACCAAAGGCAGCAATGCCTCTCTCTCAGTCCAAGGTTACAGGCACCTCCCAAGCATGTTCCACACCCTGGAACAACTACCAACGTAACGCGACAGGTCTGTGCTATCTGCCCTTTCCACGGAGTGAGGAGTCACCTTCACATGCAAGACCCCGCTCCATATTACAAGGGTCTTGGCAGAGGGAAACGGCAGACATCCACGGGCACCCCCAATTCACTTCCCACCAAACCCCACTTCATCAGAATAGGCCAACTGAGGCCTAAACTTAGGGCCTAGACAAAATGAATGAAGGCTTCTGCCCAAATCAGCTCATGAGAGGTTTCTCTTCTGTACTGAACTGAAATGAAGGGCAAATAGGTAAGCCTTCAAGACCCCTTCCCCTTGGATGCTACTGTACTTGTCTGGACAGGACGTGCATACGATGCCACAGACTTCACTTCCCTGCACCTGCCCATGACAGCCCCCACAAACTAGGTGTGTACACAGCCCCACAGATTCCATTCTACCTACCCATGGGTATACACACAGTGCCATGGACCCCACTTCTGCCAATGATAGGGTGTGCACGTAGTACCACGGCTCCATAGCCGGGCATTCCCACAGCTGCGCCTCCCCTTCTCTGTGTTCTCCATGAACCCCAACAGACTCACCAACAACCCATGAACCCCATCCTATATTGTCCAAGCAAAAGCAGGTTGGAGTACTCAAGCAAGGCCAGTACAGCCTTCCAGGGAAGTAGAACACAGGCTCCTCAATAGAGGGTAAAGGGATGTGAGTCTTACAACTGCCCAAACACACAGGCACCACAACAAGGTCACTGGGGTGTAGGTGGACCTCCTGCCGGAAGTTTGGTGGTGCCCAGTAAAGGTACATAAAAAGACCACCAGGCTGACAAAAAAAGACTCGATACCTTCTCCGTTATCAGTCAGCCAGTCTACCTGCTGGCTCTCAAAGACACTCAAGAGCTGACTTCAGCCAGGCCAAGCCTTCCCGAGTTTGTATCCAGTGCTACATTAGTCTTTTTAATGCTCCTAGTGGTTCTTTGCCAATTAAACACTCCCAGAGTCCCTGATCATCTTCAACAATACCCAGTGGCTCCCTGTATCTGTGCCATTGGTTCCTCCAGCTACCACCCTGGCAGCAGTTTCCTGCCCACTGCCACCACCACAGGCCACCACAGAGGAAGGACAACCATGAGGCAGGAGGTGCCTCCAGGACCAAGGGTGGCTCCCTGCTGATGCTGTGGGACTGGCACAAAAACACCCACAGCTAATGACAGAGTGGCGAGGACCACGGCTTGAAAGAAGCAAAAACAGCGTCCAGGAGGATTAAAGGCTCAACCAGGAAGTCAGACCAGTTCTACCTGACTTACAGCCAGGGTCCCCAACCCCAAGGCCCAGGCCACCAATGACCCAAGACGATGACCCTGGCTCTGGCCTCTAGGAACATCACAGCTCTTTCAGAAGCGGCAGGATCCCAGGAGACTGTGCTGTCAGAGGTGTGCCCTAGCCCCAAGGCAATGTTGCAAGAGACACACAAGACCCCATAAAAAGCAATTGGCCCAAGGTCATAGAGGGCACATCTAACCTGCTAGCGAGTCCTCAGTTGTGGTTAAGGGCAAGCCTAGCACCCATCTTTAACCGACTGAAGAGGTTCTGGTGTGATCACTGCACATGTCTACAAATTTCCTATACAAATGATCACGGACAGGGGACATGCAGTTCCTGGTGGGTATAGCCCCACTGGGTAGGTCTCAGACTTTCCACCACCACACTGCCTGCCAGTCATCCTTGGCTACCAATTCCAAAGGATGCTCAGTTGGTATCGGCAGTTAAAACCTCTAACCCCCATCACTTGTGTTCACTACAGTTACCCATCTCCTGCTGGAACAGCTCAAGGCACATCATCCATTCTTCACAGCACTCACTTTCTCCAAAAGACCAAGTCAGTAGGAGAACCACTATAATTTGGAAGTGTCCAACCAGATGTTGGAGCCAGTGACTGGGAGGTGACCAGATAGTGAGAGTGCTGATTTAATAGATTAATACACTGGCGAATGTTTAATGTGATGACATTATCGGGAGGAGGCAGTTTAGGAGGTAGAATCCTTTGGAGAAATAGGTCAGTGAGGGGGTATATACTGGGAGGTCAAATGCCTCCCTCTCTCCCTCTTGGCTACCATGAGGCAAGCCACCCTTCCTCCTCCGTACACTTGCACCACCATGATATTCGGCCTCGCCTTGAGCCAAAGAAAGAGGCCCAGCCAACCTTGGACGGGAACTCTGGAACTTGAGCCACAATAAATCTTTCCTGTTAAGTCAGAAACTTTGTCACAGTAACAAAAGGCTAAGTGACACAGAAAACACAGCCTTGAAGACACTGACACTTTATGGAGTCACGTGTGAATGCACTGAACACGGACTCAGGATCAAGAACAGAGCCTAGACTCCCGTGCAGAAGCTAAGAATTCCACTCATATCTACTAGCTAGACATACCTCAAGTCCCTCCCCTCATCCCTATCAGCCCAGTGTGTCTGGGTAAAGCAAGCAATTGGGTCTCAGGAGCTACAGTGATCTGCTCATAATAGGCCCTTCACACAACAGGGATCAGCAAAGACAACAATGAGAACAGAGAACCAACACTCGGAACTTCCACAAAGGCACATGAAGGGTACTCTCCGCTGTTCTCTGCTCTGGAACTGTGTGAAGCAGTTTCAGTGTCTGACATGCTGCTAACCTGTGCTAGGACCGGGTTCTTCAGCCAGCAAAATCAGCTGTAAACTCTGTAGTAAAATCTACTGGCCACACATGAGCACCACCACCAGGAAAGGCTGGCCGGAAAAACACAGAAGACAAGACTGGACAGTGTGGAAGCAAGCTCAGCAAGTGAAAATTTCTCACTGAAGTATTTCTCATCAATGGGCCAGTAAGACGGCTCAGTAGGCAAAGGGTTTTGCCCCCAAACCTAACTATCTGAGTACTATCCCAGGGGACTGCATGATAGAAGAAAAGAAAACACCTCAAAAGTTGTCTCCTGACCTCTATATGTGCTATGACATGCATGGGAGAAATACAAAAGAAAAATGAATGTAATTTTTTTCATCAAATGGCATAAACACCATCAAAGTGTCTAAAATAACAGAAAGACGTGGGTAGCAAGGCCCCTTGAGTGTACTACAGAGCCAAAGAGGGCAGCAGCACCCGTGCTCACAAGCATCACGGCTCAGGTCTGATCCTAAGCTGATTCCCACTTTCAAAAGCAAACAAGACAACTACGGAACACAAGTAGAGAGTTTTACAATGTACCTGGCTCCTACAGACACATGAATGGTAAACACTGAGACACAGCCCACCTTGATGTGTTGACACTTTACTGAACAATACATATTTCACAGGGAATACCAACTCCAATTAAATAATCGCCAAATAAAAGAAAAAGAATCTGTTCTGAGATGATACGTATGTACTACCATACTCAGCCTTAAACAGATGTCTCTTGAAGAGACATTTGCCCAAACAGACAAGCAGCCAAGACATGAGAAGATGCTCAGGATCACTCGTCACTGAGGCGAACGTAAGTCAAAAGCACATCAACAGACTCTCCCTACCCACCAGACTGGGTATAGAGGTTGGTTTCTTTTTTCACCACCCCTAGAGATATAAGATAATACTGTACTATGGAAAACAACCTGGCGGACAGAGAATGGAGTGTCATGAGATCTGGGGTGCACCCAGAAGAGAGAGAAACTGTAACTGAACCAGTACTGCTGTAGAAATGTCCACAGCAGTACTACGAGGAAACAACCCAAACATCACTGTATTCGATCTTTAAAAGGAATGAAGTTCAGAAACAACAGTGAAAGAAACCAGATGCATAAGTTCTGACTTACTAACTCACAGAGACAGAAGACAAACTGGTAGCTGTTAACATTGGGGAAGACTATGGGAGACTATGTGTTCTGGTGTCTTCTGTGGTGATAGAAATGTCTTGGAAGGAGACAGAAGCAATGGTTGTGCAAACCTACATATCCCAAATGTTACTGAATTACTCACTTTAAAGCAGTCGATGGATCTGGAAGATGCCCCAGTCAGTAAAGTAAAGCCTTGCAAGATTGAGAACCTTAGTTCAATCCCCGGGACCCCATGTTTTATAAATAAATAGAAAAAAGAAGACGGAGGAGGAGGCCAGGCATGGTGATGTGTGTTGTAATCTCAGTGCTGGGGAGATGAAGACAGACATATCCCTGGGGGACTGCTTTGCAGCCAGCCTCCCTGCTGAGGAACTGCAGACCAGTTGGAAACCCGGTCTCAGAAGCAAGGTGGAAGGCTGAAGAGCTCGGTGGTTAGAGCACCTACAACTCTGGAACAAGACTCAAGTTTAGCTCCTAGCATCCACATTGAGTGGCTCACAACAGCCTCTAACTCCAGTTCCAGGGGATCCAACACCTTCTTCTGGCCTCCACAGGCACCTGTATACAAATATACAACTTAAAAAATAAAATCTGTAAGAAAAAGGTAGAAAGTGCCAGAGAAATGACAACCAAGATTGTCCTCTGGCCTGCCCACACTTGTGTGTGCACACATGTTTATGCACACATATATGTATTCACACACATATATACACAATTCCAATTTTGCAGAACATTACATGAACTGTTTAAATAAAAGATGAAGTTTAAAACAAACTACAAATAAGACAGGATCAAATATGACCAGACAATTTAAAATGCTTAAATATCCACAATATACATATATAAATCTAAAGCTCACTATGCATAATATACAGGTATCTAAATTGAAAACACAAAGTCTGGCAAAGGAAAAAAATCTAGCAATTAAGACAACCTGATGATGATAAAAGCTAAAAAAGTATACAAAATCCAAGTAAAAGGAAAATAGACAATTCGAAAGAAAAAGGCCTAGGAGATACAATAAGATAAAAAGGGATCCAGTTGAGTCACAGAAAGAGAAAATAGAAATAAGAAAATTCCAAAGACTTAAGGAAAAATTTTTCCAAACTATTGAAAAACCTAAGTCAGATACACAAAACATAACTACATAAAAGAAGACATAAGGAATCCATACCTACACATACCTAGGGTGATGCTGCAATTCAGAAACAAGTAGCCAATACTGAGTACAATCATGTGGACAGCTACCCTGACCATGCACAAACAACCAGGGGGCCCTTGGGGAGCAGACACCCAGGAAATTCAGACAATGACTTACACACCTTAACAAAAGAAGGAAAATTATCCTAAAGAAGAGTTCCGAGATTCAAAGATATCAGAGGCAAATTCTGTATGCATAGAGAGACTGAAAAGAGGCTAAAAATAACGTCAAACACTCAGTAAAAAGAAGCATGGGATCAACAAACACAGCAATCAGGTATGCTGCCCATGACCCGGTGAAGGCTAGCCTGAACTACCTAGTCACAGAAGCAACAATACAAACACAGCAATCAAGTATGCTGCCCATGATCCAGTGTAGGCTAGCCTGAACTACCTAGTCACAGAAGCAACAATACAAACTTTTAATTTTCTAAGGAAAAAAATCTGTGCCTTACTCATTAATGTTGCCACTTCACAATGAGGATATGGTCACCGCTGGAACTCCTTGATACTTCTTAAGGATTATGTTATGCTAATGATGTAGCAACTATTTTTTAATATTTTACATAAACCCAAATCTGTTGCTTCTACTGTTCAAATGTTACATTCACACACAGTGTAAGACTGTGCAGCATGTATGTCTGGTATCTTGTTTCCAGTCGGCTTCCTACTTGGCTTTATTATTATCGATAATGTAGAGAACTTCCAGGGACCTGTAGCTACCGACTTATCTCTGCGGCCCTATGGACTTTTACTTTCCATCAGCTTAGACATCTATAGTAACATATCGGGGTCACCAGCCGTGCCACACACATGCAAGGCACAGCTCAGAGCTAGCAAGGCCAGGGTTGAGCAACTATACGCACATGACCAGCTAGGGGAGGCAGAGGCGCTGCAGAAGAAGGAAGTACCCTGCCTCAGGGGCACTCAGTCCACTGCTGCTTTCCTCTCTTTGAGAACAGCTGTCTCCTGAACCTCCAGGGAAGACCTGGGATAGTTAACAGGATAGAAAAACTCTGGGCACCAGCCTACGATGTGTGATTTTCTATGAATGGACCATACTGAAGACTTGGGAATGAAAGTGTTTACTCCCTACTATAAGATAGCCATGGGACTTAAAACTTCAACAAGTAGAGCAATGCCTAACAAGTTCAATGAAGGGTGAGTCTCGCTTAATTCTTACTTTCAAAACCATACAAACTTGAAGCCAGGTGGTGGTAGCACACACCTCTAACCCCAGCAATTGGGAGGCAGAGGCAGGCATTTCTCTGAGTTTGAGGCCAGCCTGGTCTACAGAGTGAGTTCCAGGACAGTCAGGACTACACAGAGGAAACCCTGTCTCAAAAAACAAAAAACAAGCAATAATAACAAGACAAAGCAAACCAAAGAAGACACTAAAGAAGGAAAGGGGGCAAGCCAAGCACAGTAGTACACATCTGTGATTCTAGCACTGGGAAGATGAGACAGGAAGATGATGAGTTTCAGGCCAGCAAGACCCTGGCTTTTTCCCCCTCTTCTTAATGTGTAGCATGAGGAGAAAAAAAAAAGCAAATCTTAACGTCAACTTTTAAATTTTATCTGTCCATGTTCAGTATAACTGACTTCTCTCTGTGGCCATGTGCACAGCAAAACTGTCCAGAAAAGGTTCCTGAGCTGCACTGCCAGGCGGGCTGGGAGAGCAGGCAGGTGAGGAAAACTGTGGGAATCCTCAAGACTTGGCCCAAGTTCACAAACCCAAACTGAGTTTCCCAATCAAAGACAAAGCAAGCCGCTGCTCAGAGTTTCAGGTTTCCCTTTAGACACAGAGCATAGGCGCCAACCAACACCAGGAGGGACGGGAAGAACCAGGGACTGTTGACACAAACAAACAAAAAGCCTTTCACCCTCAATCACTCACCCTGAAGGCTCTTGAGGAGCCACAGGAACCTGGTTCCACACAGCTCAGAGGCAAAGGAGCCAGCAGAACATGTGCCTTACACAAGCTGCCCACAGGCCACATTCTGGTAGAGTCAGTCAGGCCTCCCACCACAGGGCACGTCTCAGGGAGACACCACTCACCTTCACCAACCTGGTGGGAAAGGCGTAAGAGGTACCTTTTGTCCTCCCTACTCCCCAAAATAAATTGTCTCCAAGTTTATGGAATGTCAGAGTGGCTTCACCTTAATAAAGAACTAAAACCTACGTGATGGTATCACCATCTGAGCCTTCAGGTCTTCCCTCTCAGGAAAGTCAACCACCAACTACGAAACTTTCTAACACACTTTGGCCCTATCTCTCTAGAGCTGCCCAGCTCACTCTGTATTGGTGGATACAATCTACTGATATTCTTAGTTTTGTTTAAAATAAGAAAGCAAGTATACCACCTACCAGGCAAGTTCAACCCACAGCCCAAGGGGCGCATACGGTCAGGGAGAGTGGTAAATGCAGCCTCAGGCCTACACAAAAGTATAAAACTACTTAAAACACTGAGGGGTTTTATTGCTGTTTTGTTTTGTTAATTCAATTGCTGGTTCTTGAGCAGAAACTCCATAAAGAAGAATGTCATGTTCCAGAGTCAAAAGCTTGGGCACACCTGAGTCCTAAAGCCTGCCAGGAAGCACTGAGGGCTCCATTCATATGTCCACCTCCCGCCTTGTCACAGACAAAGACCCGTAAGGCCGAGAGATGGGCACAGGCCCCACTGGCCAGGATCTGGCCCACCGTCCTGGAGAGGTTCTAGAAATCAGAGCAAGGAGGGAGGTGGGTCACAACCCCCCCTCCCCCATCTTGGCCGGATGCCCTGCTGGCCCTGCAGAAGCTCTGGACACTTCAGTCTACTGAGCAGCAGCACTCGCCCCCTGGCTACAGCTCCAGATCTGCCCGGTGGCTTTGAGCAAAACAAGAACAGTGCCGATGGCCAAACCCAAGTCTAGGAAAGTGTCCAGACCACTGGGAGCAGAGTTCTTCACAGTTCAGCCAGGACTTACCTTAACAGATGGAATAAGAAGAATGAGAGGAAGGGACGCTGGGAAGGAACCATCCATCAGCTCAGGACTAGCTCAAGGACAGGACTCTCAAGAGGACAGTCTCTCACTACTACAATCCTACCTGAAAAAGAATTTCAATCAAGAAACCCTAAGAGACACCCTCCTCAATAGGAAAGAAGCCATGGAGGCAAGGCCAAAGACAGACTTACTAAGACCTGGGACAGGCCGATGGACTGCTGCAAACCCCAGAACCCTGTACATTCCCAGAAGTTTGGAACCGGGCAGGATGGAGCTGCTGCTCTCCTTCCCCGGCCACTCAAGGACCCTGTCCTCCCATCCCAATCACGTCACCAGAGAGAGCTCCAGTTCAGGGGAGACCTGCGTAGCAAGCCCCAGAGCGAGCTGCCTGCTGCCTAGAACTGCCCCTGGGGCACTGCAGGATACCAGGAAACTGAAACCAGACTTGTAATAATCACTACAGCAATCTTCATATCCTTTTTACTTTTCAGATGTTCCTCACAAAAAGGAGCACAAAAAGATTACAGGAAAAGTCATCTCGTGACTTCTTGTAAGGAGGGCAGAAATATAAATGATCCCCCTTCCTTCTCCCCAGATGTTTTCTGAGAGAAGCTGCTGTGTGAAGCGACTCCCCAGACTTGGCAAAGTCTGTGCTGACCCTCTTACAGACCACACAGCCCTGCCCTGCATCCAAGGAGACTCAGCTTAGCCCAAGCACAGGAAAACAGATGTTTAAGGACAGGAAGGAAACGGAGAGCCAATCCATGCTGTGGAGGAGTGCCTATGTTACGTTACATCTGAGCACACTGCTTGCCTTCCACACCCTACAGTGCAGGACAGCATCCCTCGGATGGTTCCAGCAGGGACCAGGGAAAATAGGCTTTGGTGAAGCTGACCCGGCAGCACCCGTCCGCATTCGGAGGGGATGCTGCTGTTCAGAGGTGGCGGCTGCCCCAGACACCTACTCTGTACCCCGGCTTACCTCCCGTCCACATGATGAAATTGTCACCTACCGGACTAGGTTCCTGGGTCAAGTTACTTAACCCCTCTGTGCTCATTTAACTCTCGTAAAGCAGGTGCGCGGCAGTTCCTGTGACTACAAGGAATGACGCAAGTGCCATGCGGCCCAAGGACCCACATGGAAGATGCCGAGTAACACCAGCTGCCGCTCCCAGCTCTCCCCTACGGTCTTACTTACTGCTCAGAAACTTCATTAAGACATCTAGGTCGTGGAAAAGACTGGGACAAAACATAAGGATCTGAACCCCACTAAAGACAACAGAAAAGACCTCCTTCTTTTCATGTGTTTTTATAAGTGTTCTGCCTGCATGTATGACTATGCACCACATTATGTCTGGTGCCCTCAGAGGCCAGGAGAGGGCATCAGATACCCTGAACTGTAGCTATAGATGGCTGAGCCGCTGTGTGGGTGCTGGGAACAGAAGCTAGAGCCACCGACAGAGCAACCAGTGCTTTTCACTGCTAAGTATCTCTCCTGACCCTCCTTCACGTTCTAAGGCGTAAGCTATGAGGTCAAAGAGGATAGGGAACACAGCAACAGGAAGGCGCATTAGGAGGCTACAAGCACATTTAGTGAGGGACCAAAGAGGAAGCCCAGCCACTCCCTACACATTACAGTCCATAAATGGCCCAAGGTCAGGGCCACCAACAACTCTGGGATTTCTTTCAACCAGGAGACGAAGATAAATCCCTGCATAAAGTCCTGGAGCCCTCCCATCCTCTCAGAGATTATCACAGAAATATTCAGAGAAGTTAAAACAAGGTATCAAAGCCAAGTCACTCACAACTCTCAGAAACCACAGACACTGACTGTGGAAGATGCTTCATGTCAGAACTGAGAATATAAGGACAAAGAAGAGGCAGCTACATATGGTCTCATAAGGCCAGACTACCCTTATCAAAATAGTGGCATGATTTGTAATAGCAAGAACCTGGAAACAACCTAGATGCCCCTCAACCAAAGAATGAATAAAGAAATGTGGTACATTTATACAATGGAGTACTACACAATTGTCTATAGCTCCAGTTCTGAGGGCTCTAATATCCTCTTTTGGTCTCTGTGGGCACCGGGCAAGCATATGGTACACATATATACATGAAGACAAAACACTCATATGCATAAAATAAATCTGAAAACAACAACAAAACACAAACACACACACAAAGAATTAAGCATAAAGGTGAGTCAGTAAAATCTTAAGTCTTAAGCAGGTGGGGGCAGAGAACCAGTACTCCAGTCTAGGGAGCCTGTCCTTTGTGCTCTGGTGCTCTGGTCCATGCCAGCAGCTTCAGGTATGACCAAGAGCCTGACAACCACCAGACTGCCCTTTCCTAGGCCCCAAACTGCCATCACATTCTAGCCTTCACTGCAGCCCACACAAGCCTCAGAGCAAGTAAGTAAACGGAGTGGGGGAATAGAATGGCTCCAAAATCAAGCATCTGATTTACTGCTTGAAGGGGGGTGTGAGCGTGTTCGCTGCTGCCGCCCGAACGACAGGCAGCACATGTCAGCTCCACCACCAGTGCCGGCCTGGGGCATGTTCCGGCAGGTTCCCGTGACAAGGCAGCAAGGTTACCATCCTCTCTGCCACCCTGGGTCTCGGGGTGACCACGGCAAAAATCCTCGGGGAGAAGGGTGAAAAGTCACAAGGGTGGTCAGAGGCTTCTCTGGCCCTCACAGCAAAAACACTACTGGCGCTGTCTTCAGCGATGTGTATTTCAGGATGAATGTGCGTCTCTTTGCAGCTCTGTGCATATGCTGGAGTAGGGAAGGGAAGTCCAACACTGAATCTTTAACGTACATCAAATGCTCAGAAGCACCGTGTTCTGCATCCTAGAACCCTGACTTCTCTGCGACTGGGCAGCCCTGACAGGACCCCCCACGGTGAACCTAGAGTCCTACGGGGCACCTGGAGTGGCACAGGACTCTCTGGGTCCCTGCTCGGAGAGGCTCAGTGGGTGCAAACACATGAACTGTAGCTGCAGGCGGAGGAATATCAGGTGCATCTCTACGCCCTGAGGGCTCAACTCCTACACTTAAATCCCTCCCACTGGAACAGCCGGCTCCAGTTTCACCGAGCCAGCGAGCCAGCGTGAGAACAGATCCTGCTCCTCAGTCCTCAGCACCTTGCACAGAAGGGCTCCGCATCCCAGCACTGCCCACCTCCGGTAAGTGCTTACAATTTCTTCAAGTTTTCTTTCAAAACTACTCTACAATGTGTCTTGAGGTGTCTGTCTAGGTAGAATGATTGCTGTTGTCTGTTCTTTCCTGCTCTGTTCCTTAGGGATTACTCAGAACCTGGCAGGTGCATCTTGGAGATGCAGACCACAATAACAAAACTAATGGGGCTGATACTTTATTCCAAAAATACGAGCAAGCTTATTTAAAAATCAAGCCCTCCTTTCTGCTATAAAATTTATTTTAAAAATAAACCAAAACATGTATTTATACTAGCACTTAACTGTTTCCTACTTTTCAAACAAACTACAATAAATTTCAACATAAAAGAGGCAAAAATAGTATATCATATAGAAAAATAACTGTACAACTGCTGGGTTTCACTTCTAGTTTAATACTTAAGACTTCAAGTTTAAAATAAGTGCTGCTTCGACAAAACCTTTCAAAACCAAGAAGCCAACAAAGTTTAAGCTTTTGTTTGGTTGCTAAGGTTACACATACGGGGCAGGAGGGTATTTTTCCTATACGAAAGTTCCCATAAATCTGTATGAAAATAATTACTGATCAAATAATCGGCCAATTCCAACCAAATCACATTTCGTTTAGGCAGAGCCACCTACATTTGTCATCCCGGTGCTTTCTGAGCACTGGAAAAGGCTCTCTGGTATTTCAGAATGTGTGCTAAGGAAACAAGAGGCAAGGTGACCACCGGTGCAGTGCTGGCCTGGGAGCTCTGTGTATACCGTGTGCCAACACAACCGAACCCATCTGTTTTCTGGATCTTTTCTTCCACACATAGTCTAGAAAACGGCTTTCCCCTATGGCCGTCCTAAGTTCACCTTCATCTTAAAGAACAGAAAGTTTGGGAGGGAGTGGCGGCCAGTCACAGCAAAAACTCAACTGAAGTAAAACTCACAGATCTCGTTCTTGCGACACCCCAGTGGGTAGACGACAGTGGCGTGCCCTTGAGTGGTGCAATAACGCCACATCACAGTGCTGTAATTATAGCATGCCCTTCACGACGTTCCACCTGCGGGGCTCTGTGCCAGACAGCTGGACACCACCAGGAGGACTATTACAGCTCGGCCTTGCTTTGCAGGTCAAGTCACAGGGCAAACATAGCTGCCCAGCCTGTCAATCGCTGTCCTATAGAGCAAAGCTGTAATTACCTCTATTGTGTCCTACCGGGGTTCCTTTAAATTACTCTTTCTCTCGTCGGTTTTCTAAGTGCAAAGCCCCTTACAAACTTTTAAAACCTGCAAGCCACTCACTGCTGCCTTGACGCTGGCTGGCAGCTATGTTTCAGGTCCACACACTTAGGGACCTGCTAGAGTGCTTTAAAGACAAACAGAACTCTGTGGCCAACCGAAACCACCCAGTGCTCGCTGTGTGGGCAGGTATCCCGGATGGCACACTGTGGGCAGAAGGAAGGTGTTCTCAGCCCAGGGTCCTTTCCAAGGCCAAGTCAAGCAGTTGAATATAAGAGCTGGTCGAGTCTCAACAAACACGGCTGATTTATGTCAGCAGAAGATTGGGACAGAGCTTACGGGTCTCAAGCTGGACACTGTCCACGATTTTAGGTCACTGTCGTGTTGTATAGTCTCTATTGCATCCCAAGAGGATTCAGAGAAGGAAGTCTCAAGCCAAGGTGGTCTGGGGAGGCATGCTTGAGAAAAGGGCTTCCCCAAGAAGACAGAGGATACCTAGGAACTCTCTACCAACAGCCCTTGACCCAGGCTGGATGTCTGTGGGAACACACCCTCAGAACCCCCTGACCATCGTATAGGAAGTGAAGGGGAGGAGGGTAGGGTGCCAGGTAAAACTCCTCTGGGGCACCTAACATGCTAACACTACAGTTCTCAGACAGTCACAGCTCCACATATAGCCTTCCAGAGCTGTATTCCCAAAGTAGTAACAGGCACGCCCCGAAAAAGAGACAGCCACATACCCTTCTTACTGCCTTTAGAAAGAGCTTTCCCCTGAATACAAATCCAAAACAGTCAAAGGTCTAGGCTTTACTGTTTTGGCAACAATGTGCACTTTGGGGAATATTTAACACTAGAAGCTGCCAGACAGTACAAAGTCCGGCAGGTATAAACTGACCAAACAGGACTTTGAATAAGCCTCCATGCCCACAGACATATGTGCCTGGCTGCAGTCATGGCTGTGGGTTAGTTTCTTTATACTCATAAACCTCATTTGGGTAGGACAGAGAACTCACAGGCTGACATCATCATCCGAAAGCTTACAAAAGCATCAATTTTATCCCACTTACTTCTCTAACACAGGAGTTTTATAGATGAGTTACACCCGCCTTACACCTGCCTCCAAGCAGCGAGCTTCTGCCTTAATTAGCAATTGTGAAATCCCGAGGGGTCAGTTTATACACAGTTACTGAAACTACTACAGCTGAGACTCCGTCTTTATACTCATTCCCTTCCAGTTTTAATAAACCTCAGTAAATCGTCTCACCCAAGAACAGTTGCCCAAGAGCCGCTGGGGCTTATCCCACCCAGCCTGAGGATTCACAGGCTAAAAAATAAAAAGGCAAAAGGCTCAAACCAAAACTTCAGATAGCATTTTACTTTATATTATACTTTAATAATTTAATATATTACATATGTAACTTTATACATATATAATAATTATTTCCTAAGTTACTCTTTAGGACAACATATGGTGCTTTGTAAAACACTTGCCTCCTGAGAGACATAGGAAAACCTTACAATGACAGTGTGTTTATTTAGCCACAGTGGTGTGCTTACTTCAGTGGCATTCCCTAAGGTTGCTTCTGAAGGCCCATCATTACTTCCTTACGTCTGGAAGGGACTTTCTAGCTTATCCAGGACACACAGTGCAGTCCCCGTGTCCATACTCAGCAACTGGGAAGAAGCTCACCCTCGATAAATGTTTGCAACTGTCATCATTTTGATCATGATGCTCCCAGTCAGTGATGAAATCATCTCTCTCAGATCTGTGCCATGACATATCCTATACAGCCATGGGAACCTGTCTTGCAGAGGTTCTCACGCCTTCAGAATCAAGAGTGTAATGAACATGCCAGCACAGGCCTCACTGACTTATCGAGATGCCCTCATCAGCTAGTCAGACAAGGCTTCTCAGGTTCCCTGACGGAGGCAGGGAAAATGTACTCCAGGTTCACGCGGGGCCCACAGAGAATTTCTTTCCATTTTCCTTTTAATAAGAGAGAAAAAGAGAAAGTCACAGGGCTTTTCCTGTTAACATGCTCAGCTCTGACAGTGTGCCTCATAGCTTCTGGTCCAGGCAGCACCCCTTTTGACAGTCCTGGTCTCCCCCATGCCCAAAAGAAGCCTAGGATCCTAGCTTCCTTCCAGCCATGGGCACCTGATGTTCTTATCTAAAATCTGTGCTTCACTCTCCGGATACACAGACGCTCACAGTGGATTGCTTTCAGTATCAGATGAGCCACCATTCTCCAGAACAACCACTTAACACAACAGCCCTAAACTACGGTACTAGGGTAGCTGGTGAAGGGCACTTTAGCTCTTTGTGGGCTTGCTCCTGCTGTTTTGAGGGGGGAAAAAATTGCTAAGCAGCACAGGCAGGTCTTGAACCTGAGACCCTATGCCTTAGCGTCTCCTACATGGAATTGCAGATGTGCACCACAATGCTGGGCATAGTTCTTTGTGTTTGATATATATATATGTATGTGTAATTTATTTTTATATATTATACATGAAGTATATATTTACACAGAGAGACAAATAAATTAGAAGAAAAAAATAAATAAAACCAGATACATCCTCAGAATATAAAGTATGCAAGTAGAAATAAGGAACTTGCTCTTGTGGCCAGCCACTCCACCCCACTGCCCACCATACACACGCACACTGAAGACAGGGGAGGCAGACAAGAGAGAGAAAGACTTTAGTGGCTGCTTCTGTTTCTAAGGGTCTGGCTGGCAGACAAGTGTCTGGCTAGGTCTAGAGGGCATAGCTTTGCACTTTTCTCACAAACTTAGTTTTAAAGCTGAGAACACTTTTCTTAAATAATTTCCACTAAGTGTTACTTTTAAGTGTTTAAAATACTTAGCAGATCTTTCTCTTTTCACATATTCTACACAGATCAAGGTACCTGATCTGAATTCTTCATCTCATGCCCAATGTCCAGGCAGGCAGTTTCGCCACGAGCTCAGCTTTGGGTTAGGAGCTGGATATACCTGAGGCAAAATAGTTTCCTCCCTCTGCCTGAACACCACTGCCCCAGTCTCTTGAGATGGCATATCCAAGGAAAGGAGGGGCAAATCTATGAGTTTACTCCTAAATGCTGATGAGTGCCAGGGCATAGAGTCACGGGGACTTGTGAATCATGCTAGCGGCACTGCAAACCGAGTTTACTGAAATAAAGCGTTCGCATTTTTTGAGTCAACATAAATGCTACTGCTTACTAGGGCTGAGGATGTAGCTCAGTGCTACAGCAATCACCCAGCAAGTATGAAGCTATGTGATCACCACCCCAACATCAGCAAGTACTACCTGCTGATAAAGTGGGCTTTTCATCTGTGATTTTAGAAGCAGCAGGGCAAAGTCCTATGTTCTTAAGTACTCTTCATTTTTAAATATTTACTAATAATAACACAAAGCACAGCAGTAACACAGCTAAGCAGGGCCAAGCTGCCTTGTAGCACTGAACAATGCCATAGCAGTTTATTCCCTAGATGCTTGCTCTCACACAGCACTTGGAAAAGAGGCTCTGGTACAGAATCCTATTAGAAACCCCACAGAAACTGACCAAGGAAGGGTCCAGATTGCAGAATAAAGGCCCCCAAAACTCAAAGAATCGCCTTAAGCACGCTGCTCCCTTGTTCCCCAGACAGCTCTTGCAGGTCAGGCTTGAGAAAATGCAGAGCAGGCGGGCAGGGACCCGGGTGTCACCCACTTTCTGAAAGCTCTAGGCTCCTTGTCTGTCTATAGTGTGGCAGTGCAGACAATGACCCGCTAACTGCGCCTGACACCAGTCTCTGCTGCCTTCACAGTTCTAGGTGCCTGATGGAAGGAATTTCCCTTGTTAGACCCCCGGCACATGGGGCTGACCGCAGATAAAGTGCTCAGAGCAAGAACACAGACCGGTACTACCTCCTTCAAGACCATCGCATCCTGGTCAAAGAGTCATCGGCAGTGACCACAGACTGAACAGACCAGAGTCCAGATACAGAGGACAATGAGTCTCCTAAAGGAACGGAAACCAAAGAAACCACACTATATTCCTCGGCCCCCGGGAAAGCCCTTCAAGTACAAATGCTTCCAGTGTCCTTTCACGTGCAACGAGAAGTCGCATCTCTTCAACCACATGAAGTACGGTCTCTGCAAAAACTCTATCACGTTGGTGTCAGAGCAAGATCGCATCCCCAAGTGTCCCAAATCTAGTTCGCTGGACCCTAAGCAGTCCCACCAGCCAGAGCCCACCTCAAAGCCAGCCGCTTCCAAGTCTCTCCCAAATGGACTCTCCAGCTTCGATCCAAAGTCTCAACAGGGCTCTACAAAGGAAGATGCCAAAGAGAACCTAGAGATGCAGGCCCGGGGGACCCACAAGGGTCCCCAGAAACCAATCCTACAGAAAGAAGTGACACCAGAAGCCATCCTCAGCACCCAGCTAGACAGTGGGGTTAGGTCTTCAGCATTTGTTCCAGTCGGGGAGCACAGACTCAGGGGGCCGGAAGACACAGAGGCTCCTGAAATGCTGGCATTAACCAACTCCACCACCAAAGCCACCTCTTTCCATGCCAAGTCTGCATTCCATACTCCTGGTTACCCCTGGAAAGCTGGCTCCCCTTTCCTGCCACCTGACTTTCCACATAAAATCCCATCTACAAAGGGGTTTGGTGCTATCTCCCCCTATATGCACCCTGCAATCCCCGAGTACCCCCATCCCTTCTATACGGAGCATGGGCTGGCTGCCATCTACTCCCCCTACCTCCTGACTGGGAACACGCCTGAATGTGACACCACTCTGCTGTCTGTCTATGGGTCCCAAGACCAAAGACACTTCCTGTCTCATCCTGGACCGATCCCCAAGCATCTGAACACAACTCCGTCGACATACGACCACTACAGATTTTTCCAGCAATACCACTCAAATCTGCCAATTCCGTACGGATTTTACAGACCAGAGTCGGCATTCCCCCCCTACAGTCTCCGGCTCCCACCTGTCCCTGGCATCACGGGAGATCAGAGCTCTCGACTGCTTGAAGAAGCAGCCTTGGCTTATCCAGCCTCAAGTCCCTCCGAGTTAAATCTTTCAAACTCCCACAAAAAACACACAGAGTTTGAGAAGGAAAGCCCTCTCCCTGAGGCAAAAGATCCTTCTAAAGATGGGCAAAGGGATGCAGAAGAGGCCAAAATGAGTCCCCGAGCAGGGAGCGCTGCCACGGGCTCCCCAGGGAGGCCAAGCCCCACCAATTTCACCCAGACAAGCCAAACATTCGAAGGCCTGTGTGATCTCTCAAACAAAGCGGCCTCCTCGGGAACCCCGGAGAGACTCCAGCAGCCTGAACAGAGCCCCACTGCCTTCAAACCTGTCCAGAGGGGATCAGAAAGTCCTCAGTCTCAACCTCCCGCAAGCAGAACAGAGTCTCCAAAAAGGTACAAAAATTTCTTTCTCAAAAGCTTCAATGTAGTTTTGTTTAACACCAAGTTCACACTTGATTAAAATGCTTTACAAGCCGGGCAGTGGCACCCTTTAATCCCAGCACTCGGGAGGCAGAGGCAGGCGGATCTCTGTGAGTTCGAGACCAGCCTGGTCTACAAGAGCTAGTTCCAGGGCAGGCTCCAAAACCATAGAGAAACCTGTCTCAAAAAAACAAAAAAAAAAAAATGCTTTACATGATGATCTTCCTAAAATTTCTCTTGATTTCTTCTAGCCTTCAGGTCATGAACAGTGACTCTCCAGCCCAGACAGGGACCAGTACCTCTCTCATCACAGAGGCCCCACCTTCCAGCCCAGAAGACCACTCCAGGATAAGCCCCCTCAACCTCTCAAAGAAGTTGGAGACCAACCCTGCAGCCACTTATGGACCCATGTACGTAGACAATGCTCAGGCAGACGCCCTGGGCTTCTCCGGGCTGCAGGACCTGCCACTCAATCTCTCTGTAAAGGATCCCTGTAATGCCTGGGCTCCTAGGCCTGTGTTCCCCAGCCCACCGCAAGGTGCTGAACCTGCTGCTGCTCTAAAGACTGAGACCAAAGGTTCCGAAGATAGGACAAGCCCCGTGGAGACACAGGAAGACAAGGCCCACGGCAGGACGGCCCCAGATGCGCACACGGTAGACAGTAGCGATGAGCAAAAGCAAACCGCGGCTGTCGCTCTCTGTCAGCTGGCGGCCTACAGCCCGGGGAAAGTCCGTGTGGGCGATGAGGAAGGCACAGCCCTGGAATCCACCGGTCAAGATGTGCCCACTCTCGGTTCTACGGAGAACCAGGGGGCTCAGTGTGACCTCAGACCCAAAGGACAAAAGAGGACAAGTCAAAGGGATGCAGGAAAATCCCAGCAAGGAACTAAAAAGCCAAGGCTGAACGACACCATACCGAGAGTGCTCACGCTACGCAAGAGAACCCGGGTGTCCTGAGGCCTCATGTGCTCGGCACTGTGGCCAACAAGATGCCTTTCACACATGTTCTAAGCAGCATCTTCGCTTTTTTGCTTTTTGGAGGAGGTACAGTCTTGTCATGTTGTTCAAGCTGGCATCAGCCCAAGTGCTGGGACACCCAGTGTACCCCCAGTTTACCTTCACTTTTTATCAGTCAGTTTTTATAAACAGTTTCTCTTTTCTTCGCAAAAAAAAAAAAAAAAAAAAAGACAAATGGCTGTAATCTTGTTCAGGTTTTTGTAAGCATTAAGAATAAATATTAAAAGGTGTTTCTACTTCTGGTTAAAAAAAAAAACACATCTGAGTGGCTTATGCTCTCCAAGACAAATTAAACTGGGCTTTCCTGTTTGAGACACATCAAGGAACTATACAGAACTAAAATCCAGCTCAGCAGTTTGAGTCGAGAGCAGTGTGAGGAACGACGTTTTATATGTACTGTTTGTCAGGACTAGTAAACTTTTACTGTTTTCCTGTTGAATATAGTTATGTGTTTTGATGCCAGAAACAGCTTCAGCTTGAGCATCGGGTGTTACCTGTAAAAAGTGTTGTGGTTACTTACTGAACTGACCACAAGCGTCCAGAGGTTGATTTTACAAGTAATTTATTTCCACCAGGGAAACGCATTTCTGGTTAAGGTAGGATCAATTTATTCTTGTTTATGATGTCACAGCAAACTTTCTCACTCGCGTTCAACTCCCTAAAATGATGTACATGTTAATTTTCCAATAAACTCTTGTGTGAACTTTGAGGACACATAGAGCAAAGACCAACATCAGGTCTGTGGTATTCTTTAGAGTTCCGCTATAGCACTCAGCAAGAAAGAGTTGACAGCTGAGGGAACAATAAAACTAAGAAAGTACTTCTGGGGTCGGTGAATCAATCACCAGAATCCAGGCATGGACAAATCTTCACCCCTGGGGCTTTTCAAGGACCATCTCGGAGTCCTGAGTCTCAGAGTGCGAAGAAGGTAAGTCTCAGGAGCCCTGGCCCCAAGTGCTACGTGGGAAGGGTTCCACCTTTCTCGGTCCCTAAAAGCTCTTCTAGTCTAGACAGAGATGGTCTTTTATCCTGCATGCAAGAACCAAGCTATAGGCACTGAGCAGAATTCATGGTTTCTTGTTGAAAAGTCCTTTTCCTCTGGCATCAATTCCCAGCTCCTAGCCAGTCCCCATAGAAGATGCCCGGTGAAAGCTGGCCAGTGCCCTACCTGTTAGGTATGATGATGTTAGGCATAGAGAAACACTTTGCAACTGGTTAATGTCATATAAGATTTCAAATACCGGGGCTGGAATGATGGCTCAGTGGTTAAGACCTGGGCTCAGTTCCCAGCACCCACAGGGCAGCTCACAGCTGCCTGTAGCTCCAGTTCCAGTGGATCTGGCATCCTCACACAGACACTCATGCATGCAAAATGCCAATGTACATAAAAAAATAAATCTTTAAAAAAATTTCAAATACCAGCATAAGCGGGATGCAGTTTTTCACAACCGTTATGAGATACAGGAGGCCAGTGCTGCAAGCCATCTCTAAAGGTACAACAGGTTTCCCACTCATGGAAGCAGGAAAGCTTTCTGCTATCACCTGGTGAGGCCGGAGGAGCCCCTCCCTTCCAAGGAGCTAGACGAGGCCTTTGGGTCCATCAAACCACCACACACCACTAACCCAAATGTGCTCTCTTAGGATATAAAACCAACAAATACAATCTTATATTTTCCAGCCTGGCTCTGTTTGTTTGTTTGTTTGTTTGTTTGTTTGACAAAGAACAAAAATATGATCCCTCCTGCTCCCCATCAAGTAAAGGCCTGCGGGAAAGAGGAATGACCCACCAAGCACTGTCTGCTCCGTGCTCATGGTCCAAAGCCTGGAATTAACCCACGTAAGAACTCAGCCCTCCATTCAGGCCCAGAACTCTGAGGTAGTACCATAGATAGCTCACCCACTGTCTACACCACCTTAAATGGCAAACAAGAAGAACCTGGCCAGCTGCCTCCCATGCCTGGGTGAAGCGTGAGAAATCACTCTACCAAACAGGAGGTACTAAGCCTTCGGAAAGTTGGGTCTGCACAGGTACCACTGCCTCAGCTGAGAGGCCCCCCATGGAGAAACACCACCCTCCAGGGACAGTTGCTCCAAAGGTCACCTTCAACAGTATACCCATGGCAACTAGAGTAGATATTCCATCTGCCTATAAAACAAAAGGAATCCCTGCATTCATATAATAAAATACTAGGATCTTGTTTCCAGATTAGTACCTCTCTACACTCACAAATGATTGGCTTAAGATTAAGTGTATTTAAGTGTATTTCTGGCTAACTCATTTCTTAATTTAACCCATTTCCATTAATCTGTGAATTGCCACGTTGTTGTGGTTTACCGGGTAAAGTTCCATCTGGCGTCTGTCTCCAACAGGGGCTGCATGGCTTCTCCCTGACTCTGCCTTCCTTCTCCCAGCAATCAGTTTAGTTGTGCGCCCCCCACCCCCACCCCACCCCCGCCTAGCTCTACCTTGCTATATAGGTCAAGCCCGTTTCTTTACTAATTAACCAATAAAAGCAATGCACAGACAGAAGGACCTCCACCCCATCTTGGGATCATTATACTCTATGAGATGGTCCAGCCACAAATGCAAAATATTCTACACACTTCGTACTTCCATGAAGACCCAAGAATGGGCAAAACCATAGGAATAGGAGGTCGACTGGAGTTATGTGGGATGGGAGACAGATTCTACTGTTATTCTACTCAGAATAACAGATGTTGTAGGACCAGATGTATGAAATAGTTGCCCAACAGCAAGAACATAATTAATGTCACTGAGCAGAATGCTGGGAAATGGCTACAATAATTTTTGTTATATATATATATATATTTTTTTAACTATATGTTTAAAAGAAATGGAATACAGCAAAATCAATTTAATTACATTTTAAATGAGTAAACTGTATCTCAATTTATATTTTTTTACTTTATTTTTTTTAATTTATTTATTTATTAAGGATTTCTGCCTCCTCCCCGCCACCGCCTCCCATTTCCCTCCCCCTCCCCCATCAAGTCCCCCTCCCTCATCTGCTCAAAGAGCAATCAGGGTTCCCTGACCTGTGGGAAGCCCAAGGACCGCCCACCTCTATCCAGGTCTAGTAAGGTGAGCATCCAAACTGCCTAGGCTCCCTCAAAGGCAGTAAGTGCAGTAGGATCAAAAACCCACTGCGATTGTTCTTGAGTTCTCAGTATTCCTCATTGTCCACTATGTTCAGCTAGTCCGGATTTATCCCATGCTTTTTCAGACCCAGGCCAGCTGGCCTTGGTGAGTTCCTGATAGAACATCCCTATTGTCTCAGTGTGTGACAATTTAATTTATTTTAATTGCAAATCAATTTAATTACATTTTAAATGAGTAAACTGTATCTCAATTTATATTTTAAAACAAAAAAACAAAACCCTTTCTCAACAATCCTGACAACAGTCCACTGTGATTTGTCCTCTTCCCACAACACCTTCGACAGGGCAGGAAAAAACAGATACGAAAAGAAAGCACGGGAGGACAATCTGCCCAGCAACAAAGTCATAGATGCCACATTGTAGTCATTTTCTTACAAACTTGGGTGTCTGGCAGCTCAAAATGGCATAAACGCTAAAAACTAAATAACAGTGCAACTCTGGGACCTGGTCAACCTGTCCCTGACCAGGGATCTGTTTGCCTGGGACCTACAATACCAGGTATCTTACATATGTATTATCAGGGCCAATGAAGATGTCCAGTCTTCCTGTCTAACTCCCCCCTCTTGTCTCTCTCACACACAAGCATTTCCCTAACAAACTCTTGTATATTTAATCCTATATGGCATTTGCTACTTAAGAAGATCCAGACAGATGCCACAACACTACCCAAATGTTCCTTTTTGGATGATGTCATGCAACACAGCAGAACAGGAATTATACGCTGTTGGGGACTGCAGACCACCAGACCCTGAATTTCCTTGTTTTCCTCTGCTCTGAGCACCTGCTCTAAGTGTGAGACCTGATGGCAGGGGAGTGCTTTCTGGTGAGTCTGTAGCTGAAAGATCCTTCCTGAGAGCCCTATATAAGCTGTCCCCGACTCAATAAAGGGGGCATTCTTGGGGAATTCAAGGATGACCTGTGTCTCTGCCTCTCTGTCTCTGTGTGTGTGTCCATCTCCAGCCCCTTTCCCAGCTCACAAACGGTCCCGTGGTGCAGGTGGTACGCTAGAGGCGTGCGTAGTACAAGTGGAGGCCCCCAGCGAGATTGCATTACAACGTGCTAAAGTGTTAAACTGAACAAAACTGATAGGATCAACTTTTGCAGAAGTCTGGATACTAATCAAGCACTTATGAAGGCCAGAGGGAGGCTTACAGAAGGAAACTACTATTTCAGCATCACAGATCCCCTTACACCTCACCTAATGATGAGACACGGAACAAACCACAGTAAACAAACACAAGACAGTCACTGGGTCAGTGGACACCACAGGCCTCAATGCGTCCGGAGAGCAAGTGCCTGTGGGGAGGAGGCTTTTTAAGTGCAGGTGCCTATTAGAATATTCAAAATATTTTATTTTCAACAAAAACAAAAAATTGCAAGGCAGACAAAGGGAACAGGAAAGCAGCCCAGGCATTGAGTTTACCAAACACAGACTTTAAAATGCTCAAAGGGAACCACAGACGATATCTGAATCAGCTCAAAATGTCAACAAAGAGACAAATTATAGCAACTTGACAGAGGTTCTGAAATTGAAAAGTCAACAATTGAAATGAAGGGATGTGATGATTGACACTGATTGCCAACTTGACAGGATCTATAATTATTTAGAAGACAAGACTCTGGGTGTGTCATGAGGGAGTTTCTAGATTGAGTTAACTAAGATAGGAACCTATTTTAAGTGTGGGACACACCATTCCATGAGCAGGGGTCCCAGACTACATAAGAGGGAAAAAGTGAGCTAAGCATCTTTCATCTCTCTCTGCTCCCTGACTGAGAATGCAACGTAACCAGCGGCCTCACACTCCTGCCGGCATGCCTTCCCAGTCAAGACGGACTGGACTCTTAAAATGCATGAGCCAAAATAAACCCTTCCTTCTTTTAACCACTTTCGTCAGGTAGAATCTGGTCCCAGTGATGAGGACAGAAACTAACATGGGGCTTACAGTCAGATCTGCGACAGGTAAAAGGCAGAATCAGTGAACATAAAGAAACTGAAATCACCCAGTATGAGGAATAATAATAAAGGAAAAAGAACAAAAACCTAAGAGACCTGAGGGATAAAGCAGAGTACAACTTTACATTTCCAAAATTCAAGTCACAGGGTGAAAAGGGAGAAAGAGGCAGTGAACTATCTAAGGAAGTCAAGGCTGAACACACTGAAGTTTGGATGAAAGATAGGACACACCCAAGAAACTCATAACACATGACTTATCGGCACAAAATTCTCCACTGAATAAAAACAGCAAAGAAACAGAAGGTTTTAACCCAAGTAACCAAAGAGATAAGGATGTTTAATTTCAAAACCTAAAACTGGGGGTGGGCGTGAATCAACCACAAAATTAGGAACACGAGTATACACTCTATTAGAATACTAACACTAATCAAATACAGCCACAGAGAAAATCAAGCCAAAACCGTAAACAAGGCTAGTCAGGCTAATGATGATGCCCCATGGTTCAAGGAGCGACTCCCCCTAAAACCAAGAGGATCAAAACCAGGACCAACCAAGCATCTGGGCCACCTGGAATAAAGGCTAAGCAGTCCTCTGATAATGGCCGAGGTCCTTATCCACCACAGCAAAGACCAAACAAACAAACTTGGGCTCAAGTGTGGGGGAATACATGTGTGTAAGTGCTCACGTGTGTGTGCATGAAGGTAACTTGGCAGAACTCTTTAAAGAGACCACCAAGCTGCTCCTTCCTGAGACTGCCCAGGTCTGCTCTCTGAGGCTGTGGTAAAATCAATCTGGCCTCCACAAAGTCACTTCCTCCCTGACTTCAGCGTGTACCCAGAAAGCTTCCCATGTCTTCTGAGACAAAAACAGAAGTTTTGTTTACCAGCATGTTCATGGACACCTTGTCTTTCCAGACGGTGTTTATCCTTTTTCTTTCCTAAGAGACAGGGGCTCTCATATTAGCCCAGCTAACCTCAAACTCACTGCACCAAGAACATGAATTCCTGATCCTCTTGCCCCTCATTTCCAAATGTTGGGACTGTGCCGCTTTTGCTTCTGTCAGCTCAGAAGGCTACATACTACACAATGGCTATGAGAAGCAAGTATTCAGCTGTGACTTTAAACAAACAAGACCACTCTCAGAGGAACGGTGTGAGATCTAAAACAAGAACATAAAAAACATCCTTCAGACGTTCCATGTTAGGGTAACCATCTTCACACAGGTTCCAGAGCCCCTGTCCCCCTATCTGACATGACACTTCCCCCATCAGGAGACAGTACGGGGTGCCCCTGGCACAAGAAGAAGCTTCAGGGAGGTTCAGTTCACATGGAGGTACTGCAGGGCAGGAGGACAGCTCCCCACAGAGATAATGGGCTAATTTATTCCACATCATGTTGTAAATAACAGCTTGACACTGTGACACCAGTAATACTGTTATCCTTATTCCAGGTGGTGGAATCGATGCAGTCTAATGTGCTGAAATATGGCACAGCACATACAAGCTGGCCCCACTGAAGAAACCCGAAGAGAAACAGCACTGTTCAGGTTCCACGGCACAGCAAGTTGTAGGACTTCACGCAATAGGTTTCCACAATGATCCATCTGCACAGACCTGCTGATCTCCACATGGGCTAAGGAAACTGCCCCCTACCTTCCCAAGTCTGTGTCGGTCCTTTCTGACAGAACAGTGTGACTCTGCCACACCACAACTCCTGGCAAAGAGGCAATCCTAGCTACGCAAACAGTCACCATCTAGCAACACCTTGGAGCTGGTTCAGACTTCTTCCTTGGCCATCAGGGATGAACAACCAAGCCATGATGAGATGACTGACGTCCTACAACAACTACAATAGTAATTGTGTCTTAAAAAGAGGGAAGACAAAAATAAAAACAATGGGTATGTGAAGAAAGTGGAGCTGGTGGGAGTGTAGAGCACACTACAGTCAAGAGTCTGATTTGTTTCTTAGACGAACCAGCATTTCCACTCCCAGGTCTATATCCAAGACAAATAATAACACATGTCTGCACAAACACTCAAACAAATGCTCACTGCGGCATTACTCAAAAAGTCACCTAAATGGTTACTTAAACTGATAAGACTAAGCAAAAAGCAGTCCTTCATGAGGATCCCCGTCAGCAGGACGAAGCACCACCACATAGTGACCATCAGAAAATCACGTGACGTCCAGACACAAAAGAACAAACATCGAGGTCTGTTGACATGAAATGCCTGAGAAGGGCAGAACAGAACAGCGAAGAGGGGACCAGAGCTTGCCTAGGGCTGGGTAGTACGGTAGAAGCGGCTGCTCTGTGGTGCAGGATTCCAGCCTAAGGCAAAGAGAATGTTCTGAGGTTAAATTACATGATGTCAGAGACCACCATCAACTGTACACAGGTAGACGGTGCAGGATGCAACATATTGCGTTTTTAAAAGCAGAAGGGGTAAACAGAACACAGCTCCAGAGCGCCTCCCTTGTGTTCCAGTGCTGATACTGCAGCTTGGCAGCAGTGACATGCAACCCACACGATTCCTGGGTCTTACTCTAGACCACCCATTCTCAACCTGTGGGTTATAACCCCTTTGGGTGTCAAATGACCCCTTTTAAAGATGGCATACCAGATATTCTGCATATCAGGTATTTACATTACAACTCATAACAGTAACAAGATTACAGCTACAAAGAAGTAATGAAATAATTTTACGGTTGGGGATCGCCACAACGTGAAGAACTGTATAAAGGGCTACAGCATTTTAAGAAGGTTAAGAACCACTGCTCTACACGAAAGCCACACCCTCACAATCTCTGAGGCACACTTTCAGAAAGGACCTTCTCCATCTTTTGTACTCCTTTCTCTTCAACTCACAAGCTACTTCCAGACAGTGGTGCATGGCCTTATTCTGACTCCACCTCACCAGGACCCAACAAACAGCCTTGGCACGGCACTGTGCCCCGTCCTGAGGTCAGTTCCACTGCAGGTCACACAATACACTGCGGGGGCACCAAGAGCTACGTCTTCAGGTGCTGTCAATGGGTGACAGACCCCGAGAGAGAAAAGCAGTTCTAGAGACAAGAAAACCAAATCTGACCAGGGTCCATGACCCTCTAAATCTGGCACAACGGAGCATATCCAGCATGAAGCTACAACAGGCTAACGAGGTAATTAGTAAATTATAAAGGCTGGCGTGAGAAAGAAGCTTGAGGAACATGCATATCATATACCACGCATATGCCACGCATGCCCTCTCCAGAAGCACTGGTGTCCACGGACAACCACACTGAGGAACCCCACCAAGATTCAGCAGCCCTAAGGATGCAGATCCATGCACTTCAGTTACTTACCCTCTGAGAGTCTCGATGGCAGCAACAGGCCTCGTCTCCCCAGTTCCGCCAATGCCAGACATCCACCATGCCATGCCTTATCGGTCTCCTGAAAACTAAGACCACAGTTCAACAGTCAACTCCATATTGAAAGCCCACACTTTTGCAAGAAACACAAGTTAATCCATATTCTGGGCCCATGAGCCTTATTAAAACCATGACTTCTTGGTTAAACAAATAAGGCATCAAACCTAATACGAAGACAACTGCCACATCAACACTACCCTTCACATCACCCAATGAAAATGAAAGGACTTGGGTCAGCTCAAGACCAATCTAGAGACATTCCACCACCTTCAGCGTCAAACCAGGCCATCTGCCCTACATGACGTCCTGCCACCATGGCCACAATGCTCTGACCTCAGCCCACTCTAATCAGACAGTAGAGAGTCAACAGAGATTCCACCCAATTTAGAGGACATCAGTAGAAAAGGAACAGGGGGACGCCTTTTACATGGCACCCACTGTTACCTCAGTGATCACATTCAAGATTTAAAAAGAGATTAAATGAGATGGGCACCGTGTCATATGCTCTAATCCCAGTACCTGGGAAGTGGAGGCAGGAAGGTCAGAAGTGTAAGGCCATCTCAACTACACAAGTTCAAGGCTAGACTGCTGAGATACATGAGATCCCATCTCAAAACAAAGAAAAGAAAGAACATTATGACTTTTTCAAAGGCACGGAGGTATCAAGTCTGGCTATGTTCCCAGACTAATGGTGAACTTGTAGGCTCAAGCAATCCTTCTGCCTCAGCCTTCCAAGTAGCTGGGCATACGAGAACCCAATTTTGCACCCAAATGAAATAGGGTCTCACAAGCGACATTTTATATTTAAAATCAATGTGTCTGGGTACTCAAAAGGTCTCTTCAGGGTGTGGCCCGTCGTAACTACAACGTGAGTGACTGTCTCAGACTGGTCAGGGCCGCTCTGAAGTTTCTGTATTTTGTTGCCAACATAAACATGAAAATGCACATCACAAAAAAAGCAAAACAAATGACAGGATTTTACCTATTCTGGCTGAATTCATTTGACAGTAAAGAAATGTATAGGAAAATCATCACTAAACTGTACACCAGCTGCTTTGTAGATGAACTACGAGGAGACAAAAAGACTGATGTCTACAAGATGGACACAGCATGAGCCTTCGTGAGCTGTCAGACACAGCTGTCCTCCTACTCACCACCACCACCAATGACTCACCCACAATTACCATTTCCTAATGTGCCAGGTGTCTTAGCAGGTGCTGCTCAGCGGCTATGCCATCATTGCAAATCTTGGGTTTTTTATTTGTTTAGACAGGGTCTCATGGACCCACTCTGGCCTCAAACTCACTATATAGCTGAAGTTGGCCTTGAATTCTTGACCCTCCTACCTCTACCTCGCAAGTGCTGGGATTATAAGAGTATGCCACCACACCTGGTTCCATTTCCAAATCTTTATGTTCCTCGGGATTTCAAACGGAGAGAGACGCTTCCTTGTGCTTTTATGAGGATTACCATCAGAGTGAACCTAACACAGTGTAATGCAATAATGACTCAAATACAGTAAACTAACTTCATTTCTAAACTACAAGGCAGGCAGGCCTGAGATGCTGCTATCACCACCACATACCTGTGTCTGAGAAAATCCAGCCTGACTTTGGCCAAGTGCTAAGGGCATGCTATTATCCCAAATCTGAGCCTAAGCTCCCACACCTAGGGATCCAAACAGAGAAAGCACAAAAGGTTGGGATGCCGTAAGTGGGTTAGAGGAAGACACTGGGAGATCCAGGCCTCTGTACAGACCCAACATCTTGACCCTTCCATCAGCATGCAATGTGGGCTGAGAATTCAAGAGCAGTACACCCTTTCTGTCTCCAGAACACAGACATGGAAACAGGATATACTTTTGTATCTGACATCTATTAAAAAAAAAAAGAAAGAAAAACGGACCCTATGTGATGGAGGAAGGTCATTGGCTAATAAAGGAACTGCCTTGGCCCATTTCATTGGTTAGAAGATAGGTGGGAGGAGTAAACAGAACAAAACGCTGAGAGGAAGAGGAAGTGAGCTCAGACTCGACAGCTCTCCGCTCCGGAGCAGACGCCTCAGAGAGACGCCATGCTCCCAGCTCCAGGGAAGATGCATGCTATGAAGCTCCGACCCAGGATGGACTTAGGCTAGAATCTTCACGGTAAGACCGGTGCTATACAGATGATAAGAAATGGGCTAGTCCAGATGAGAGAGTTAGCCTAGAAGAGGCTAGGTAGAAATGAGCCAAGCAGTGTTTAAATGAATACAGTTTGTGTGTTGTTATTTCGAGGCAAAAGCTAGCTGAGCAGGCGACTGGAGTGTTGGGGACGCAGCGCCGCCCATATTACTACACCTATGAGAAGGTTAAATGAACTAGGCTCCAATATTAGACAAGACTGTAAGCCAGGAGGAAGGAACACAGTCTGGAGAAGCTTTACACACCAGAACCCTGCAGAACTCAAAGAGAATGGGCTAAGAATGTCAGAGAGACTGGAGGCAAGAGAGTGGAGAAGAAGTTCCAGGAGGGTGCGGAGAGGTGCACCTGCATAAAAAGTTCTAGGTGACCGGAGGGAATGTGCAGAAACACCCTAAGAGGGATGGGCAAAAACAGTGCTTAGAACTCCGCAAAAGCTGGGAAATGATGGAATCCAACCCTTCCTAAACCTGCAAAAAAGGCCTTAGCTGTCCTCAGAAGCCAGTACATACTGGTAATAAGTTCATGGTATCTCCAGCACGCCACCTCATGACCTCCAGAAGGAGCTCCAGGGACAAGGTCTAAAACAAATCTAGAGAATCGTGAGAAAAGAAGCTACACACAGTCTCTCTTCTCTCCACACTCCACACAGCCGTCCCAGTAAGAATGTTTTCTGCTAGTATTCCATTACATATACCGTCAGTCTAAAACCGTCCCTGACACACAACCTCCTGCAGCTTCCACTACATATACTGTCAGTCTAAAACCATCTAACACGCGACCTCCTGCAGTTCCCACTACATATACCATCAGTCTAAAACCGTCTCTGACACGCGACCTCCTGCAGTTCCCACTACATATACTGTCAGTCTAAAACCGTCTCTGACACACGGACCTCCTGCAGTTCCCACTACATATACCATCACTCTAAAACCGTCTCTGACACACGACCTCCTGCAGTTCCCACTACATATACCATCAGTCTAAAACCGTCTCTGACACGTGACCTCCTGCAGTTCCCACTACATATACCATCAGTCTAAAGTCATCTCTGACACGCGACCTCCTGCAGTTCCCACTACATATACCATCAGTCTAAAACCGTCTCTGACACGCGACCTCCTGCAGTTCCCACTACATATACTGTCAGTCTAAAACCATCTCTGACACGTGACCTCCTGCAGTTCCCACTACATATACTGTAAGTCTAAAACCGTCTCACACGTGACCTCCTGCAGTTCCCACTACATATACCATCAGTCTAAAACCGTCTCTGACACGCGAACTCCTGCAGTTCCCACTACATATACTGTCAGTCTAAAACCATCTCTGACACGTGACCTCCTGCAGTTCCCACTACATATACCATCAGTCTAAAACCATCTGACACGCGAACTCCTGCAGCTTCCACTACATATACTGTCAGTCTAAAACCATCTGACACGCGACCTCCTGCAGTTCCCACTACATATACCATAAGTCTAAAACCATCTCTGACACGTGACCTCCTGCAGTTCCCACTACATATACTGTCAGTCTAAAACCATCTGACACGCGAATTCCTGCAGCTTCCACTACATATACTGTCAGTCTAAAATCGTCTCTGACACGCATCCTGCAGCTTCCACTACATATACCATCAGTCTAAAATCGTCTCTGACACGTGACCTCCTGCAGCTTCCACTACATATACTGTCAGTCTAAAACCATCTGACACGCGACCTCCTGCAGCTTCCACTACATATACCATCAGTCTAAAACCGTCTCTGACACGTGACCTCCTGCAGTTCCCACTACATATACCATCAGTCTAAAACCGTCTCTGACACGCGACCTCCTGCAGCTTCCACTACATATACTGTCAGTCTAAAACCGTCTCTGACACGTGACCTCCTGCAGTTTCCACTACATATACTGTCAGTCTAAAACCATCTCTGACACGCGACCTCCTGCAGTTCCCACTACATATACTGTCAGTCTAAAACCATCTCTGACACGTGACCTCCTGCAGTTCCCACTACATATACTGTCAGTCTAAAACCGTCTCTGACACGTGACCTCCTGCAGTTCCCACTACATATACTGTCAGTCTAAAACCATCTCTGACACGTGACCTCCTGCAGTTCCCACTACATATACTGTCAGTCTAAAACCGTCTCTGACACGTGACCTCCTGCAGTTCCCACTACATATACTGTCAGTCTAAAACCGTCTCTGACACGCGACCTCCTGCAGCTTCCACTACATATACCATCAGTCTAAAACCATCTGACACGCGAACTCCTGCAGTTCCCACTACATATACCATCAGTCTAAAACCATCTGACACGCGAACTCCTGCAGTTCCCACTACATATACCATCAGTCTAAAACCATCTCTGACACGCGACCTCCTGCAGTTCCCACTACATATACCATCAGTCTAAAACCATCTCTGACACGTGACCTCCTGCAGCTTCCACTACATATACTGTCAGTCTAAAATCGTCTCTGACACGCATCCTGCAGCTTCCACTACATATACCATCAGTCTAAAATCGTCTCTGACACGTGACCTCCTGCAGCTTCCACTACATATACTGTCAGTCTAAAACCATCTGACACGCGACCTCCTGCAGCTTCCACTACATATACCATCAGTCTAAAACCGTCTCTGACACGTGACCTCCTGCAGTTCCCACTACATATACTGTCAGTCTAAAACCATCTCTGACACGCGACCTCCAGCAGTTCCCACTACATATACTGTCAGTCTAAAACCGTCTCTGACACGCGACCTCCTGCAGCTTCCACTACATATACCATCAGTCTAAAACCGTCTCTGACACGCGACCTCCTGCAGCTTCCACTACATATACCATCAGTCTAAAACCGTCTCTGACACGCGACCTCCTGCAGTTCCCACTACATATACCATCAGTCTAAAACCATCTCTGACACGCGACCTCCTGCAGTTCCCACTACATATACCATCAGTCTCAAACCATCTGACACGCGACCTCCTGCAGCTTCCACTACATATACCATCAGTCTCAAACCATCTGACACGCGACCTCCTGCAGCTTCCACTACATATACCATCAGTCTAAAACCATCTGACACGTGACCTCCTGCAGTTCCCACTACATATACCATCAGTCTAAAACCGTCTCTGACACGTGACCTCCTGCAGTTCCCACTACATATACTGTCAGTCTAAAACCATCTCTGACACGCGACCTCCTGCAGCTTCCACTACATATACTGTCAGTCTAAAACCATCTCTGACACGCGACCTCCTGCAGTTCCCACTACATATACCATCAGTCTAAAACCATCTCTGACACGCGACCTCCTGCAGCTTCCACTACATATACCATCAGTCTAAAACCGTCTCTGACACGTGACCTCCTGCAGTTCCCACTACATATACTGTCAGTCTAAAACCATCTCTGACACGCGACCTCCTGCAGCTTCCACTACATATACCATCAGTCTAAAACCGTCTCTGACACGTGACCTCCTGCAGTTCCCACTACATATACTGTCAAGTCTAAAACCATCTCTGACACGCATCCTGCAGCTTCCACTACATATACCATCAGTCTAAAACCGTCTCTGACACGCGACCTCCTGCAGTTCCCACTACATATACTGTCAGTCTAAAACCATCTCTGACACGCATCCTGCAGCTTCCACTACATATACCATCAGTCTAAAACCGTCTCTGACACGTGACCTCCTGCAGTTCCCACTACATATACCATCAGTCTAAAACCGTCTCTGACACGTGACCTCCTGCAGTTCCCACTACATATACTGTCAGTCTAAAACCATCTGACACGCGACCTCCTGCAGTTCCCACTACATATACTGTCAGTCTAAAACCGTCTCTGACACGCGACCTCCTGCAGTTCCCACTACATATACCATCAGTCTAAAACCGTCTCTGACACGTGACCTCCTGCAGTTCCCACTACATATACCATCAGTCTAAAACCGTCTCTGACACGCGACCTCCTGCAGTTCCCACTACATATACCATCAGTCTAAAACCGTCTGACACGCGACCTCCTGCAGTTCCCACTACATATACTGTCAGTCTAAAACCGTCTCTGACACGCGACCTCCTGCAGCTTCCACTACATATACCATCAGTCTAAAACCATCTGACACGCGAACTCCTGCAGCTTCCACTACATATACTGTCAGTCTAAAACCGTCTCTGACACGTGACCTCCTGCAGTTCCCACTACATATACCATCAGTCTAAAACCATCTCTGACACGCGACCTCCTGCAGTTCCCACTACATATACTGTCAGTCTAAAACCGTCTCTGACACGCGACCTCCTGCAGTTCCCACTACATATACCATCAGTCTAAAACCATCTGACACGCGACCTCCTGCAGTTCCCACTACATATACTGTCAGTCTAAAACCGTCTCTGACACGCGACCTCCTGCAGTTCCCACTACATATACCATCAGTCTAAAACCATCTCTGACACGCGACCTCCTGCAGTTCCCACTACATATACCATCAGTCTAAAACCGTCTGACACGCGACCTCCTGCAGTTCCCACTATATATACCATCAGTCTAAAACCATCTCTGACACGCGACCTCCTGCAGCTTCCACTACATATACCATCAGTCTAAAACCGTCTCTGACACGTGACCTCCTGCAGTTCCCACTACATATACTGTCAGTCTAAAACCATCTCTGACACGCGACCTCCTGCAGCTTCCACTACATATACCATCAGTCTAAAACCGTCTCTGACACGTGACCTCCTGCAGTTCCCACTACATATACTGTCAAGTCTAAAACCATCTCTGACACGCATCCTGCAGCTTCCACTACATATACCATCAGTCTAAAACCGTCTCTGACACGCGACCTCCTGCAGTTCCCACTACATATACTGTCAGTCTAAAACCATCTCTGACACGCATCCTGCAGCTTCCACTACATATACCATCAGTCTAAAACCGTCTCTGACACGTGACCTCCTGCAGTTCCCACTACATATACCATCAGTCTAAAACCGTCTCTGACACGTGACCTCCTGCAGTTCCCACTACATATACTGTCAGTCTAAAACCATCTGACACGCGACCTCCTGCAGTTCCCACTACATATACTGTCAGTCTAAAACCGTCTCTGACACGCGACCTCCTGCAGTTCCCACTACATATACCATCAGTCTAAAACCGTCTCTGACACGTGACCTCCTGCAGTTCCCACTACATATACCATCAGTCTAAAACCGTCTCTGACATGCGACCTCCTGCAGCTTCCACTACATATACCATCAGTCTAAAACCGTCTCTGACACGTGACCTCCTGCAGTTCCCACTACATATACCATCAGTCTAAAACCGTCTGACACGCGACCTCCTGCAGTTCCCACTACATATACTGTCAGTCTAAAACCGTCTCTGACACGCGACCTCCTGCAGCTTCCACTACATATACTGTCAGTCTAAAACCGTCTCTGACACGTGACCTCCTGCAGTTCCCACTACATATACCATCAGTCTAAAACCATCTCTGACACGCGACCTCCTGCAGTTCCCACTACATATACTGTCAGTCTAAAACCATCTCTGACACGCGACCTCCTGCAGTTCCCACTACATATACTGTCAGTCTAAAACCGTCTCTGACACGCGACCTCCTGCAGTTCCCACTACATATACCATCAGTCTAAAACCATCTGACACGCGACCTCCTGCAGTTCCCACTACATGTACTGTCAGTCTAAAACCGTCTCTGACACGCGACCTCCTGCAGTTCCCACTACATATACCATCAGTCTAAAACCATCTCTGACACGCGACCTCCTGCAGTTCCCACTACATATACCATCAGTCTAAAACCGTCTGACACGTGACCTCCTGCAGTTCCCACTACATATACTGTCAGTCTAAAACCGTCTCTGACACGCGACCTCCTGCAGTTCCCACTACATATACTGTCAGTCTAAAACCATCTGACACGCGACCTCCTGCAGTTCCCACTACATATACTGTCAGTCTAAAACCGTCTCTGACACGCGACCTCCTGCAGTTCCCACTACATATACTGTCAGTCTAAAACCGTCTCTGACACGCGACCTCCTGCAGTTCCCACTACATATACCATCAGTCTAAAACCATCTCTGACACGCGACCTCCTGCAGCTTCCACTACATATACTGTCAGTCTAAAACCGTCTCTGACACGTGACCTCCTGCAGTTCCCACTACATATACCATCAGTCTAAAACCGTCTCTGACACGCGACCTCCTGCAGTTCCCACTACATATACCATCAGTCTAAAACCGTCTGACACGTGACCTCCTGCAGCTTCCACTACATATACTGTCAGTCTAAAACCGTCTCTGACACGTGACCTCCTGCAGCTTCCACTACATATACTGTCAGTCTAAAATCGTCTCTGACACGCATCCTGCAGCTTCCACTACATATACCGTCAGTCTAAAACCGTCTCTGACACGTGACCTCCTGCAGCTTCCACTACATATACTGTCAGTCTAAAACCGTTTCTGACACGCGATCTCTAGTAAACTGCCTCTAAGCAGCCTCAGGCAAAATGAAGAAGGGCCCATTCCAGAAGGAAGCCAATTTGGGCTGTTGGTGGGTCATCTCTAAAGACACAAGGAGAAAGGACTGGAGCACCCGAAGCACTGATAACATACTTCCTGCCAGAAGAGCAGGCCCAGAACAGTGCTGCCAACAAGGGGCCGTGAAAAAGGAGTGTCTGGACAGGTGTATGCCCCTGCTCAACTCTCTACTTCCAAAGCCCAGGAAGAAACCATCACACCAGGAATAGTAATCATTAGGAAGGAAGCAAAACCGATGCCTCTGTCTATGAGTACACAGTGCCAGTCTGTGACCCAAGGATCACACCCACCTAATAAGCCATGTTACACACGGGCCATGCGCCCACACACCCGGAATGTCCTGAGAGGCCAATCCATTACAATGCAACTCCAGGCCTCAGACACTCAAGGGTCTTAGTGTCCACTCTGGCTAGTAGCGACATGAGGCCTATAGATTCAGAACGTTCCCTCATTCTATGAAGCCCTGCCCATCCTCAGTACAAATGCAAAACCCACACTTGAAGGTGAAGACCTACATTCCCATGGGTTCAACACTAGCGTCATTTCTTTCTAAAGGTTTTAGATACATAATGGTGCTGAAAAGAACAACGTATCGGATAACTTAAGTTTTCAAGTTTAACTTGAAGAGGGAAAAAAATAGGCTTTGGGTTCTAACAAACAGCTCAATTGAAAGAAAATACTCTAGTCCACAAGAGCAGACAGCCACAAGGAATGACCTACCTGAAGCAGTCCAACACAGACCCCACCACATCGTCTGCCAGCTCTCTGGGAAGCCTTCCAGCCATTCTACCAATCCTGAAAAGAAAAGCAAGAGTTTATCTGCTATATACACGACCATTTTGAATAAGTCTCCCATTCTCCAGAGGACGGCAAGCCTCAAATACTGCTCAGCAACAATGCCAAGGACAGGGCACGTGACTCTTGGGCATATGAACAGGGAGTGTGGTCACCTCTCCCCAGAGTAATACAGACACTGAACTCATCACTGATAACAGCCCCAGACACTAGAAGGCTGCAAAAGCCAACCTAGGCCCTCTCCCCTATACACTGTCCCATTTCCACCAAAGGCTAGTCCAGGCCCTGCACAGAGGAAAGCAAAGACCTGAAGTCAGGCCCAGGGGAAGGCTCCTCCTAGCGTGCTAAATGTGCGTTTGTCTATCCTGAAGTCAGGCCCAGAGGAAGGCTCCTCCTAGCGTGTTAAATGTGCGTTTGTCTATCCTGAAGTCAGGTCCAGGGGAAGGCTCCTCCTAGCATGCTTACTGTGCGTTTGTCTATCCCTCCCAGCCAGACAGACTTCAGGCCAAGAACATCTGCTATGGACATAGATTCCCAGGGCAGCCCCCTTCAGGGGAGAGCTTCCTATCTGTGATGTCACGGGAACCTGTGAGCGGGACACAGCCCTGCCTCACTCTATTTCTACCACACAGAATCTCTTCAACAACCTAACATGTAACTTATAGGAACCAACTATTACTAATATTGGCCTCACACCACTTCAGGGAGCTTAAATTTAACCTCAGAATTTTTCTTTAAATGTTTGGGTTTTTGAGACAGGATCTCACGATGTAGCTCTGGCAGCCCTGGAACTTCCTACATAGATCTGGCTGGCTTTGAACTCACAGCAATCTGCCTGCCTCTGCCTCCCAAATGCTGGAATTACCATTCCCAGCCAGTAATTACCTTTCAATGTACAGCATATAAAACAATAGTTCTACCATTTGAAAACCTACAAACTATTTACAACTCTCAAAGCCCATGCAAGGTTTTAAGGAACACCGGCTTGGACACACCAGCCCCTCACCCAGCACTCAGCGCCGGCCCTCATCCCGGCTTCTATACGTACCCTTTGGCTGCAGACCACCGCACCACAGTGTCCTTGTCCTTCAGCCCAGTGAGCAGCTGCTCTGCAAGAAGCAGGACACACACCATCAGCCCACACAAAACCTTAGTCCTCTTCTTGTATGCAAACTACTCCACCAATCCTGCACTCTACTCCAAAGCATACACTGTGCGAATTGTGCTGAGAATCTTAACGTTAGCCAGCCGTGGGTTACACATGCCTGTAATCTCAGCACTCGGCAAGCTGAGGAAGGAGGAAATCAGTTTGGAAATCCTAGCACTCAGGAGGCCAAGGCAGGCAGATCTCTTGACTTCAAAGCCAGCCTGGTCTATACATAGTTCCAGGCCAGTTAGGGCTACACCGTGAGACCATTTCTCTAAAAAGTAAGAGTCTGAATTGTTTTCTGTTTGTTTTTCACATTAGATGAGGGATGGGCCTGATGTGGGCATGCTACTGCCTTAATGGAGAGACCAGAGAACAACTTCTAGGAGCTGGTTCTCTCCCTCCACCACTCAAGTTCCAGGAATCAAACCTGATTTTCCCTTTACCCACTGAGCCAGCTTGCACGCCCAAGATGTCTTAGTTTTATTTTAAATGTTAAAAAACATGAGCGTATTGTCTGTATGTATGTATATGCACAATGTTCATGCCTGGTACCTACAGAAGTCAAGAGAGGGTCAGATCCCCTGTAGCTAAAGTAACAGATGATTGTGAGACATCTTGTAGGCACTAGGAACCAAACCAGCAAGTGTTCTGAGAGCTGCACTATCTCCAATCCTGAGCCTTCATTTTAGTTACAATGAAAACACTTCTTCCCTGCTTTTAAACAACCACAGAAGAGGGCATTTCTGTCACTTCCTAACAACAATCAGCAGGGAGCAAGCTGCCTCCTCAGGTAAAGGCCTCAGTGAGCCAGAGAGGTCAAAAGAAACCAGAGACATCTGGGAAGGCTCCCACAAGGGAAGATGAGGTCTTTGGGAACTAGCCCAGAGGCAGTCAGAAGGCTATCCCAGGTCACACAGCCCTACAAGCCCAGTATGGTCCAAACACTGGTCAGAGGGCAAACCCCAGAAGATAGCTAACAGTCGGGGGTGGGAAGAAACAAATCAGCAGGCTGGGTGGTCTTTGGGGGAGCAGAGCGTGAAGTAACATGCCTAAGGCAGATAAGCAGGCAATAACAGAGAAGGAGCAAGAGAATTCATCCTGTGTCTACGGAGTTCAAGGTGGTTTAGAGGGACTCAAAACAGGTGTTGTGCCGCAGCAAGCAGGGAAGAGAATCCTAAGGAGGGAGGGGTCGTCCAAGAAAAGACCAAATACATGTGAGTGCTGGCCACTGAAACACCACTACGGAGGTCAAGGAGACAATACAGACAGCAGGGATAGACAAGTCTGGGGAAAACTGTCCTGAAGAATGAATGGACAGAACACAGCAAGGAAGGTGATCACGTGGTTCTGTACCTCCTGCCAGGATCCCCCAGGAAGTGGAGGCTGAGGATCCACTCCATCCAGCATCCGTAGTAAGGAAGGGAGAGTGAGGAGATAGCGGTAAACATAAGCTGGGCAGAGTAAAGGGGGGACTGGGAACCCTGGGTCAAGATTCCTGATAAGTGTGGAGGCCTACAATAGTCTGAGATGATGAAAAGCGTGCTCAGACAAGACAAGAGGATAAAGGTTGGAGACATGAGTCCCATGCTGGAACAAGACAAGAGGATAAAGGTTGGAGACATGAGTCCCATGCTTGGACAAGACAAGAGAATAAAGGTTGGAGACATGAGTCCCATGCTTGGACAAGACAAGAGAATAAAGGTTGGAGACATGAGTCCCATGCTTGGACAAGACAAGAGAATAAAGGTTGGAGACATGAGTCCCATGCTTGGACAAGACAAGAGAATAAAGGTTGGAGACATGAGTCCCATGCTGGAACAAGACAAGAGGATAAAGGTTGGAGACATGAGTCCCATGCTGGAACAAGACAAGAGGATAAAGGTTGGAGACATGAGTCCCATGCTTTGACAAGACAAGAGAATAAAGGTTGGAGACATGAGTCCCATGCTTGGACAAGACGAGAGGATAAAGGTTGGAGACATGAGTCCCATGCTGGAACAAGACAAGAGAATAAAGGTTGGAGACATGAGTCCCATGCTTTGACAAGACAAGAGAATAAAGGTTGGAGACATGAGTCCCATGCTTGGACAAGACGAGAGGATAAAGGTTGGAGACATGAGTCCCATGCTGGAACAAGACAAGAGGATAAAGGTTGGAGACATGAGTCCCATGCTGGAACAAGACAAGAGGATAAAGGTTGGAGACATGAGTCCCATGCTGGAACAAGACAAGAGGATAAAGGTCGGAGACATGAGTCCCATGCTGGAACAAGACAAGAGGATAAAGGTTGGAGACATGAGTCCCACATTCCAAGTCTGTTATCCTGGGAACCCTGATTCCCTGAAGACAACCAGGGAGAACAACTTAGGGGTCAGGGTGTACGAAGGCAGTGTGGAGGGGTGAAGAGACAGAGGGAAGCTGGCGCTGCAAGAGCGAGTGTCCATGGGGAGGTCAGTCAGGGGTCATACGCTAGGTGAGGAAGGGAAGGGAGGGTAAACAGAGAAGAAAAGCACAGACATGCTGTAGATGAGGCGTGCGGGACACACGCTGTGGCTCCACTTACCTATCACGCTCTCCACCCCCTCTGGGACATCATAGTCTTCATCGCCATCAGAAGTTAAGCTATCGGACAGTGGCTTCTGCTCACTCTTACCCGGGGCACTGAGCTGCAGGTTGGCAGCCAAAGACCGAGAGCCACGCTGATACCTGTGAGAACAAAATCGTCTCAGGCTGGTAGGCACAGCCTGACCTTAAAAGCAAGTTGTCTGGTAAGTGAAGTCATCAACTTAGCATCCCTCAAAACCATACATGAGGCCTGAGAAACTCTCACACACCATACAGACTGGGGGAGAAAGAAGACTACTGATGTAGTAATATTATAAGGACAAGCCTCAAAGAAAGTCAACCTAGAGCAGACGCATGCCCTAATTCTCAAGAGCCATCCACAACAAAGTCTGAAGGCAGAAGGCAATGGCAAGGCCTCGCCACAGGCTACACATGAAAGACATCAGGGCCTCACCCTTGCTCACAAGCAAATGGCTGCCTTCTCCAGCTGCTTGGCATTCTGGCCTCAGCCCTCAGCCCAGGCCACAGGGCCCACTCCTTGCCTATGCGCCAAGTGCAGCTCGGAACAGATCTCCCAGTTGCCTGGGGAACAAGCAAAAGGGAACCAACAATAATGTGGTTCATGGACACCACTCAACCATCATCTGTCTGGCCCTGACCAAGCAACTCCCTGCTAAGAGTCGGCATGCCAGAGTAATCAAAGCCCACCTCCAAAGAGAACTGTCTGAGTCTCTGAGACCCACTTGGGCAGAGACAGGGTGCTCTCCTCCCCAACACAGAATCACAGCTGTGCATCCACCTTTACCTCCGCCTCACAGGCACTGCCAAGACTGCAGCAAACACACAGCACGGTGCTGCGCAGGTCACTAGACAGGCACGAGCTGCAAGAATAAACACAAAACTCACACACAATCTCCCTCAGGTCCTCGGTCATTCCCACAGTGAGCAAGGACAGGACAGGACCCAGAGAGAAGATCAGGGGAAAGCTGCACAGAGTTCTCAGCACTCAGGGGATCTTAAGGACACTGGCTATCGGGTCCAGAGAAGACCAGAAGTTCCAGCTCTCACTTAAGGAAAACCTGTGTACAGAAGAGAAGAACTGAAATAAACTAACAAAACTAAAGCCAACACGAGACAGGAAGTGGATCCACCCAGCACACCACAGCCTCTGAAGACCAAACTTCACCACCTGCACTGGGAAAAAAGCCTTTAAGAGAGTAGTGCTAGGAGATCTAACAAGACAGAGACAGAAAAAAAAAAAACAGGAAATCAAGGTCATCAAAATAGCAAATTCAAGGTCAGTCAGTCTCCATTACCTTTCCCTGCACAAGTGGGGAGGGAGAAATAAAAGAGAAAAAAGCAAGAGAAAACAAATAGCAAGAGGGTGACCTTAAAATCCAATCATTAGTCAGGCACGGTGGCTCACTCCTTTGATCCCAGCACTCGGAAGGAAGAGACAGAAGGATCTCTGTGAGTTTGAGGACAGACCGGTCTACAAAGCAAGTTCTAGGACAGACAGGGTTGGGGCTACATATACAGGCTCCATCTCAAACAAAACAAAACAAACACCAGATCATATTTTGGTCTGGTTTGGTTTTTTTTTTTTTAAGCAACAGAGTCTTACTACGTAGCTCTGGCAGGCCTGGAATTCAGCATGTACAACAGGCCAGCCGTAAGCTTTCCTCCTACCTCACAGAGTGCTAGGATTATGAGTGTGCCACCCAGCCCAGCAAAACCTAATTCTATTAATAACTACATTATTAGGTGTGCAAAAATAGAGACAAATAATGGTAATATTGAATTATTTTCTTAAATTAAGCTTCTTAGTAGCTGTGAGCATTAACTGAACACATCTGGTATGTCTCTGAGGACACTTCTGGACACACGGACCAGCTCTAGCACAGGTGAGTCTTGTCCAATCAGCTGACAGCCTGGGCATAACAGAAGGCTGCCTCGCCCACCTGCCAGCCTCTGGCTAGGTCACAGGCTCCTCCTGAGTCTTCAGACTCAGACCTTAGGTTTCACCAGCTTCCATACTGTGCTCAAATCCTACTGGTTTTGTTTCTTTGGAGATTTTCCATGGGGTTTGAGAACAGATCACTAGAATGTGGCCTACTAACAGCCTGAGAGTGAAGTGCACGTGAGGGTACTTCAGTTAGACATCTCTAAAGCCTAACATATTCTCTGAAATTCACTACACTTTTAGAAGAAGTTTTAACGAAACTTATATAACTTTTCTCAAATCACACACATTGGTAACTTTGTGCAGCTCGGTGGTAGAACGCTCGCATTCAATAATGTTAATAGCAACAACGCCAGCACCTTCTAGACAGGATGGCACATGCCTAGGATCCCAGTACTTAGAAGATTAAAGAAGAGTGTGACTCAAGGCTAGCCTGGGCTACAGAATAAGTCTGTCTCCAAAATAAACACCACACACACACACACAAAAAAAAAAAAAACCAATATGCTGTGAGACATTAGAAGACGTTACATCTACCAGCAAGAAAAGACACTTTCATTTCTGAACAAACCTTCCAAAGTGAGCCAAGTTTTCTCTGAGAGGTGACTGACCAGAAAGCTTTCCCCCAAGATCCCAAGAGCCCAAACCAACACCGTGGAGGTACACCTGAGCAGTACCTTAGGGAAAGGCAGAGCAAGCTTCTCCCATTACCATTCTAGCTTCAGCTATTCTGCTGAAGATACTGAGTCAGAAAATAGCCAAAAGACAAACTATTCCTTCAAAACCAGAAACACTCAGACACCAAAGGGGAAACCAAAGCAGAAGACGTTTGCTGTTCAGCCCACACAGCCCTCTCCTCTTGAGATAAAAACAAGGTCACAGGCCTAACTTACCTCCAAGTGGCCACCCTCGGCTTCAGGAAAGTCAGCCCCAGCCTCTGGACGAGCTTCACGCCAAGCTTCCGCAGCAAGGTCTGGTTGCTCTCGGGGAGTCTGCATCCATCAAGGCACTGGAGCACAGTGTTGGCTACAGATGAGAACATGCAACTCAATGCGGCAGGAGGCGGCATGCACCCCTGAAATGGGTCAATCCCCATTCACACTGAAGCCCTGAGCAAGACCTCTTTCTTCCCAAGTTATCTGACCAGAATTGCTAGAGTGAAGCCTCTTCATTGTCCTAACCATGGAACAAAAAGTAGAAAAGGCCCAGAGCGTAGGAGAAGCCATCTTGCTGCAAGCAATCATGCAGGGCCTGAGGGACACTCAGGCACAAGTGTGGGCAAAAAAGGTCATTCAAATTTACCAGTGCTTCTAGGGTTTGCTTTATTCAAGGAGTGCTCATTCAGCACTACGCTAGAATGGAGGCAATGCTGAGGCAGGACACTGAGCCCCAAGGGAGCATAATAGGACGATCTCTTACACGAGACCCTGGGATGCATAGGCCATCCAGGGAACTAAGGTGGGGCAGAATATGATAATGGCATTCTACAGACAAAACTAAAGCCTAGGATAGAAGCACAGGGCTAGGTCTTTGAGATGGGCTGGGTGACAAGAGAAGTGAGGAAGGGGTGAGGGGACGGGGAAAGGGTGCGAGGCCACAGGCAGGGAGGATGAGAGAATCGATGGGTAACAAAAGATGATGTGATGAAGAGGAGGGAGCACGGGGAGGGGAATGAAAGGACAGGGGAGGAGGAAGGAGAAGGAATGACGTAGTGGAGTGATGGGAGGGATTGGGACAAGACCAGGGAAAGAGTGAGAGGATACAATGAAGGAGAAATGGGTGGCAGGAAAGAGGGAAGAGCTGAAGCAATGAGAAAGGGGATGGAGTGATGGGGATCAGAAGTGAGAGGCCAGGAAAGAGGGCGGTGGTGAACCAAAGGAATGAGTGAGGAGGGAAGATGGAGCCAATGGAGTGGGAGATGGGAGGATGGAAAGGGGCGGATGAGGGGATGGGGAGAGGGGATGAGGGGCTGAGGGAATAAGGGGATGAGGGGGATAGGGAGAGGGGATAAGGGGCTGAGGGAATAAGGGGATGAGGGGGATGGGGAGAGGGGATGAGGGGCTGAGGGAATAAGGGGATGAGGGGGATGGGGAGAGGGGATAAGGGGATGGGGAGAGGATAGGGATGAGGGGAGGGGGAGGGGAATGGGGAAAGGGAATGAGGGGATGAGGGGATGGGGAGAGGGGATGAGGGAATGAGGGGTTGGGGAGAGGGGATGAGGGGATGGGGGAGGGGATAGGGATGAGGGAAGGGGGAGGGGGAGGGGAATGGGGAGAGGGGATGAGGGGATGAGGGGATGGGGAAAGGGGATGAGGGGATGTGGGGAGGGGATGAGGTGATGACTGATAGAGACGGAATAACAGGGAGGGGTGAGGGGGAGGGTGTAGTGAGGAGGGGGCGATGGGGAGGGAGAGTTGGGGAGGGACACGAAGGAGAAATGAAACGGTGAGGGTGAGAGGGACAGAGCAATGAGTATAAGGGATGACTCACAGGAAGAGGCGCTAAGATGATATGGAGGGGGGTGAAGCAATGGGGGACGGTGACACAGGAAAACAAAGCAGCTATACAGTCCCAGGTCCCATAGTAGGACCAAGTCTACAATGACCAGGGCCCTCCACGATTAAGTCAGGGCACTTGGAGCATTGCAAAACTCAGCTCTTCACTACAGAGCCTCTAGCAATTTCCTATTATCATAGTTATATTAAGAAACAAAAACCAAAAAGTCAAAGAACTGAAAGTGTCCAAATATACAAAGCTACAGGTTCATGCTTGAGCAAAAGTGTCACAGGACACAAACTCACAGCAGTATGTTTATTCTGTTACAATACTGATATATATATATACACACACACTGTTAAATATATACACACACATTTATATATACTGTGTCACGGAAGCACACAAACCCACAGCAGTATGTTTATTCTGTTATAATACTGTTATATGTACTGTTACAATACTGTTTTATATATATACTATTATATATATATATATATACATGCACACTGTTATATACACTGTATCACAGAAGCACACAAACTCACAGCAGTATATTTATATTGTTCTTTAAATTAATCTTACCATAGGGTAGACAATCTTCACGTTTTCCATGCTTAAATATTTGAGCCTGAAAAAATAACATACTTTAAATACATTTCTAAGTTTAAAATGTACACAAGTTATCAGAACAAGCTCATTACATCTTCCAGAATGTTTGCTGAGCATACACTTGTAGAATACTCCTTTATACCAGGTGAATATGTGTCACTGTGACTGGTTTACTAAAGAAGCTGACTGGCCTATAGCTGCACAGGATAAGGTTCGTTAGGTGGGAGAACCAGACTAAGAAGACACTAGGAAGAAGAGGACAAAGTCTACACTGAGCCACATGGCCGAGCACAGATTGAGAAATATGGGCTAATGTAGTTAGCTAATAACAAGCCTTAGCTATTGGATAATTAATAAGAAGTCTCTGTGTGGTTATTTGGGAACTGGCTGGCAGGACAGAAAAGCCCACCTAACACCGGGTGAAGAAAGTCAGTTCCTGATGGAGGGAAGTATAGAAAAGGAATCCTCCAACAGGTCTGCCCATAGCAAGAGCACACCAATGGAGTCTAGTTCTCCAAGGGGCTCTGATCCTAACCTGCAGTACGTACAGACTGAACTAAAGAGAGGTGCAAAGTCTCATCATTGTCATCTGTGTACAAATTCTGAGCTGTAGACCAGAGGATCCACACCAAGGTGAGAAGCCACGGAAGTCTTTCTTCCTCTCTCACCACCTTAGCCAACCCAGGAGGATTCCGCCCTCCTCGCTTTCCACAGAAGTCTTCTATCCTCTGCCACAGCTTACCACTGGATCTAGCACCTCCCAACTCACCCTCCCTGTGACGGCAGCCACACAGAATGCAGACCCCTGTACACAGTGCTAGATTTGGAGGGCAGCAGCAGACAACTATCTGACTTCACTAGAACTAAGTCCTTCTCTCTAGCATACTCGCTAGATTATTGGTGCTTACCAGAACACTGGCCCTTCAGTTAGAACACTGATCCTGATCTCCTGAAATCTGTTCCTGACTTCTACACACACATTGTGTCAAGCATGCACCAAATTCACACACACACACACACCACGCAAACATGAATAATTTTTTTTAAGAACACTGACCCTCACTGAAACACTGGTTCTCACTAGAATTCTGATGGAGGAGGGTCATCTTTCTATCTGTTGCTTTTATTCGTTAACTAATAAAGAAAACTGCTTGGCCCTCTGATAGGGTAGAATTTAGATAGGCAGAGTAAACAGAACAGAATGCTGGGAGAAAGAAGCTGAAGGAGTCGCCATGATTCTTCCACTCCAGACAGACGCAGGTTAAGATCTTCCCTGGTAAGCCACCTCGTGGGCTACACAGATTATTAAAAATGGGTTAGATCAGTATGTAAGAGCTAGCCAATAAGAGGCTGGAACTAATGGGCCAAGCAGTATTTAAAAGAATACAGTTTCCGTGTAATTATTTCGGGGCATAAGCTAGCCGGGTGGCGGAAAGCAGCACCGCCGCTCATATCACTACAGAATTCTGGTACTTCTCACTGGAACACCAGTTCTCTTTCACTAGAGCCACACTGATTCCACACATTTACACACATGCAAAGCAAAGGCACAAGTGGACATGTGGTTCACGCCTATAATCCTATCACTTGAGAGACGGAGACAAGAGGATCACCATCAGCTCGCAGACACCCTGGTCTACACAGCAAGTTCCAAGGTATCCAGAGCTACACAAGAACCCTGTCTCAAGAAACAAACAGGCAAATAAAACATGAGCATAAACACATCTACACATCTAGACACACAAGTTATAAGCATTTAAAACCAGCATAAACACATGTAATGGCATATAGCAACACATATACACATGCACCAAAAGCAAAATCAGGTCCAATCAGTGTCTAGTCATCTGCATTGGACCCTTCCTGCTGGTCCTCACAGGCATACACAAACATCACACACACACACACACACGTATAAACATCCACAGACACACACATATAAGCATCCACACAAACACACATTAAACACACATTAAAACATAAAACCCGGGTCCTGATGTCAAGTTCCAGCTCCACCCAGTGCTATTAATAGAGCCCAGAAGTCTGGTGCTTGTTGACTCCCCAGACTGTCAAGCTGCTCAAGCAGAACAGGTAGTGACAATGGGGAGTCTCACCTGAAAGCTGGGGCATCACAAGGCACAAACTCTAAAATCTTTCCAGACAAGGGTCCTGCGGCACAAGCTGTGCCAGGCACTAGAGCAGAGGTAAGCTCTAGTCTCTAGTGGGCTAAGGCAACCCAGCTGCTTCAGCTCTCACATGGAAACTGGGACCAACCAACCATGGATTCAAAATGCTGGCAGTCACAACCCCTTAGCGGAAGCCACACTGTCTTCCTTCAGCTCTTTCCACCAGCTCAACTCCAGTCCATGAGTGATCATCCTCATTTCTCTCTAGAGACCCAACAACCACAGATGGCATATCTTCAACACACTCAGAGCAAATGAATGGCAACGTAGGACTTGGGCCCTTAACTGTCACTTCTCAAACACCATGTCACAGCTTAGAAAATCATCCTTGAACATGAAGAGGCCTCAGGGAGGTGTCACCAAGGAAAGCTTTAGTTTGGGCAGCCCAGAAGGAACCTGCCAGTGGACCCTAGGGCCCTGCACGTTCCCACTCTCTATACCTGCCACACTCAGCCGCCACACACAACTGGTCACAACACAAGCAAGCACTGTGTACACTGTAACTCTGGAGCTGGTCTGACACCAGAAGTAAACAAGGGAAAAGCATGGCCCTACTGGCCACCCTGACCACCATCTGGGACAGAGGCTGACCGCACCCTGCTGCCCACCTGTCCATCCACTATCTCACAGCACATAAAAAACAGCCCAGGTCTGCAAACTGTGAACTCACACAATCCAGGCCCAGATCATAAATCGCATGGGGATAATATGGAAGTTAGACCCTTTTCACTTTTAAAACGTCCACAGTGTCTATGTGAGGCTTTGTGCCTGTCCAGAAAGCAGCCAGGAGCAGAGGCCACAGCCATAAAACAGACAATGGCAACGACGCTTAAAGCATAATGGACCTCAAAGCACCTATACTTCCAGAGCACACTGAAATCAGAACTGCAGTGTGTGTGTGAGCAACAAAAGTTCAGAGGGTGTAGCTCAGGGGTAGACGCACTTGCCTTCCATAATTAAGACCTGGACTCACAGGCCCAAAACACACACAAAAGTAGATCGATGTCCAGAATAAGGAGCATGAGAAAGTCAAAGGGCAGTGAATTCAAAAGGATGGCAAAGGATTGTCATGACCTTTCGGGCAAACACCTCAAAAGAAGTTAGTATAGGTCAAAAAATAGAAACTTTTAGCCTAGCGGTGGTGGTGCATACCTTTGATCCCAGCACTCAGGAGGCAGAGGCAGGCAGATCCCTGTGAGTTGGAAGCCAGCCTGGTCTACAAGAGCTAGTTCCAGGACAGGCTCCAAAAACTACAGAGAAACCCTGTCTCGAAAAACCGAGAGAGAGAGAGAGAGGGAGAGAGAGAGAGAGAGAGACAGAGAGAGAGAGACAGAGAGAGAGAGACAGAGACAGAGAGAGAGAAGAGAGAAAAAACTTTTAGCGCTCCAGAGAAAGCTCAGCAGTTAAACGCACTTGCTGCTCTTGCAAAGGACCCAAGTTCAGTTCTCAGCACCCACATGACTGCTTACAACCACCTGAAATTCCAGTTCCAGAGGATCCAATACCCTCTTCTGGCCTCCATGGATACTGCATGCATGTGGTGCACATACAGATAAGCAGGCAGAACGTTCATACATATATGGAATTTTTCTAAGAAAAAAAATAAGTAAAAACTTGGAGTAGAACTATATCATGTAAAGAATGGAGTTTGTGGTTTAGAATCCTCCCACAAATAAAATCCTAGTAGAAAAATTAGTGACTTCATTACTGAATTCTAGCTAACATTCATGGAAAAAAATACCACCCTGCACAAATTCTGAGGAAATGCTTGCCAACTGGCTGTTTGAGGTCACTGTTACCCCAATACATAGCCAAGATTACAACAGAAAACTACAACCAACACCCATGGAATACAGATATAAAAACCCTTGAATGGACGTTAGCAAACTGACTCCAAAAGCAGTTTACAAGGACTTTACACCATGACCAAATGGAGTTTATCCTTCATCGGCAAGGAATGCAAGGCTAGTTTAATATCCAGTAATCCATTAGTGTACTATATAGCAAATTAACATAACAACAAATAAAAATACACGATTAGTTTCCTGATGAAAACTCAATAAATTGTAAAGGAGGAGGAGCCTTCTCAACCTTATAAAAGGCAGCTGTGGAGGCTGGAGAGAAAGGTCAGCAGTTAAAAGTATGTACTGCTCTTCCAGAGGACCCAAGTTCAGTTCCCAACACCCACATCAGGTAGCTTAAAACCACCTGTAACTCCAGGGGTCTAACAGCCTTTTGGGGCCTCCATAAGCATTGTACTCACATGACAAACTCTCATACAAACATACACATATACACATAATTTATAATTTAATATTTTAATATTAAATTTAATAATATTAAATGATTTGATTAATGTAATACAGAACAGAGAGGTGAGTAGCGGGGAGAAGGAGAACCAGAGACACACCAGCAGTCACATGTATAGGAACATGTCATTACCAAGCAGGGTTAGTCCTCGGGCAGTGGCAGGTTAGGGCCACCACTGACCAGCCTCACCCCATCACTAGGCCAGTGTCCAGCTGCCACTGATCCTGCCGCTGCCACAGAGGGCAGGAAAAACGGAGCTGCAGCGCTACCCACAGATTGCAAACAAGACGGTGCTTGGGGTCCTGGCAGGGTGGCTGGCACCAAGAGTAGAGAGATACACAGCAGCCTGGAGCTCTCAAAGGTCCTGTTCCCAGGCTATGTGACATCCATGATCGGTGCTTCTGCTGGACACCGTGTTGGCATCATGATCCACGCTGCCCACAGAGGACCAGGCTGATGTCCATGATCCAAGCTGTCGTTGGAAACTATGTTGATGTCCACAAATCATGCAGAAGTCATGATCCGTGGCACTGCCAGCTGCTATGGACAAGGAAGCTTCTTTTGCAGTGGTATCGATGACCACAGACTCATTACTGAGAATGAGAGACAGCCACGGAGCAAGAAGGAAAGAAACGTATATAAAATAGAGAAAAGTAAAGTTCAGAGACAAAAGGTAAATGGGATAATCTAAGTTAAGAAAAGCAGGCTAGAAACAAGTCAAACTAAGGCCAAGCATTCGTAAGTAAGAATAAGTCTCCATGTATTTATTTGGAGTTGGGTGGCGGGCACGCAAAGGGCAAAGAGTAAAAATAACCAACTACACAGAGTGAATTCCAGGACAGCCAGAGCTGTCCCGGGGGTGGGGGTGAGGGGCAACTATTCATGGAGCACCCAGGAAAATGAGGTAGAAAAATGAATATGGGATTTTGATTTTTTCATATAAAAGGCATCTCCACAACACTTAGGAGGCTGGAGCAAGAGACGAGGGCCACAAGTTCACAGCCAGCATGGGCTATACTTCATTTAAAAAAAAAATTTTTTTTTCACAGTACTTCAACCTTTCCAATGTTGATCAGTGCTTGCCCTGCCCTGGGGAGAATGACTCTCGGCTTCAGAGGAACTTGAGCCCTTGCACTGATTCATACACACGCCTCTCTTTTGAGGATGCATAAAATCGGAACTAACATAGAGCCACCTGCTTTTCTGAAAAGCATAGGCAGCACCAAGGCAATTATACCACCAACAGTTTGGAAAAAAACACCTCTCAACGCAGGAGGAGCAACCACGTCTGTTTTTGTTGTTCTAGAAACTAGCTCGGTGCAAGGTGCAAATGAAACGAGTTTCCCAGTAATCATCCTAAACCACCACCGCACCTTTCTACTGCTCCCCACCCAAGCTAGCTTCCCCTCCCTGGGGCATGTTCTCCAAGCCCTGTAAATCACAGGCTGAAGAGCCACACAGAAGCAAGTTCACCCTGCTGCCAAGCAAGAGGTGCTGGTTTGAGGCTCCCTGAAGGCACTGCCAAATTCAAGCCAAGAAAAACAACTCCACCCCAGGCCCTTGGAGAAAGGTCCCTGCACTGGAGCTCAGGTGTGGCTGTCACAGAAAATGCAAGGTCTCTGAGAAGCTCACCAATCTGGAACCTTGGGAACACTGACGGGCACTAGACCGAACTCAAAGTGCAGCATTAGGGTAGCAGGTTACCACGAGTAACCACTGGTCTCTCAGAAGGGTGCTGCTATACCCAGACCATCTCACAGATGGGACAAGGCGCGGGACAGACAACGATCCTCCTTAGCTCTGTCCTAACACTAAGAAAGCTCTCCGTCATGAAAAGCTTAGCAAACCAGTGATGCTAGAACTAGAAGGTGCTTTTAAACACATCACACAGGAAGTCGCCAAAACCCACACAGGCAACCCGAGGCTGAGCACCCAAGTCAGGTCCTTGTCTAAGCCAGAGGATCTACCCTCTCTGCCTCTCCGCCAAACGCAAAGGCATAAGAACAACAGGTCACCCCTGAAGGTCCTTCTTCCAGCACTAGGGGGGAAGAAACTCTTTCCACAAAGTAGAGTCTAGAAAACGGAGGCCTAGCACATCAACTGGCTTATAAAAATAAAGATGGGAAACATCTTGAAGGACTGTCTACCCCAAGAAGAACAGTACATTAGAAAGGGGGTGCTCAGATACAGGGCAGGACCCAGCCCCAGAAGCACCATCCTAGCCAGAGGCATCACCTGCCCAATAGGCAGGCTGCTGAAACTGACTGTCAATGTTGGGAATAAATAACTCATCAAAATCAGAGACGGTGTTTCCTACCATGTCTTCCCTCACAGCCCCAGCTCTTTGAGGGGTCCCATGGATGCCTTGGACATTTCTAGTTTGATGGCTCCCTAGATGGCAGTGCCTCTGGGCCACTTCTGAACTATGGGATCAGCCCAAATTCTCAGGATATAAACTACCCGCTGGGCGGTTTCAGGTCTGACCATAACCCAGAGGCAAGATTTCCAGAAAAGAGTGTTTCCTTACTAGAGAAACAAAGCCCCCTCTTCTAACACATAAATAAAAGAAATTATCCCATTAACAGAAGAATTTCAGAAAGTGAAAGCTAAAACATCAAGTTTGGGTTTGTTTGCTCATTTATATGAGACAGGATCTCCCTACAGAGCCGGATGACCTCAAACTCATGATCGTCCTGCCTCAGACAAGCATGTACCAGCACAGCCAGTTCTGGAGAATCAGTTCTTCCCAGCAACAAAAACACAATTACTCACTGCAACCTCCATGATCTGAAAAGAAAACTCACCAATAGGAAGGACCTTAGACAATAGGAAAATGGACCAATGTTAAGGGCGGATAACGCCAACCCCTCGAGTCTGTGTTATTGTCCTTATTTCAATTTCTAGTGCTTTTTAAGTAAAAATAACCATTCCTCAATACCTGAGGGATGTGGAAGAGTGTGGTAGCAGTCCTCCCACAGAGAGCACAGGACTGAGGGTGGCCCACCACCACGGAGCTTTCCAGGCTCAAAGGCAAGAGCCATGGGCACCTGGAGGAATGCCCAGTATGGCAGAGGCACCTGAAGTCAGAGACCAAAGCCCAAACTTCCCAATGCAGGCAAGGTCAGTACTGACTGGCCCCATGTGGAAGTGAGGGAAACAAAAGGAGGAAGGAAAGAAGCACAGGCAAGGAAAGGCTGAGGCGGTACCACAAAGACATGACACACGGAGGGGCAGTGGTACACACAGTGCCCGCAAAGCCAACAGGAGCCAGCGATGCCTTATGGCTGAGAGTATCAGACTGATCAAGAAGGGCGTTGTGGCACATGTCTACAATCCTGTCGGTCCAGAGCTGGAGTTAGGGGGATGAGTTAGCTCAAAGCAAGCCTGGATTCTACAAGAACTCTATGTCAAGAGCCCTCCAATGACTCCTCAGAACACAGCTCAGAATGCAGAGATCCTATACCCTCTGTCATAAAACAAAACAGCGGGGAGGTGTTGGGATAGAAGGCTTGTCTGGTGGGGCTAAGCCACTAGAATGACCTAGTCCAAAGGACAGACGATCTGTACACTGTCAGGACAAAGTGTCGACTGCCCAAAAGTTTTGAAAGAGGATACAGAGGGAACAATTTCAGGGAGCTGATACAGACATTTTGTTGTCCCACAGCGAGAGCATGACCTTCAGCCACAGAGGGCTGGCCAACCCACTGGCCACAAAGGACCCAGCTTCTCCAATGAACAGACATTGGCCAGCAGCCATACAGACGCTCAAGACTTCATCACCTGAGCTAACCAGTCCACACACAAACATGAGGACAGTGCCGGGTGCCCAGCTTGGAAAACTTGGTGTACTGATGACATACCGCCGTCCTCTGTGCACAGACGGCAGGAAGACCCCCAACCTGTCCTTAGCAGATCTTCCTTCTGAAGTGTCTCACTCCCTAGTCCCTTGAGGAGCGGCCTACTACATACAGAGAATGCTGTCTTCACCGTGGAACAGCACATAACTTCGGGGACCCCAACAACAAGGACGATAGTAAGGGCCTGTGAGCGGCAACTGCTCATCCGTTTCCCAGTCGCCCAGAACCGAAATAATCACGTAGAAATTATACTAATTTCAACACTGTTTGGCTACTGGATTCGGTTCCAGTTCCCAGCGCAGGCAGAGGACTGCGGATCACTAATCTTTCTGTGAATTCGCCCCCTATTAAGTAAACCTTTATTATACTCCATTCTGGGCTAGTGTGAGACTATTTTACATAACTTGCAACAAAGGCCCCGTGGAACTACTTCAAAGTAGGATGGCTTGCCCTACTATCAAAAGATAAAGACTTGTGCTGCTTGGGCACAGCAGACAGGACAGGCTTGAGTGAGGTCAAAACAGGCTAAGGAGCCACACTACAGGATGAGACGTGTGGGGTGGGAATAAGGCATCATAGAGGGGTGGCTGGAAAGCCAGGTGATGCTCTGGACAAGACAAAGGAGACGAGAGAACCAAACAACACAGCAGGCATAGAAGTCACAGGCAGAGACAGTCTTGGTCTCTGAGTCTCTGTCTCTCTTCCTCTCTCATACACCCACCACCACCACCTCCACCACCACCGCTACCGCCAACATCTCTACCACCACCACCTCCACCACCACCACCACCACCACCACCACCACCGCCACCGCCAACACCTCTACCACCAACACCTCCACCACCACCACCACCACCGCTACCACCACAACCTCCACCACCACCTCCACCACCACCACCACCACCACCACCGCCACCGCCAACACCTCTACCACCACCACCGCTACCGCCAACACCTCCACCACCACCACCACCACCGCTACAGCCACCACCTCTACCACCACCACCACCACCACCACCACCACCGCTACCGCCAACACCTCCACCACCACCACCACCACCACCACCACCACCGCCAACACCTCTACCACCACCACCGCTACCGCCACCACCTCTACCACCACCACCGCTACTGCCAGCCAACACCTCTACCACCACCACCGCTACCACCAACACCTCCACCACCACCACCACCACCGCTACTGCCAGCCAACACCTCTACCACCACCACCGCTACCGCCAACACCTCCACCACCACCATCAGGCTTCCACTTTACAAGGCTAAGGAGGACAACAGGCGTGAGGTGAGACTGTGACTCCAGAGATGTCTCAAGTGCACCCACAGAATGAGGGCTCTAAACAAGGACAGAGAGCAGGAAACAAGGATCAAGGGCAAAGCAGAGATGGGGTGTCAACAGCCAAGGCCTGAGGGAAGCTTGTAAGAAGGAAGGCCAAGGAAAGTATGGGCAACCAGATATCAACATCTGTCCACGGGCCAGGTCAGAGGAAAGAGGCGGGTGGAGTTGTGAAGTATTCAAATGGCCTGCCACAGAAGTCACAGCCAAGGCTAAAGGGGGGTGTGGGGTGCACCAGCTCTTCAGCCTCCAGCAGTAACCCAGCTCACACCAGCACAGGAATAAGGAGGATGAGGCCTGTGACCTACAAAGTCCCTCCCCTGCACTGCCGGCATGTACAGACATGTTCCTACGGGGCTCACCTATGTAAAATGCTGAGCTACATGAAATTAGATAGAGCGAGAACGTGCAGCTCACAGCCTAACACAGGAACTTATTCCCCTGAATTTACAGACACGCAGCACTCAGTGCTCGATCCCCACACTGTCATACATTTTCTCCACCCCAAAACCCGACTTTTGGGGCTAGCAAGATGGCTCAGTGGGAAAAGGCCCTTGCTGCTGTCAGGACTGCGTTCAATTCCTGGGATTCTTTCGACGAAAGGAGAGAATTTTTTCTGCAAGTTGGCCTCCACGTGAGTGCTATGTCACACACACCACACCCACAAAATATATAAAAATAAATAGAACAAAAAGAAAAGCTACCCTGAGCATCAAGGCAGAACCATCCAGACACTCTGCCCTTCGCATACTGAGCATCTCCAGACACCAGAAGCCCCCCCAAAAGAAGCCAAAGTCCAAAAAATCATAATAGGCTAAGTTCTGTCTAAAGAGCCTGCCGGGTACCGATCAGTCTCCACACAGTTCTAAGGCAAGAAAAGTTTGTCAGCCAAGTACCACACCTATGCCTCAGGCCACTAGGAGAGATGAAATCAAAAACAGCTAAAGCCTATTGAGAGGCCACAGCCAGGACAGCTTGGTCAGGCGACTGAAGGCCCAGGCAGAGCCAAGTCCAGGACACTGGTCTCTCATGCCTGTCCACGCAGGCAATCCAGTCAACAGTCACTTGTACCCAGGCACCTGACCTCTTTCATCCTTTAAACCACAACCACATGTAAGAAAAGACACCGTGTCTACTGGTGGCTGCCACATAGCAGCCTGGAATGGGCCTGTAGATCCTGGTGCCCTCAGCTTTCTTGAGGGTTTTTTTTTTTTGGTTGTTTTTTTGTTTGTTTTGATTTGGTTTGTTTTGGTTTTTGGGGACAGGGTTTCTTTGTTGTCCTTGGTTGTCCTAGAAGTGGCTCTGCAGACCAGGTTGGCCTCCTGTACTTTTGTGAGTTTTAATACTACTGTTTATGAGGTTGCTGGGTTTGGGTAGAATTTTGTGGGTTTTTTGTTTTGTTTTGTTTTGTTTTTTTTCAGTTCTGAGTAAAAAACCCAGGGCTTCAAGAATGCTAGCTAAACAAGTTACTGAGCTATTCCCCCAAACCATATTGTAGTAAGAATTCTACCTTTAGACAATAGTAAAATAAACCTTGAATTTTATTTGTTCTTTGTTTTGTTTTTTGTTTTTCGAGGCTGTTTCTCGGTGTAGCCCTGGCCATCCTTGAACTCTCTCCGTAGACCTGGCTGGCCTCAAACTCAGAGATCCACCTGCCTCTGCGCAGAGCTGAGTGGTGTGGCATGTGCCACCGTGCCTGGATAACTTAAAGAATTTAAAAATGGGAAAAATAAGAAAACTTCACTGTGAAGGAGAGATACGGTGCTAACAGACGGTAAACAAAAGAGCATCTCCTGCTACCAATCAACACAGGCAGGACCTTCCCTGCCAGCAGCCTGTTTGGGAACAGAAGTTCCTACACCATCATGGCCACCGCAGGAAAAGCAGAGAAGCCACAGTAGTTAGAAACTCCGAATCTGAGGGAAACCCACAAATACATTTTTAATTTTATTTAACACTTTAATTTTATTTAAATTATGTTTTCCATTCTCAAATGTTCTTATAAGTACTTATATTATAAATACTCCAGAGTAAAGGGGCCTTCCAGAGAGTGAAGTCGCTCTTGTTTCGGTCCTCCGGGAGTTAAGAATCGACGCAGCAAGAGGGCTATGCTTCGAGGGAAATAAAATCAATCCTAGTTTCGATGTGACTTGTTCAGGGTTCACCTGTTTCGCCTAACCCACACTAATGAACAGGTGGATAAAAATGAAGCCAAGTGCATCAAAGGAAACATGCAATCCTGAAGCACAATACACCTGCAAGTTTCATCATGCACAGGACACCCAGCCCTCTGCCTTCAGGTCTGACAAGCCCATGGTGAAACTGCTCCACCCACTAAGTGTAACTTCCTCCTGCCCTGGAGCCAGACCAGACCCAAGTGACCCTCCAAATGAGAGAAGAAAAGCCGAGTGGGAGACCGGGGAGACGCCGCTGCCCCAAGCAGCAGGACTTCGGGCTTCTGGGAGGCCGAGTCAGGCACTGCGAGCCCAAGGCAAGAGACCACCACGGCTGCTGATCCACGGTTTCATTCGTCCACTTCCCGGGATTTCAGGTGTCTGCGTCAGACAATTGCTCACCATCCTCAGGGCAAATCTCTCTAGATAGAGCAGAGGTACAGATGCCAAACCACCACGGCACTCTGCCCCAACAGCAGAGATCTGGGTCTCATCTTCCCCTCCCTGCCAACACACCCAGCTGGGGGTGGGGGGGGGTAGGAGACAACTTTTCTAAGCCTCTGGGAACCCTTTTTACACCTCGGGAGGAAGGAAAGAGAGAATTTCTCTCCCTCAACACTGGAATTTGAAGATGTTCGAATAAAAGGCACACACGTCTAACTGGCTTAAGTCACTAAAAGGAATCTCAACCCACTGGCATAACTGGCAAGGAATGAACAGCAACTGGGCCTCAAGTATCTGAGCGCAATCTAATGCTCGATGCACGCCCCAAATGAGAAAGGAGAAATAGAAAACTTGGGAGCCACACAGAGACAAGAAACAGGTGATCACTCTGGCAGGACCTCCAGTGAACCTTCGGTTAGAGCCCAGCAGGTTGGAGTCTACAGCCCCTACACAGGAATCCCTGCTTACCCTGCCAGCCGCATCTCTATTGCCATGGGCAGATCAGAGAAACTCCTGAGCCAGGCTGGCAAGTAGTTAGCTATAGATCCCAAAGCCCCTCAGAAATGCAGAGTGCTGGCTAGGTGTAGTGATACGTACACATAACCCTTGTATTTACAAGACTGAAGCTAACCTGAGCTGTAAAGCAAGATCTTTCTCACCTAAACCCAGAAAGAATGCAGACAGCTGAACAAAACCAGTCTAAAATCAATCCCCTGAGATTAATCGTGTCTGCCCTCCTGTGTGCCACATATACATGCTAGACAGGTCAGACTCTAGCTACATTGTCAGACCTTCCTGTATTTTCTTGACCTAAAACTTTTCAACAAGACTCATGCCAAGCCAGAGGTGTTGACATACACCTGGAATCCTAGCACTCAGGAGGAAGAGGCAGGAGTATCAACACAAGTTCAAAGTCAGCCTGGTCTACAAATTCCAGGCAAACCGGGACTACATAGTAAAACATGCCTCATTTTTAAAAAGCATAGGAAGCCAGGTATGGTGGCGCACACCTTTAATCCCATCGCTCAGGAAGCAGAGGCAGGTGGATCTCTGAGTTTGAGGGCAGCCTGGTCTACAGAAGAAGTTCTAGGACAGCCAGGGCTACACAGAGAAACCTTGTTTCCAAAAACAAAAAGAAGTTAAAACCGGGTGGGGGCTAGGGGGGTATGGGGGGGGACGCGGACACACACGACAGGGACCACGATCACAGCAGGTAGGGCAGGGCAGCAGAGAGATGGCTCAGTTGGTCATCAAACCTGAAGACTGAGTTCAAACCCCGGAAGCACATGGTGGACACAAGGAACAGTTATTCTGGAATCTTTTATCATTATTATTACTGTTGCTGCTGCTGGGCTCGAAAGAGAGCTCAACAATTAAAAGCACTTGAATCACCACAAACACACTGTGGTGCATGCACCTGTGCACACACACAGCAAACAGAAGTAGGAATAAAATGCTTTTAAATATTAATGCCAAAATATCAAGAATCTATTTACATCCAAATCGTTCAAATTAACCATTTCTGTCTACTTCGTCACCAGTTACCTAAGACACAAATGCATACTACCTACCGTGATTTATAAATCAATCATGGGGGGGCACACAGATGTGACCTCTGCATCCTTCCCCCCTCCCTCCTCATGCTACCCTTCAGGGTAGGTCACTGCTTGTACCAACCGCTACTGCAATCAAAATGAAAATCACAATAAACCCTCTCCATACAGCTAGAGCAAAGCCTCTAGAGGTGTGGGCTATCCATCTGTACTCGCAAATCCCAAAGATATCTGCCATAATTTTTAAAAAACACTTCAAAGACAAAATATGACCTAAAAAAAACTATTAGGGACTGGGTAAACCTAGATGGTTCAGTGCTTGCCTAGCATGTTTAAGGGTCTTTGTCTGACAACCCAGCACTACCAGAGAGAGAGAAAAAAACACTATGAGCTGAAACACTATCTGCTGAGTTAAATATCTATTATCACACGCATTAGAGAAAATTACTGCTACATACCCAAGAGAATTGTAAACATAAATTTAAACACGCACACACACACACACACAAATAAAAAGAAAACTCTTATGTTCCCTGTAGCACTAATCACAACCAACCACATAATGAAACATTGACCACAAAAAAGGAGTGAAGGAGTGGAGGACTGACACACGCCACAGGATGGACAGACCTACGGACACTGTGCTCAGTGAAAGAAGCCTCTTCATGAGTCTAAACATGTAAACTAAAAGCCACATCCACAGACGGATGCAGGTCAGGAACCACGGGTGCCATGGAGTGGTGTGGTATGTGGAGTGACAGACTGAAGGGAGACAGTGGTTACTGCACACCTCTGTGGACAAACAAAACAAAGGAAGAGCCAGTCCTCATAGCAAGCAAATCACATTTCGGTTTGCACAGGACATAAACATCTCATTTTCCCAGGTTTCCTTCCTACGTGTTTTGAAGGGCAGCCCTCTGAAGGAACAGCAACACAACTGGAAATGAGGAGATCAAGCATTTCTCGCTCCCACAGCTAAGATGCACACACAGCTGCACAGGCAGAGGCAGGGGGTCCTGAGAGTCTCTACTCATCTTCCTATCCCCAAGTCCACGTCCCTTTCCCAAGGTTTCGGGCACCTGGCCCTGGCACCTCCCACCCTGCCTCAGGACCTGTGTAAAAATGTGCAGACAGCCAAACCCCAGATGCCAGTATGGCTGGTTGCCTTCAAACTTCCCCAAAGGATCCTGTTTCCTCTGCCTCAAAGACAAGGACAAGAACTACTCTCAAATCTCAGCCAGTGTAGTAAAAGAAAGTCAAGAAGACATGTCTGGCCCTGGAGCCTACAGTCCAGAAGATCATCTGCAACCCTCCAATCCATGCCCTCCTCCTGAATGCTGACTCTCAATACCGGGGCCTCAGAAGGCCGCTGTGACCTCGTAAACACTAACCCTAGTAACAGCATTAGAGGCACTGTAACCTTCTGAACACTGAGCATCAAAACCAAACAAAGTCTTAGAAGTCCATCTGTGACCTCCTGAGTACTGGTGCAGGAGCTTCCTAGCCTTGTTCACAGGATTTCACACTAGAGCTTTCTTCTTGTCAGTACTAAAAAGCCATATAGAAGAAGACCAGCAATAGTAGGTCAGGCACAACGGGCTTCTCGAGACAGGTCCCAGACTCTGTATTTAAACTCAGATACTAGAAACTTCGGATTAACCCAGTAATTCAAACAGGATCAGATTTCAAGCCTTCTGCCTCGTTCACAAGGGCTGGCGTCACTGACTGCTTTAGTCAACGAAACTAAGCAAAACCCGCAAGAACACGGCTGCAGTTCTACAGACACCACTGCCCCCTAGTGGTGATGCGCACTTCATCGGCTTTCTCCTGTTAGCCGCCACTCCTGGTCAGCCTCAAACACTAAACACCGCAGTAGAAGATGAAACCACACTTCTGTGATGCAAACAAACCCCACCATGCTCCAGTCGCTGGAACCTAGAGTCACTGGAGCCAACAGTTTGGGGATGAACCATCAGTTTGGAAACACAGTCCCACAGATCCACAAGCTGTCCCTGGTGCTTACCAGGGCCTGAAGCATCCCGTCCATGACAATGACACCCTCGATGGTCTGGAAGGAGGAGTGGGCCAAGGTACACAGGCTCCAGTCCAGAAAACTGGCCATCTTTCTCTGCTTGACATCAGGACGTACGATAAACCTGCAGAGGAACACAAACACATGAGGAGCTCAACAGGACTCCAGTGCTGAACTCAGCCACATCCCAGCAACCACCACACACTTTTCCTCCCAGTCACCTTGTACCCCTAAGCAGGGCAGCTGCCTACATACATGGTGCTCTCTCTAGCGAACCAAGGCCCTGACCATCATGGTCCAGCAGCTGATTTCCCACCAGGCTCTCTCACGAAGTTACTCACAGGCCTCACCACCTTCCCGCCTTCCCTCCTGGGACAACTCATCCAGCAGCTTCACAAATCAATGGACACCTTTATCCCCACCGTGGCAGGGAACATCTTCCTACTTCACAGCTCCGTTTCCTTCCAAGTGTATCCCTTAACCTCAAGATAAATCCTCCAAAACCTCATCCGACAGCCAATCTAACCCAAGGACCTCTCTACCACAGCCTTTATGGGTCACATAACTTCCACCTCATGCTACGCATGCCTGGTTCCTTCCACCCAACGTCCAGCTGACAATGTGAGCCCAGACCTCTGGTTCTGTGACTCTAAACGGGTCCGATAATGAAAAAAACAAGCAAGGTTCTGCCCTCTCAGGGCTGATGCCAAGAGAGAAGGCAGCCCAAAGGTGTAACCCCAAAGAAAGAAACCAGAAGACAAACTTCAGAGGGGGAACAGATGACGCTACCTTCCCAAAGAAGGCTCACAGGCTCACAGACAAACCTCGAGGGCTTGCAAAGGAGAGCTGGACAAGGAAGGACACCACCCAGGTGAGAAAACTCTCTATCAGGGGAAATGGAGCTAAGAGGAAATTAAGTATAACGACCAGGGACCGAAGGAAAGAGGAAAGTGGTTTACGGAGGTCATGCTTAGGAGGCGGGAGGAGTAATTAGTCCTTCAGTGGGACAGAATGCACTTTCCTTCCCAGAATTCCCACTTCCTAGTGCAGTGCCTACAAGCCACCACGGGGTTCCACTGGGTAGGCTGCTTCTCTGGATCCTGACTCAGAAAGGTGTCACTTTTCCCTTTTCTTCTTTTCTGTCTTTCGGTGCTGGCCAGAGCTGACGTAGGCCTTTTTTGGTATTTTGGGTTTCCTTACTTTTGTTAAAACTCCTCTTCCCTGCCAAGTGGTGTCTGCAGCAGACAGGGAACAAATACAGAGACCCACAGCCAGGCATTCTGCAGAGACAGAAACCTCAGAACACTCCATCAAATCAATCACATCAGAGCTCAGGGAACCCCAAGCAAGGGGATGTGGAAAGCTGTAATATCCAGAGGATATTAATCGCAGCACTCAGGAGACAGAGGCAGGCGGATCTCTGTGAGTTCAAGGCCAGCCTGGTCTACAAGAGCTAGTTCCGGGACAGGCTCCAAAGCTACAGAGAAACCCTGTCTTGGAAAAAAAAAAAAAGTTACCATCTGGACTGTAGTTCAGGACGCTCTCTGTTTCCTGGTGCACATAAGCCACCTCCCACCACAGCGAATGGAGCTACTCAGTGTCTCGCTCGCGGGGAGGTTACAGTCGCAGCAGTGCAACCAATACAGACACCAACTACATGTTTTAAATGATCAAGACACACTCGGTCCAGCCCAGAGCAGGTATTCTCCAGGCTGTCTGGCACACCCGGGGCCCAAGAGAGGCCCAAGATTTGCACCCCTTAGGGTCTATCCACAGAGAGCAACCCAGATACCAAAACAGGCTTTCGTCATATTTTCATAATTAGAGATGACAGAAGCAATCAGCCAGTGGTTAAAAATAAAAAATAGAAAAGTACGGTGCTACCTTGTGAGACTGTGCTACATATGTTCAACTTAATAACAGCAATGAAAGCCGAGCAGTGTTGGTGCACACCTTTAATCCCAGCACTCGGGAGGCAGAGGCAGGCGGATCTCTGGGAGTTCCAGGCCAGCCTGGCCTATAAACCGATTCCAGGATAGTCAGAGTTGTTACACAGAAAACTGTCTCGAGCCGGGCGGTGGTGGCGCACGCCTTTAATCCCAGCACTCGGGAGGCAGAGGCAGGCGGATCTCTGTGAGTTCGAGACCAGCCTGGTCTACAAGAGCTAGTTCCAGGACAGGCTCCAAAACCACAGAGAAACCCTGTCTCGAAAAACCAAAAAAAAAAAAAAAAAAAAAAAAAAAAAGAAAACTGTCTCGAAAAACCTAATACTGATAATAATGACAATGATAATAATAACAGCACTTTTTGAAAAAGACAAAAATGCCATATGTGTCACTAGAATTCATCTGTAGGATTTTTCTAATACTTCTGTTCCAAATTTCCTTCTTCATGAAATATGCCTTGCTTTATCTTTTTCTTTGGTACTTTTTTTCTTTAGAGAGAGTATCATTATGTAGCCTAAGATGGCCTCCAAAGTTCACGAGATTGTCCTGCGTCACCCTCTCCAGTCCAGACATCATGTCCAGTAGTCCCTGCATATATAAACAGAAAACAGGAGCTACTTTTTCAGACTGATGCCATCAAGAGTAAATCTGGGAGCTGAAGGCTTGGCTCGGTGACTAAGGGCACTGGCTGGGGCTGGAGAGATGGCTCAGAGGTTAAGAGCACTGACTGCTCCTGAGTCCCAGCAACCATCTGATGGCACACAAAATGAGATCTGGTGCCCTCTTCTGGCAGGAATGTATGCAGGAACACTGCATATATAACAAATCTTTAAAAAAAAATAGAATGCTGGACTTTCTTCCAGATGTCCTGGATTCAATTTCCAGCAGCCACATGGTGGCTAACAACCATAAGTAACTCCAGTCCCAGGGGATCCAGTGTTCTCTTCTGGCCTCCAAGGGCTCTGTTTGCGCATGGTACACAGACATACATGCAGGCAAAATACCCATATATATTGAAAAATTATATATATGTACAATTTATGAAAAAAAATTTTAAAGAGTAAAGCTCTATTATCCTCCTTGTCTTTATTTTTTTTTCTTGTTTTGTTTTGTTTTTCAAGACAGAGTTTAACAGTGTAGCTTTCTCTAGTTAGCCTAGAAATCTCGGTATTAACCAGGCTGACCTTGAACTCACAAAGGTAGTCTGAGTGCTAGGATTAAATCACAAGTCACCCAGCCTGGTGAAGGCGTAAGTCACAAAAAATGCCACACCAATTTGGGTGATATTTATTTAAAGGGGAAAAACTTACAGATCACTGTCCCAGGCAACAGTCCTCTACGCGACCAGGAGTCTAGTCGCCGGCGGAGCAGGAAGTGAAGAGAGCGAGGAGAGGGAAGTGGCTGCTTTTTTAAAGGGAGAGAGACCACGCCCTAATGGGCTGGTATCTCAGCGGCTATTGGCTGGAGGAGTGGGAGGACCTCCCGCAACACCTCCCCCTTCTGTTTAAATAAGAGAGTTCTAAACCTACTATGAAATTATATACAATAAGTACAAATATCCTATTCTAACTAGCTTAGGTCTTGTATAATAAATAACTTGGCCAAGTCATGAGAGAAAGTAACTACATTTATATAGTCTTCAACCCCATCAAAGATCTGAGAAGGGAAATAATGTTACCTGGGTAATTAGGAAGTTCAGTAAAACAACTTCCAAAACATGCATCAAATCACAGAGACAACTAGCTACCTAGGCAATCACCCAAAGTCACATTAGCAGCGTTGAAGCAACCAACTTTGGCTAAGGCCTAACATACCTGACACACCATTTTCAAAGGCAAGCAACTTTCAAAACTATCTTACCCTGTCTTGGCAGGATAAGACAGCCCTGTTTTATCCATTGATGCATGCTCTGTATCTTTGTCAGTGGTTGAGGTATGGGCATTTCTTTGCCCCAAGGCCAGTTCTGCCAAAAAGAAATGCTCCAGGTGGAGTGTCTTTGGTGCTCAACATTCTCTCGGGAATAGAGTGGTGTTGCCAGGAGCAATTGTGTCTTACTACCACAAAACTCTGAGTTAGATTAAAGGCCATTTTCTACAGCTCTTTGAAGAAGTTGAAGATTATCTATCTATACTGAGTATAATCTCTATATATCTAAAGAACCTGATTAGTCTAATTATAAATGACAAACTTAGATGACTATTAGTCTATATAATTCTCAATATCTATCTAACTTAAAGACTAAGACAATAAACGACTGTGAAACAAATGAGGACAATGACCTCCAAATATAAACAATGTACAAATATACATTGCAGTAGGTAAATATATATCAATACACAAATATTATATAAGTATCTTAATCAGAGGTAGAAATGTACACTGCAATATGGTAAATATATACAATATATATATATCAATACAATATATGTCAATACATAAAAAATGTTTTAAACAGAGGTAGAAACATGAATGCATACAATAGTCAATACAATTTAACTTTGTATCAATATACAAGAATCTATATCAATATATTTGTCTAACAACAGTAACTCACAATTACAAATCTATTATCCCATCATCCCTCTTTTTTTTTTTTTTTTCAAAATGATCCCTGAGCGTATAAAATTTCTCCCCCAACCCTCAATCGTATACTAATTATAATCAACCCCTAAATGATGTCCCTAAACCCAAGGGCAAACTTTACTGGGAGAGGGGACGTCGTCCTCTAAAATTACTTCCAGCTGTCATAGGGGCGACGTTCTTTCTGGGGGATCCTGTGAAAGTAAAATGATGGTTAAATTTCAAGATCAATGTCTTTTAAAATTGCCAATAGTCTCTGAGTATTTTGTGCAGGTCTGGCCAAAATGTTGTATAAGATGTGCACCATTTCAGCTAACCAAGTTGGAACTGTCTTGTGCAGCTGGTACCCAAAGCAGGTCTTGTTGTAGCGCTATCAGTATCATGACGTCATATCAACCAGGTGGAGTTGTTGTTGTGGGGCCCCATCTTCTTCCTGGAAACTTCAAATGTCACTTCGGGAAAAACTCATTGTTCATTGTGAAAAACTTAAACATTAATCATATAGACATATATATACATACATATATATATTCAATAAAAGGCATGATATATATATTCAATGAAAAGTATGATAGATATGAAGAAAAGCAAAGATGTTTTCTAAACTCATATTTCTTTCTGTCCCATATCATGGCTCCTGACATGAGACAGAAACTCCAGAAACTCTGGGTTTTTCTCTTATTAACAGGCTTGGAATTGGAGAAGGACTGAGCCAGAGTCCAACTTCAAAACCAGCTTTATAAATTTAGAAATATGGTTTAATATTACTTACACAACCCTTTCAGTTTTCTTGATATTTCCTATTGGGCAGGTATTTTTCCATCTGTCAGTATCCAAATATCCAGGGTCCCTTGAATTTTTCAAAGATGAGTGTTTTCCTGTGGAGATAAGAACAGAACCCTGCCCCCATTCTATATGTTTTTCTTACCACCTGTATGAATATCATCATTGTGGATGAGTTGTCATTTCTCCTTTCCAAGAGGTTTCTCCTCTTCAAATCGAAACTTTATTAATTTTGATGGTATCCACAATTTTTCTTCTCCTGTGGAAACAAGAGCAAAACCCCTTCCCCAACGTAGCACATCTCCTGGCTTCCACTGAGAGGTCAGCACATCTTTGAAATAAATTGGTTGATTTAGTTCAGCAGACTTTTCCATTATCCAATGTCTTTCTGCTGCTGTCGTTCCTTTCTCATTAGCGTTGAGAAAATTCAAGGTTAATAAAGCATTATGTAATCTATTTCTGGGGGTATTTTCAGTCCCTTTCTGTTTGTTCAGCATATCCTTTATAGTACGATTTGATCTTTCTATAACTGCCTGACCTGTAGGATTGTTTGGTATACCTGTAATGTGTTTTATATTATAATAATCAAAAAAGCATTTCATTTTCTTAGATACATATGCTGGACCATTATCTGTCTTTATTTGTGCAGGTATACCCATGATGGCCATAACTTCCAATAAATGTGTGATTACTGAATCAGCCTTTTCTGAGCTCAGGGCAGTAGCCCATTGAAAACCTGAATACGTGTCTATGGTGTGGTGTACATATTTTAATTTACCAAATTCCATAAAGTGGAACACATCCATCTGCCAGATTTCATTTCTCTTAGTGCCCTTTGGGTTACTCCCTGCAGGCAACGGTGTTTGATTATAGAAAGAACAAGTAGGACATCTCTTTATAATGTCCTTAGCTTGTTGCCAAGTAATGGAAAATTCTTTCTTTAGGCCTTTACTATTGACATGATGCTTCTTATGAAATTCTGAGGCCTGCAACACACTTCCAATCAATAATTGATCAATCTCAGCATTGCCTTGGGCTAGAGGACCAGGCAGACCTGTATGGGACCGGATGTGTGTTATGTACATCGGACAAAGCCTGTTCCTGATTATGTCTTGTACCTGGATAAACAATGAAGTCAACTCTGTGTCATCTGGTATAAATTCAGCTGTCTCAATATGCAAGATAACTCTTTCTGCATATTGTGAATCTGTAACTATATTAAGAGGTTCTTTAAAATCCCTTAGCACCATAAGGATGGCATATAATTCTGCCTTCTGGACAGAATTATAAGGGCTTTGTTCCACCTTACTCAATTCATCTGACTTGTAACCTGCTTTCCCTGATTTATTTGCATCAGTATAGAAAGTACGGGCTCCAGTTATTGGAGCATCACGTACAATTCTAGGAAGAATCCAAGAAGTTCTTTTTATGAGGTTAAGTCTACCACTTTTGGGATAGTTGCTATTAATTTCTCCCAAAAAATTAGCACAAGCTCTTTGCCACGGTTCATTGTCTTCCCATAACTTTTTTATTTCTTCAGTAGTAAAAGGCACTATAATTTCTGCTGGGTCTATACCTGCTAGTTGACGAAGTCTCAGCTTACCTTTTATAATTAATTCAGAGACTTTTTCCACATAAGTTTTTAATTTTTTACTTGGTTTATTAGGTATAAATATCCACTCTAAAATAATATCTTCCCTCTGCATTAGAATCCCTGTAGGAGAAATTCTGGAAGGCAATATGACTAGGATGCAGCTAAGATTTGGGTTCACCCTATCCACATGTGCCTCCTGTAATTTTTCCTCAATCATTGTCAGTTCCTTTTCTGCTTCAGCTGTCAGTTCTCTTGGACTATTCAAATCTTTATCACCATCTAAGGTTTTGTTTAAATGAACTATTAGATCAGGTGTTATCCCAACAGCTGGTCGTAGACTGGAAATGTCTCCTAACAATCTTTGGAAGTCATTAAGAGTCTTTAACCGGTCTCTCCTAATTTGTGCCTTTTGCGTTTTAATTTTCTCTAACCCTATTCTGTAACCTAGGTAATTAATAGAATTTCCTCTTTGAATCTTTTCAGGGGCAATTTGTAATCCCCACCTAGGCAAGACTTTCTTTACTTCTTCAAACATCCTTTCTAAAGTATCTTTATTTGAATCAGATAACAAGATGTCATCCATGTAATGATAAATGATGGACTTGGGGAATTGTTTACGAATTATTTCCAATGGCTTACTTACAAAATATTGGCACAGTGTAGGACTATTGAGCATACCCTGTGGGAGGACAGTCCACTGATATCTCTTATTAGGCTGAGAATTATTATAAGTAGGCACTGTGAAGGCAAATTTTTCTCTATCCTTTTCTTGTAACGGTATAGTGAAAAAACAATCTTTCAAATCAATAACTATAAGAGGCCATCCTTTTGGTAACAGAGAAGGCAAAGGAATTCCAGACTGTAGTGGGCCCATAGGTTGAATTACTTTGTTGACAGCTCTTAGATCTGTCACCATTCTCCATTTACCAGATTTCTTTTTTACAACAAACACAGGAGAATTCCAAGGGCTGGTTGATTCTTCAATATGGTGAGCATCTAGTTGCTCTTGCACCAGCTGTTCCAATGCCTGTAGTTTATCTTCAGCTAGAGGCCACTGTTTGATCCATATTGGCTTCTCAGTTAGCCATTTTAAAGGTAGGGCTGTTGGTACCTCTAAAGGTTTGGTATTTGCTGTATGTTCTTGTACAGCCTGAATGGCTGGTGACCTTTTTCCATAATACCTCATCATATCCTTCCCCGAATTATGAATTCCTGGAAATACAGGAATGTTAATCTGGGTATCCCATTGCTGTAGCAGGTCACGGCCCCATAAATTTATGGCAATATTGGCTATATATGGCCTTAGTCTTCCTATTTGCCCTTCGGGCCCTATGCATTCAACCCATCTTGTGCTTTGTTTTACACAAGATAGGGTTCCAATTCCTAGGAACTGAACATCTACCTCTTGAAGAGGCCAATTCGGATGCCAAGATTCTGGGGTAATGATACTTACATCCGCACCTGTGTCTAATAAGCCTTCAATAAAAGTGCCATTTATACAGACTCTTAGCTTTGGTCTTTGATCATTAATAGAAGTCTGCCAAAATATACGTTTACTCTGTCCTACTGGGTTTTTTGACTCATCCTCCACACGTAATTCATCATTTAGACCAGTATTACTTTTTACAGCAGAAATTGGAGCTTTTAATTTTCTTGGTGAGGCACGTTCTCCACTGTGACTGGGAATGACTGGGCCACTGTTGGCTTGGGGGCCTGCGAGAGGCCCCCCATGGAGTTTCCCGATGATATCGGATTGCCCCGTCTATCTGTTGTTGACCTACATTCGTTGGACCAATGCCTGCCTTTACCACATCTCCTACATATACCTGAAGGCCGAGGTCTCCTATTTTTGTCATTCCCAGAAGAGATATTATTCCTAGAAATTCTTTGCCTGCAATCCCTTTGTAAATGTCCTAATTTACCACAATTAAAACACCTGGCAGTTTGATGTCTCCTCATTGCTTTGGAAATCACTTCTCCTACCCAAGATTCATCATTATAGCTAAACGTCTCAACATTCATCGTATGCTGAATCCATTCATCCATAGGTGCTGATCTAGACTTTAAAGGCCCAATTATCTTTTTGCATTCTATGTTTGCATTCTCAAAAGCTAGAGATTCAAGAAGTATTCGTCTAGATTCTGGGTCTGTTACCCCTATGTCCAGAGCCTTAATCAATCTTTGCAAAAAGTCAATAAAGGGTTCTCTCTGTCCCTGCCTAATTCTGGTATATGATTCAACCCTTTTTGCTGGATCTTGTATCCTATTCAAAGCATTTAAAGCTGCTTGGTGACATAGACACAGTACTTCATCATCATAAAGAGCTTGGACCTGTGGATCAGCATATTCTCCTGCACCAAGAATTTGATCTTGGGAAACCTCAATACCTTTTGCTCTTCCTTGCTGTTCCATATGTTTGGATTCTTCTCTGAAATAAATTCCAAACATCAAGGAAGGTCCCTTATCTAAAACTGCAGACACTAACTGATGGAAATCATGGGGGATAGCTCTAGCATTAGAAGCCCAAGTCTTTATCATTTCCTTTACATATGCATTGTGCAAGCCAAAATTAACAACAGCTTGCTTAATTTCTTTCAGATCATTCATTGCTATTGGTGTCCATCTAGTTTCTCTGACTCCCTTTGAGCCTTTAGAAGTTGACGCTTTGTCAGAATTAAGTACAGGGTATGTCGCTAGAACCCTGGGTAAGCCAGTTCTAATAGCTGGTGGAGGCATTGTATCCTGTCCTTGTGCCTCCTTACTCTGTTCACCAGCTGCAATAATTTCTCCAATCTTTTCAAACCTTTTTATCATTGTCTCTCTTAAATCCTGAATCTCCTGACCTGTATATATTTCCAGTGATTTCACTGAGGTATCAATTTTTTGGTCCCCATTCTGCACCTGTGATTCCAAAGCTTTAATTTTTTCCTTCAAAGATAACATGTCCTCCTTAAACTTTTCTTGTATATCATGTAGATTCCCATCTTGGAGGTACATTCTGTCTGTTACCTTATCAAAACTTTGTGATAAACTCTGAAGGTCAAATTCAACAGCCTGAACCCTTTCAGGTAACTTTCTAATACCCTTGGATATGGAATCAATTTTGTCTGTCATAGTATCCACTTGTTCAGATAACTTCTGATTTTCAATAATTTTAATCCTGTCAATTAGTTGTTCATTATTAGTTCGTAAAGATTCTATCATTCTTAGGAGTGCCATATTCTTCTGTTCATTATTAGTTTGTAAAGATTCTATCATTCTTAGGAGTGCCATATTCTTCCTTAATGATAGAATATGGAAAAGAAAACTGAAGCCTAGTAACAAGCAAATTAAGGTATTCCCATAATCATATAAACCTTGTATGATGTAATTCATTGTATTAGTAAACATAAAATTACTAATCCATTGTATTAGTGAAAACAAAGCAGTAAAATTTGCGTTAGAAACGAAAATTGCCATATTACCTATTGTCCAGCAGGTGGCGCTGTTGCAGAATCGCGATGAAAACATGGTCCTGTTTCAGTGCCTTAGTAGATGTTAAAAACTGGAAAACGCAAGTTTCTCAACAAAGTAAATGTAATTAAATCAATTCCAGAGACGGAACCAGAAACCCAGAATCCAGGGGTAGAGAAGAGCAATCTGGAAGCTGCTTATGCCTCCACGTGACAGAGTTACCCTGAGGGGTTGCAGCTTTCAGCAACCGCGTGCTCTGGTTCGCGCCACTTTAAGAGCTGTGCTTGCAAGAGAGATTTAAAAACAATTCAGAAAAGAGCAAACCACAGGAGGCCAAGGCCGCCGCTGCAAGGCACAGGCAGCAGCTGAGGAAGCAAGGGCTCCCGCCAAGCCGAACTTGCGGCCGCCAAGCCAAACTTGCGGCCGCCAAGCCGAACTTGCGGCCGCCAAGCCGAACTTCCGGCTGCCAAGCCGAACTCGCGGCTGCGAGCCGGGAGAGGTTCTAAAACCAAACGTTGGGTGCCAAATGAAGGCGTAAGTCACAAACAATGCCACACCAATTTGGGTGATATTTATTTAAAGGGGAAAAACTTACAGATCACTGTCCCAGGCAACAGTCCTCTACGCGACCAGGAGTCTAGTCGCCGGCGGAGCAGGAAGTGAAGAGAGCGAGGAGAGGGAAGTGGCTGCTTTTTTAAAGGGAGAGAGACCACGCCCTAATGGGCTGGTATCTCAGCGGCTATTGGCTGGAGGAGTGGGAGGACCTCCCGCAACAGCCTGGCTTCCTTATCTTTCTTTGGCAGGTGTTCTTTCTCACCAGAACTTGATAGCTGGACCTGATTGCTAAAGACACAGACTTTAACCACGGGACACAGAGAAATCAAGCTGTTCTGACCTGGAAGCTTCCTCCTTGCTGGCTAGCTTTCCTAGTGCCAAAAGGTGTTTTACAGGCTACTGAGGGAGAAAAGCCAACAACAGATGTGACCGTAAGCTACAGTAATGATTGGCCTGGCAAAACAGACCCATTGGTACAGCAGTGGCATGTATATTACAGTCATAACCAACAGCTTTCTAAATGAATGTAAAGCCCATCCACAAGAAGGAACTCCTGTCTGGTACTAAATACCTAGGCAATAACCCATGGCTGGGGAGATCATAGGCCCTATTAATATTATCTTGCTAAAGGAACACAGAAAACAAACTGCCTTCTAAATAGAACAACAACAACAAGACATGAAGTTGGAAAGAGAACTGGATGGACAGGAGGGTGTCTCCCAGACAAGCTGGAGGTGGGAATGAGGACACGGTATATAGATAGCATCTAAGTAAACGCATTGTGTTCACATATGAACATTCCAAATAACACTTTTTAAATAAAAGTAAAAATAAACTTAAAAGTAAAATAATAATTAAGAAAAACAAAAGGTTATAGGAAAAGTTCCGCATGGTAGCTCACATTTTTAATTCCAGCAGCTGGGGGACTGAGACAAGAAGAAGATAGCATTTCTGAGACCAACCTGGACCTCACGTGAACCACAGGCCAGCCTTGGCTGACGAGTAGAATTCTGTCTCAGAAACTTGAAAACAAATGGTTAGGGGAAGTTCCGCCTTAAAAGTTCAGCTACTACAGGAAGCAGTGTGGTTCCAGAGCTGCAGGCAAAGAAGAGCACAGAATGCTGCCGGCAGTTAGTGTAGCAGGGCCAGACAGCAGCATCTCAAGGGAGAACAGCACGTCACTGTGCACAGGCCCATTCTGCACCCCACCAAAAAGGTGACTCAGAACCAAGTAAATAAATTCACTGGGCACCTCCGGGGCCATTCCCAGTGACCGTGTCCATCTACGCAAACCCTGGTCTCACACGACCTCAGGCCAGTGTTGCACTGCACAGACAGTGCACAGTCTGGCAACAGCCTCTCCAAGGTAGATACAGCCTCACCAAATGAAACAGTCATTCTGTTCATAGCAGAACTAAATGGCACCGAGGTTCTGGTGCTCCAAGCTGCGGCTCTTCCTGTAGGATCCCAAGTAGTGAACATGAGGTGTTGAGTTTTACATTCTGTGGCCTGCAGATACTTCATGGAGTAAAGCGTGGCACGAAAGTACCACCACCACTAGTAGTACTAAAAATACACAGCGGATACAGGGTAGACAATAAGGCTGGTGAAATGCATATGCACAGACACATGCAGTAAATAATTAAATGTAGCATTTTTAATAAATGTATTTTTTAATTTTTAAAGATAATAGTTTTCATTTAACAAAGTTAAATGTCCCACCCAGCTGACAAATACTAAAAAGGGAGCCTTCAATTTACTTAACCTTTGCAGTGACTATATTTTAAACCCCTAAAAAAAAAAAAATTCACCCCACTTACAGGAATTCATTCCAAGAAATCAATCAGAATAGTTTTATGTAGAAGATTCAGGAATGGCCATGTTAACCAAATAAGAAGAAGGCCATGCCAGGCGGTGGTGGCGCACGCCTTTAATCCCAGCACTCCGGAGGCAGAGGCAGGCAGATCTCTGGGAGTTCGAGGCCAGCCTGGTCTACAAGAGCTAGTTCCGGGACGGACACCAAAGCTACAGAGAAACCCTGTCTCAAAAAACCAAAAAAAAAAAAAAAAAAAAAGAAGAAGAAGGCCATCTACATGTCCAGCAATAGCATGAAATTTGAAAAATGAAATTTATGTCCTGGCAATGCTAAAGCATGCAGGGCAGCCTGTATATGGCGGTTCTGTTGAACTTGTCCATATTGGGTTTCATGGTCTAAGTTGATGAGGACGACTGAGGTCTCTTCCTCAAGAGGGCACCAGACCTCATTACAGATGGTTGTGAGTCCCCATGCAGTTGTTGGGAATTGAACTCAGGACCTCTGGAAGAACAGGCAGTGCTCTTAACCTCTGAGCCATCTCTCCAGCCACAGTTATATCCAGGGGCATTTAGGGTTCAGCAACATGTGGTCACCAGATATGCACCAAAGCATAAGCGGCTACACCTCCCAGAGGAAGAAAGGAGATACAGATTACAGTCTTCAAAATGTATGTGTTCTTTTGTTACGGTTGAATCTGAACTATCCTGAGAGACCATGTGATCAAAGCTGCTTGCTGGCTGACGGGGTTTCTCAGAAGTGATTGTCTGGATCATGAGAGCTCAAAATTTAGGATATTTCCTGAGAGGGTTGTATTTTGTCCCTGGCAGTCTGTCTGTATGTCCATCTGTCTCTACTACCCAGATACCATGAGGTCAGCAACTCTGTTCCATCCTCTCTGCTATGATCCGACACAGCACAGCCCAGTGTCTTTTTCACAGAGGCAGACCAATGACTGAGATGGACTTACCATGGACCACAGACCTACCAAACTGGGAGCCTAAACAAACCTTTCCTCCTGTGACTTTTCTCAGGTACTGTTCCGCAGCAATGAACGGTAACACCTCTATCATTAGAAAGTTGTCATCTTTTCAGAACTTGACAGAGGAGGGAGTAGCCCTTGGGAAAGGGGTGCTATTTAATGACAGCACTGGAGAGACAGAGGCAGGTGATCTCTGTGAGTTCGAGACCAGTCTGGTCTACAGAGTGAGTTCCAGGACAGGTTCAAAAGCAACAGAGAAATCCTGTCTTAAAAAACCAAAGAGGCCTTGCCAATCCCAGGAAACTAAAGTGTTCCTCCCCTCTCTTGCCTTCTCAGGACCCATAGCTCAATTACTGGGTCATGCTTTCTAACATGGCATCCAAGGTTGCCAACTGCCCAAAAACATCTCTTCCCACTTTACAGAGGTTAACACCATAAAGCTACAGCCACCCCTCACTTGAGGTGCCAACCACTATCTAGTCAAAACAACCACAACTTACACCAATTCAGGAGGGAAAATGCTGGAATTTCTAATGTAGATGACTGTGTGCATATTCCAAATCACATCACTAGGAATGCCTAATCTCCCGGTTGTGTTGCTACATGAATTCCAGTACCAGCACTTAGAGCAGTGGTTCTCAACTTTCCTAATACTGTGACCCTCAATAAAGTTCCTCGTGTTTTCATTGTTACTTCATAACTGTCATTTTGCTTCTGTTATGAATTATAATGTAAATATCTGATATTGAGGATACCTGATATGCAACCCATGTATAAGGGTCATTCAACACCAACCACTGATTTAGAGGAAGCCAGATCTCTGAGTTTAAGGCCAGCTGGTCTACATAGCAAGTTCCAGGACAACTCAATACCAAGTGTGAGGTACCTCCCCTTGAGTTGTTGGTCAGAGGTGTCCCAGAGACCCTAAGAACAACACAGGCCATTGTCACTGGTCTTTGATGCCCACCAAAACTTTGATGGGAAGACCCTATTGCTGAAGACACCACACACAACTGGTCACAGGACATGGAGAAATGAGATAGTATTAACCTCACTGCTGGCAAGCTTCTACAGTTACTGGAAGTTACTACGTAGGTGGCCAAAGACTGGAGGGAGAGTCATCAAGAATCTTACTCAGCCTTTAACCCTGCAAACTATAACACTAACCAGAACAGCAAGATATACCGAGAGGTATAATAGCAGCATGAATTCCAAGTATAACCAGCTGCTTGCTGATTGTATTTAAGGCCCAAACGAAAAGGAGAAACACAGGCCTGGCGCTGTAGTCTGGTCAAGAACTCGTGGTGGGGGAGTTCACAGAGGCCAGGGATGAACTCACTACTATTATCCTGCTAATGTGCATATTATTAAACTGTCCTCTGAATTCACAACTCTGCACCCATACGTCAGTGCAGCTCTCAGACCCAATCAGGGAAGTTTCTCTGTGCAGTGGGCAGTAGTTAATGCAGACACTCACAGTGATCAATGCGCAGAGAATGCATGTCACTGAAGGGCTCAGTCACAGGTGGGATGTCTATCACACACACACACACACACACACACACACACACACACACACACACACGACAAACTCACTCGCACGCATGCATCTCCTGGACAGGATGGGACCACTGCTCTCACGAACTCACAGTGCCTATATAGCTGCCTGTACAAATCATGCCAGCCATCAATGCACCATGAAGGATGAAGGAGCTTGTGAGTACCAAACACCTAACTGAGGCGCTATAGACAGTCGATGGCTTCTGAAGGAGGGGAAAAAATCTGTCCTCTTTAAGGGTCCCATAAATATACAGGCAACACACAAATTGGCCTCCAAGTTTTTGTTTTTATAGTTTTGTTTTAAAAAAAAAAAAAAGAGGATACAAAGTGTGGGAGAGTAGGTTTTGTGTATCAATTTCTTCCCAGACAAAACCATATATCTCAAGACACAGGATGTTAGAGCTGGAGAGATGGCTCAGATGTTAGGAGCACTTGCTGCTCTTCAAAGAACCTAGGGTTCCATTCCCAGAACCCACATGGTGGATCACAACCATATGTAACTCTAATTCCGTAGAATTCAACACCTTCTTCTGACCGCCACAAGCAATGCACACACGATACAAACACAAATTCATGTAAAATATCTACACACATAAAATACAAATTAAATAACCTTTTTTTTAGAAAAAGGATTAAATTTAAAACAAAAAAGGGCACAGAATGTTAAGAAAGAAGTAAAAATAACAAGATGTCCTAAAGGAAGGTGAATATTCCATCCTGAAAAACATCCCTTAAGCTCAGGAAGTGCTGAAACTGAGAAGATTCAACAAGGTTCTCCCTCCCCAAGCATATACAAGCAGCAAGGACTATTAAGAGACAGACAAGAAAACTGCCTGGAAGCAGCAAAGGCCAAGACGGGTAACTGGAAAAGCTCGGATCAACTGGGGCTCCTGGAAAAGACAGTCTCCTGCCTGGTGAACTGCCAACACACTGCAGTGTGTGCCAAGGGTCCTGAACTGTCCCCTACACACTGCAGTGTGTGCCAAGGGTCCTGAACTGTCCCCTACACATCTGCAGTGTGTGACAAGGTTCCTGAGCTGTCCCCTACACATCTGCAGTGTGTACAAGGTTCCTGAGCTGTCCCCTACACACTGCAGTGTGTGACAAGGGTCCTGAACTGTCCCTTACACACTGCAGTGTGTGCCAAGGGTCCTGAACTGTCCCCTACACACTGCAGTGTGTGCCAAGGGTCCTGAACTGTCCCCTACACACTGCAGTGTGTGCCAAGGTTCCTGAGCTGTCCCCTACACACTGCAGTGTGTGCCAAGGTTCCTGAGCTGTCCCCTACACACTGCAGTGTGTGCCAAGGTTCCTGAGCTGTCCCCTACACACTGCAGTGTGTGCCAAGGTTCCTGAGCTGTCCCCTACACACTGCAGTGTGTGCCAAGGTACCCGAGCTGTCCCCCATGCTGGAGTGGGCTTTGGTGATGAGGCTGTCTTTGAGTGGTTTCTGTTTCTGTTAGTAACCCCTCACCCATATTCCTATAAGTAATCACAACAAAACTCACTAGTGGACCCAGTTGGACTTTGGGGACAGCCACACTGGGATCTGTCACTATTAATTTCCTATCTGAGGTGAGCAGACTGTTGTTCAAGTCTCCCCAGGAACAGTGTTACACAACAGCAGAAAGGAATGGGTGAGTCTGGGGGACGTTAGGGCGAGGTGTAGGGAGATAATAGGGAATTTATTTGCATGAAATTCCCCAAGGATAATATTTTTAATATTTCTGTTAATTTTTATTTCCTTTTTATGGTTTTTTGCCTGCATGTATGTCTGAGTGAAGGCATCGGATCCTCTGGAACTGAAGTTACACACAATTGTGAGCCACCATGTAGGTACCTGGATCCTCTGGAAGAGCAGTCAGGGCTCTTAACCGCTGACCCCTCGCACCAGCTTCAAGAATAAGATGTTTTTAAAGAATCCTAACATTCCCGGATTTCCCAGCACAGGTATATTCAGCCTTTACAGGCATCCCTGGCTTCTATGTCTGAGACAACCCAAGCAGGCTGTGCTGACCACCTTAGCGCAGAGACCACCTCCTACTTGCATTTTGGCTACACAGGACATTTGCAAGGGTTTGTTCGTTTCATCAGAACCCAGGATTTTACCCAGTGAACTACAAACCCTGTCTGAGAATTTCATTCCCACATCATACCCATGTGTCACTATGATCTCTACAAACCCCAGCATAAACTGCTTCTGAGATGGCTCAAAACCTCACAACTGGGCTGGAGAGATGGCTCAGAGGTTAGGAGCACTGGCTGCTCTTCCAGAGGTCCTGAGTTCAATTCCCAGCACCCACATGGTGGCTCACAAAACCTCACAACTGCTACCACCTCAGGGGGTACCACACTACAGAAAGGAAGCCCAGTTGCGCTAAGCATATTTCTCTTTAAGGGCCTATAAAGTAACCCCCGTGAGTCCCAAACCAGCACCAGGCAACCCCCTCAAACTCCCAGCCCAAACCTGGCACCAGTGAGCCCTACGAGTGCCACAAACTAGTGCCAGTCAACCCCACAAGCCCAAAGCAGCACTAAGGGTGGTCACTTCTCATTCAGAGGCCTTCCAAGACTAAGCAGAGCTACCTGCTCCCTCAGGGAGGGCAACGAGATCAGACTTCATCTGAGCACAGACACAAGCAGGCTTACAATGTATCAGGCTCATCTCTGTCAATAGCCCTGCACAGCCCACAACACTTACTTAGAAATAAGGACAGCAGCTGCATCTCGAGCCTTGTCACTGACGACCAAATAGGACTGCAAGAATGTGACAAATTTCAATTCAGTATTCTTTTCGTTATTTTCCAGATTGCCTACAATTATGTAGTATTTATACAATATATTTATACAATAGTCAGAATTAAATGTAAATTGCCCCTGAAACCTCTCATATACCACCATTATGCTTAGCAAATATTTATATTATCTATAAAGAAACGAGATTTACTCAAGTAATTCATCTAATCTCTACATAAGTTACCACAGTTTCAAAGTAAGCTGAGGTGGGATTTTACCCAAAGTAAGCTGAGATATCACTGACAGCAAGAATGTCAGTCGAGCAAATATAAATATACGCATCAAAGGTTTATCTAACCAAACCCATTTCAGAACAACGTAAGTGTGAACAAGTGTACAATTAACTGCCAAAGGGCTATATGATCATAGTTACCTCTGCTACTTGCAGAATACGGTCCATTATGGGTGTTCGTGTTTCTCCAGGTTGAGAGGGGAGGTTCCCATCAAGGCGTGAAAAATCAAAAGGGATCAAGCAGGTCACAGAGAGCCATAGTAAAAGCATGTAGCGTGTTTCCCATGTCTAAGGAGTTAAATCACAGTCAGAATGGTTCCAGTACAGAAGACAAAGCTGATGGGTGTGATGGTGCACACCCTGAATCCCAGCCTTCGGAAGGCGAGGAAGGTGGACTGCTCTGGGTTCCAGGCCAGCCTGATTCATGTAAGAAATTCCAGGCCAGTCAGGGCCACAGAGCAAGACCTGACCTCCAAAAAAAAAGAGCAGAAGCCACCAGGCATAAGGCACCCACCCACATGTAATCCCAACATTCACGAGTCTGCGTCATGAGGATGTCAAGTTCAAAGCCAGCCCATGCCACATAGTAAGTTCTCGGTTAGTCTGGGTTACTTAACAAGAACCTACAATAATCCCAAAGAGAGAACAATATCCAGCTGCACTCCGCTAACCATCCTATCGGCCTTCCCACCAACTCAATGCCTACCCTTACACGCCATCAACCCCACCCTCGCTATAAACACAACTCTGTGATGTGTGTCCTCCTAGGGTACCATGGGCCTGTGGTGGTCTTGGAGACCTGGCACAGGTATACTCTTTGCTTTTTAAAGGATATAGTCTAAAAGAGAGTAACTTAGAGCAACATGTATAGAAGCTAAAGAAGCAGAAGAATTTTTTTTTAACAGCCTAAGATAAAACCAAGGAAAGTTGGAAGAAGTTGTGAGTGACAGTGCAGCCAGCAGGGCGGGATGAGGTGGGACTCACCTCATGGTCCTTAGGATTCTGACCTGCACACATGTCTAACACAGGCTGAACATCAGCTACTTCATGAGGAAACAGACGTAGAAATACTTTATGCCCGCGAACCTGCCAAATAAAATGACTTTAGAATACAAAGAATATAGACTATAGTGTATAATTAGAAAATAGAAAGACCAACAGAGTTATCTTGATATTTTTATCAAAAACCATTGTCTATGTCCCCCATGACTGAGGAGATCCTGTCACACTGCAGTGACACAACTCAGCAACACCGAAGGGACAAGAGAGCTAGCTTGCTTTCTTTCTTCCTTCCCTCCCTCCCTCCCTCCCTCCTTCCTTCCTTCCTTCCTTTCTTTCTTAATATTCAGTAAATATGCTCTGTCCCAATTTGGTTAACAAATCATACTGTGTGCACCAGGGGCATAAGTATATGACAAACTAAAAACTTCTGCTTCTACCCTGTTCCGAGATCAGTCTCTGACGTTTATGAAAACGAAGTTCCTATGCACCTCCAATGGCCCCACTCACACTTCTATAAAACATGCAGCATTATCTCAACAGCCAAATTCCTCGCCCTGCTACACGGTAAGAATGCTAGAACATGTGCCCTGAGACGCAAACAAACTTCACAGAAATTACTCCAAATCACATGGACATCACCAGAGAACTTGCAGAGAAAACAGATCGTCAGCCCCAGCCCTTCTTCCTCGGAGCTGCATCGTAAGACTCCCCAGTAAATTCACCCCCTTTTCTATCTTACAAAGTACTATTATTGCTGGGTGGTGGTGGTACACACCTTTAATCCCAGCACTTGGGAGGCAGAGGCAGGGGGATCTCTGTGAGTTTGAGGCCAGCCTGGTCTACACAGTGACAATCAGAGATACGTGGTAAGACTTTGTGTGTGTATGGGGTTGAGCACTTCTATTTTCATCCAGCTTTTCTGCTTTTTCCTTATTCTAACTAAAGGATCCCAAGATCACTAAGACTCAAGACCTAACACATACTGAAAAGAGAATGACAATCCAGCTTGTGTTGAAGAAACATGTCCGCCGAGAAATAACACTTGAGGAGGTAACTGGATGAGAAAATTTCTGTCCGCTCTACAGTGCTGCAGAAATGTTACCTTGGTGATGATATAAAGAAATTTAAAAGCCAGATGCACGAGGCCAGGCAGAGATGTCTCGTCCTGTACCAGGTCCAACAAGGAGTTCATCATCCACTCTAGGGAAAAGCAGATATGAAATACTTAACATAAATTAATCATCAACGGGGAGATGAAAATGGTTGTATTTAGGGCATACAAATGCTTCAGTATTAGCAAGTCTGGGTAACCAAGTGTCAATACAGCAAAGCGCATGCTCACCTCAGTCGCCTCTGAAAGAAAGGTTCGCCCCTTAACTCCCTCCCCCTTGTACGATACAGGGAAAATGTCTAAAATCGGTAACTGACACCATGTTTTACAGGGACACCTGTTACAACTGCTCTGATTTACCAACAGACTAGGTTGAACTAATGCACTGAGATGGAAAAGAGAGGACAATGAGGGTAATGCGGAACACAGCCTTCTCCTGTCTGTACAGAGACCATGATCAGAACCCAGGACAAGGAGATGTGTATTATTTGAGGGTATATTGTAGTAAGTTCAGGGTACATATGATAAATTCTGGAAAAAAGAAAACAAAAACAAAAACCACTGAGCACATAGTGAAGATAAACTACCAAGCCAAGAAGTGGTGGCGCACGCCTTTAATCCCAGCACTCACTCAGGAGGCAGAGGCAGGAGGGTCTCTGTGAGTTCAAGGCCAGCCTGGTCTACACAACAAGTTCAAAATCAGCCGGGCCTATAAAGTGAGACCCTGTCTCAAAATAAATAAACACCGAAGCAATTAAATTAATACAAAATAAAGTAATAGAGTAAAAATTTAAAAAAAGGAAGAAAGAACCTAAAAAGGAAATAAGAAAGAGAAAGTAAGTTTCAAAAGAGTTGACTAAACCTAGTCATGTTGGCTAGAGAGATGGCTCGGCAGTCGGGAGTACTGGCTGTTCTTCCCGAGGACCCGGGTTCAAGTCCTGGTTCAACTCATAGCTGCCTGTGACTTCAATTTCAGGTGCCCTGACACCTTCACACATATACATGCAGGCAAATGGGTGCACATGAAATAAAAAATTAATTAAAAAAAAAACCTAGTCATGTTGTCAGCTTTACTAAATGAAAACACCCTAATAGCTATCGAAAGACAAGGACTGGCAGGCTGAATCCAGACAAAAAGGAGAGACACGCAGTATTTACCATCAGGAGAGACTTAAGGAACAATAACATCACAAAACCTAGAGGACATTTTCAATTACGAGAATCAATTCACTGTGAAGACTAAATAATTCAGTATGCAATTCAACAAATCCCAGAACACCAAGATAAAGCAAAAACCAAAAGCAGAAACAGAACCAAGTAAAAAGAAAATCGGTAAGGTTTGGTTCCCAGAAACCATGCTGGCTAGGTAACGACTGCCTGCAATTCCGAGAACTGACACATGCCCACAGAAATAAAAATTACATTAAAATATTATATTTCAAACAGGGGGAAGGGCTGCCAGATCACTCAGTTAATAAACCTTACATAATCAATTAAAAAGAGTAAGATTCTGGGCTTACTACCAAAGACCAAATGCCAAGTAAGAGACTGAGCTTGCTGGCAGAGGCCTACAATCTTAGCACGAGGCTGAGGCAGGAAGATGTTTAAAGCTGATCTAGGTTATACAATGAAACCCTGCTTCAGAAACAAACAAACAAAAAAAAGCACAAGAAAAATAGGCAATGTTCAAACTCAAATATATTAAACCTCAATGGATACACACTACACACAGCACTGAAAGGCAAAAATGAAGTCACAAAATGTGCCCCACACAGGAAAGGATTAGCACAAGCAAGCATCGAGGTCTTCTTCAAAAATGAACCTATCTCTACTTCCCAGAAGATAATTCACAATAAAAACTCATCAAGCACTGGATGGCAATGGGAGGTGGTGGTGCACCCCTTTAATCCCAGCACCGGATGGCAACGGGAGGTGGTGATGCACCCCTTTAATCCCAGCACTGGATGGCAACGGGAGGTGCTCGTGCACCCCTTTAATCCCAGCACTGGATGGCAACAGGAGGTGGTGGTGCACCCCTTTAATCCCAGCACCGGATGGCAACGGGAGGTGGCGGTGCACCCCTTTAATCCCAGCACTGGATGGCAATGGGAGGTGGTGGTGTACCCCTTTAATCCCAGCACTAGATGGCAATGGGAGGTGGTGGTGCACCCCTTTAATCCCAGCGCTTGGGAGGCAACAGGAGGTGGTGGTGCACCCCTTTAATCCCAGCGCTTGGGAGGCAAAGACAGGTGGATCTCTGCGAGTTCAGGGCCAGCCTATGCTACAGAGCAAGTTCCAGGACAGCCATGACTATACGGAGAAATCCTATCTCATTAAAAAACAAAACAAAACACTGAGGGCACCCGGTAAGCATCACATATCACACTCTGGGCTACACAGCAGAGCGTCTGACAATAAGGGCAGAGCTACAGATTCAAAGCTGTCACCTGAAGAGGTCAAATATCTTCTTTCACTTCTTGTATAGTGCCCACATCTGTTTCATGGGGATAACGAGGAATCCAAAACTATCAGACGAGACCCAAAATACCCACTCCTCAGTCTGACATCAACCACTCATCTGCAACTGGTCCCTCCAAAGACCCATCTTCAAGAGGTTCAGGGGAGTGGGTGTTTAAATCCTGCCTGCAATCTCACCAACTGTGCAGCAGGGAACAAGTTACTGAACCTCTCAGACCTGTACCTCAGTTTCCCCATATTTACATGTAGCTTAGGATAACTGACCTTCCACAGGGACTGCAAGGTTACTACAGTGATTAAATCAGTTGGATAGCTCAATCTCTCTCTCTCTCTCTCTCTCTCTCTCTCTCTCTCTCTCTCTCTCTCTCTCACACACACACACACACACACACACACACACACACACACACACACACACACACAGGAGAAAATAGAACAAGACAAAAACAAGAGTATTTGAAGCCAACGCAGGCTACATAGCAAGACCCGACCTCAAAAAAAGAGAAACGAAGCCAGGAATAGAGGTTCAAATCTGTAATCCCAACACTTAGGAGGTTGAGGCTAGAGAACTGCCATGAATTTAAGGCCAGCGAGGGCTATTTCGCAAGACTCTGTCTCAAAACAGAAGATGCAAACAAACAACCAAAAAAATGTAATATGGATTAGGTTCAATTATAATGAAAGCAACGCAAAGCAAACAAACTAAAATGCCTTCCTAGGGGTGGACGTAAAACATCTACACCTCCTCTAAGGTCCCAAGGGCAAACCAAGGTACTAGTCCATCAGAGTTCACTCTAGGGAACCCAGGGGTATATACTGGACTTCTTTACAGAGCATGGGTGAGGGGTTATTTACTGGAATGAGGGTGTCTCCCAAAAAAGTCTTTACCCAGCAGAGTTGACTTTCCCATAGCCAGAGATGGGAGTCTCCCTCCTCTAGTCTTGCCTGGCCTATATACTCTAGGGCCTAGAGTATATGTAGGTAGGTAGGTAGGTAGGTAGGTAGGTAGGTAGGTAGGTAGATAGATAGATAAATAGATAGATAGATAGATAATAATGTATAATACATAGAGAAAAATGTATGTGGTGCTATATGTTTTATACACACATGTACACATACACATATATATATATACACCCTATTATATAAATATTATAGAGAACAGTGGTTTTCAACCTTCCTAATGCCGCAACCCTTTAATACTGTTCCTTATATTGTGGTGAACCCCAACCATAAAACTATTTTATTGTTCCTTCATAACTAATTTTACTGTTATGAATCACAATATAAAATCTGATATCCAGGGTATCTGATATGTGACTCGTATGAGGGGGGTCAAGACCCGCAGGTTGAGAACCCAGACTCTAGGGTCTACTGACCATTCTTGCCTCCATATGAGGGGGTGTAAAAAGTCAACAAGCCCAGCTGAAATAATCTTTTGAAAGTGTACGTGGCTGAACTCCACAGACGGTGGCTGTTTATCTCAGAGGATAGCCCTGTACCACACTCTCCTTATACTAAAGACATGAGACCACGCCTCAGTGTCTCCCTCTGTAAACATGGAGATGACAGATGACCTCATCAACGGCTGTGTAGATAAACCGGGAACTTAGAAAGCGCACGATCTTGTGTGAGTTACCTGGAAGATAACAGCTGTTCACATAACACGCTAAAACACACATAAGGAGAAAAGAAATGAATGAAACTTTGCTCTAGCAATACTGAAGCATGCATGGGCAGCCAGCATATGGAGGTTCTGTTAACTTGTCCATATTGGGTTTCATGGTCTAAGCTGGTGAGGACGACTGACCGGGTAGGTCTCTTCCTCAAGAGGGCACCAGATCTCATTACAGATGGTTGTGAGCCACCGTGTGGTTGTTGGGAATTGAACTCAGGACCTTCGGAAGTGCAGGCAGTGCTCTTAACCGCTGAGCCATCTCTCCAGCCCAAGATGTAGTCTTTAAATAGCAATGCGAATAAAGTAGCTTAAACACATTTGCACACAATCTAGGCTGACACCTGAACTCCCAGGTCTTCATTATCAGAGGTTCATAAAACCAAATGGCAGACAAAAAAGGACACAGCCCCACGGACACTTCATCTGGCACCTTCTGCCGGTAGCACACGGAGGTGCCAGGGGTACACACAGAGGTGCCAGAGGTACACACAAAGCCTTCATGGTGATCAATACTGAACCATCAAAATCACCGGCTTCTATGCTTACCGAGGTGTGGGTCCAGGAGGTGAGGCTGCTCCTGGTATTTGTCCATAATCACTAAAAGGAAAACAATATAAAAAATCAAATCAGATGGCTTTATAAACTCTCCTATTGCCTCTGGGTAACCCTGAGACAGCGCCCCTCTTCTTGGTCTTTGTAACTCCCAGGGACACACCCGACCTAGCTAATGGATGCCCAACACGTTCCTGAGGACCAGTGTGACCACATCGTCCTCGTGGACCCTCTTTCTCATGCGTTTTCAGATACACCCTTCCACATCTTCGATGCTCCCCTGCTAAGCGTGAGGCCCTCCCATTCCAACAATCTTCAAACCAGTGACTGCACAACCTCCCTGACCCTGGCCACCAGCCTTCCACCCCTACCAGCAACTTAATCTGCTTCGACCCAACCCAGAGATCTCTCTGCCTCTGCAATCCTCATCTGCCACTTCAGACTCCCTCCACTAAGCCCCACCCCCTTGCCTTTCCCTAAAACTAGAGCCCCATCACTCCGAAGCAAGAAAGACATTGTGGAGAGAATCTTCTTAGCTAAGGAATCCACAAAAACTATTTTGCTCACATATAAAGCTTTAATTATCCAAGGGCTCATTTGGACACTGCCCTGGTTTGCTTGCTGTTCCTGTGATAAAAACTGAACAAAACCAACTTGAGAAAGAGTTTATTTGGCTTACCCAGCCAAACATTGAGGGACGTTAAGGAATGAATTTAAGCAGTAGAAGCAGGAACTATATGGAAGCGTTGCTCACTGACTTGATCCCAGGCTCAAATTCAGCAGTCTCTCTTATCCGGCCCACAATGGGCTGGACCCTCCTTCATCTGCAAAGACGTGCCTACAAGCCAACCTGGTGGTGGCAATTACTTGAGATTCTTTCGAGGTACGACTAGGTTTGTGTCAACTTGACAAAAAAAACTATGACAGACAGTATCCATTATAGACGACTGCAAAGGTCTACCCAGACGTGGAGAATGTGGAACCACTCAAGGAACCTAATGGCATTGTCCACTCTCCTGCCCTGCCTGCAGCCGAGGTCCTAGTTAAACCTGGCGCTCTTAGGTTGAAGAGCCAATGGCCTCACAGCGGAGCCCCAGAGGAGCACACGCCCCAAGCCACAAGCGCCCTTAGGTGGCAGGTTTGCTCTCGGCAATCCTGCTCGCTCCCTCCCAGCTCGCAGACAAGAACCAAGTGTGTTTTGCTCGCTCCCGGGCAACACAGGACAGGCAGGAGGTATGGCTCCCCAGGTCCCTTCCTCCCAGCTGCAATGACAGCAGGACAGCAACTCGGGGCCCCGCGCGCACCGCGGAATCGCTCCTCCGCCACCTCCCGGGCGGCGCGCTCGCCGTGCACCGCAGGCAGGCTGCCGAGCAGCGCGCGGGTCTCCGCGCTCTCGCCGAACGCTTCCAGGGCGGCGCCGCTGGAGAGCGCGTCATCCTCCACCTCCTCCTCCTCCTCGGCGGCAGTGGTCGCAGCCGGCTCATCGCTCAGGACCATCCCGCCAGCGGCTTCCGTCAGAACCATACCGGCAACCGGGAGAGAAAGGAGGCGCCCCACGAGAGACGCCAGCTCCGCCCCGAGACCTTCGACCCGCCCTACAGGGAGCGCCAGCCGACAAAACAGCTCGCGCGAAGCCGGCTTGGTGCACAGGGCGGTACTAGGATGACGGAGGCTTCTCCAGCCTCAACTGGGAGTGGGTGGAGCCCGGCAGGGGTGGGGCCGCGGAGAGTGTGGTCTGAGTTGTGGGCAGATCTGAGTTAGGCGTGGGATGGATTTGGGTGATTGGAGGCGGGCTGGGGGCGGAGCGTCTGGACAAGGAGGATTTAAGATCGGGGCGGAACGGAGGGTTTTTTGCAGGAAAGCTGCGTGGAAAGGGCCTGAGTGGAGGGGAGGTGTCTGAACGCAGGGGAGAGGGGGATGAGAACTGGGTGACGATGTCAGAGCGCCTACGATGTGCTATAAGAGTTTGGGGGAGGGGGCTGGAGAGATGGCTCAGAGGTTAAGAGCACTGGCTGCTCTTCCAGAGGTCCTGAGTTCAATTCCCAGCAACCACATGGTGGCTCACAACCATCTGTAATGAGATCCGGCGCCCTCCTCTGGCATGCGGGCATATATCGAGGCAGAATGTTGTGTACATAATAAATAATAAATAAATCTTTAAAAAAAAAAGAGTTTGGGGGACTATAGGGTTTGTGAGAGGGATGTTGTTCCAGGATGAAGGCATTTGCGATGACATTTTAATCATCGGAACAATGCTGGCCGCCCAAGGCAGCCCTGACAAGGGGTGTGGGCTGCACACTGCTGGCCCTGCGCTCACCAACATAATAGATCTCACTGGAAAGTAAAGTGGTGAAGGAATGAGATAGTTTAGTGGGTAAAATCTCCCGCACTAAGTCTCAGAACTCCGAGTGTGTAATAGAGCCCCAGGCTTTCTTTCCATGATGGAAGTACCGTTCAGACTATAAAACTCAGCATGTAGACAACACCCACCAGTTAAACTGAAAACAAAAGCCTAACCCATCAAAATCCATAGTTCTAGGACAGTCTCTAAATGTACTAACCTTGCTTTTTTTGGCTTCTGTAGTTCCACTTCTGACCAACTGTTCTTGTTAAATAAAATATATCAGTCCAGGATATGGTTTTTGCGCTTAAAAGCTCACCCTGAGCCGGGTGGTGGTGGCGCACGCTTTTATTCCCAGCACTTGGGAGGTAGAAGCAGGCGGATCTCTGTGAGTTTAAGGCCAGCTTGGTCTACAAGAGCTAGTTCCAGGACTGGCTCCAAAGCAACACAGAGAAACCCTGTCTTGAAAAACAAAACAAACAAACAAAAAGCTCACCCTGAGAAAGACTCAATGCTATGCTGAGATCCCAAACTGCTGTAGTTAGTGGCTGGCTAATAAAGAGTTTCTATTGGCTTAAATCCATGTCAGAGCAGTCTTCTTGAATATGTTGTGGATAACCTACAAGTTTGGTTCCCACATAGTAGAAGAAGAGAAAACACAAGGTTTGTACTCTAACCTATACACACACATTTGAACACACATACACACAAAATAATGTCTAAAAAAAAAAAGTAGGAAAAAAAGTGAGGTACTGGAGAGGGTCCAGTGGCGATTGCAACTGAATGACCAGAGTCATGGTGGGGGTGGTCCTTCCTACCCAACTGTGGCACTTGGGGCTGCAGCCGCTGAGGTGGGAACTTGCTGGGAACAGTGATGCTGTATCAGATGCCAGCATCAGCAGGAGCTACATACACAGCTCCCTCTGTCAGCACTGCCGCAGCCTCACAGCCCATTCTTGATGAATTTGTTGGAGGCCAACTCCAAATTAGCCCAGTCGGGGTCCCGATTTGACTTTTTATTGGGTCCCAGCCCTCTGCTACCTGAGCAGCTTCCTCATCACGCCCAAGGATGGGCTTCTATACTCCCTCCCAAAGTGGTTCCAGTGGTTTAGGTAGTTGAAGAGCTGATAGAGCAGCAGGCGCTTGTCGAACCCTGGAGCCTTGGGGATCTTCTGGTGGTAGGCAGTGAAGAAGGATCTGGGGAACCCCCCAAACATCAGTGCGATTGCCAGTTCAAACTCAGAATGGCCATAGAAGGAAGCTGGATCGTAAATAATGGGCCCCTGGTCATCCTCAGCCACATTGCCAGACCAGAGGTCTCCATGGAGCAGGGCGGGGACAATCTCTACACCAGAGAACAGGTCCGGGATCTTCACCTAGAAGAGAAAGTATTGGAAATGTGGGACTCGGAGGCTCATGGGTTCATTATCTGGAGCTTGGAAATAGAGCAGAGAGACATGGATTCATCTAGAGTCCAACCAAAAAAATCTGTCGGGTCCAGTGAAAAGGCTCACCTGATTCAGGAATGCAGCTTTGCCTAGCTTTCTGGGAACTAACCAAATGAGTCCAAAAGCTTTATGGGAAATCTCAGAAGTTAGTTTTATGCTGTAGACTATGAACCAGTTTGGTACCTACCCTCTGAGCTGTGTTTTTAGTTTATTGTACATACGTACCCGAATCTTTTCTGTTAAATAACATTACTTTGATGCATGTTTACCCTAAATCAGTGGTTCTCAGCCTTCCTAATGCTTTAACCCTCTAACACAGTTCCTCATGTTGTGGTGACTGCTAACCATAAAATTATGTTGTTGCTACTTCATAACTATAATTTTGCTACTGTTATGAATTGTAATGTAAATATCTGATATGCTTGTAATGTAAATATCTTATATGCAGGATATGTGTGTGGTATGTGACCCCTGTGGAAGGGTCGTTTGATCCCCAGGGGTGACGACCCACAGGCTGAGAATCATTGCCCTAGACTGATAGATGAACTGTGTTTCTAATAATTTGGAATATATTCTGAAACAAGTCATGCAGGAATGCACATTTTCACTAAGGGTGGCACATCGGGTCTTTGGCAGAGGAAAAAAAGCTGAGGTTAAGAGTGGACAAATAAAATGAGTGAAATCTATGAGCCAAGGGCCTGTCTCATCCCTCCCCCCACCTACGGGGTGAGAAAGTGATGGCTGATGTACCCACAACTTGACCATCCCAACTCTGACTCAGTCCTGAGAGGCCCCCACATGCATGTGGTGGGCTCATGACAGACAGCCTCTTTCGAGAGAAGCGGTATGCCCACCTGTAGTCTTGACCACAGTTCTTGTGTCTCTCGGTCAGCATAGTCCCTTTCAATGAGGTTCAGCTGTGCTTGGAGCCGGTGTTGCGTGAAAAAGGTTGGCCAGTCATCCTGCCATTCGTTCACCTGAGCAACAAGAGGAGAAGCCAGCACTGTGACTACAGTATAGGCGATTGCAGGTACACGGCACGGTGCCCAGCATTTTCACAGCAGGGCCAGGGACCCGAACCCAGGCCCTCATGCTATGTAGTCAAGGATGCCTAAGAATTTCTACTTCTGCCTCCGCTTTCCAAACTTCTGGGATTGCAGGCGTACACCATATCTGACTCAATTTTAAAAAAATAATAATTGGCTTTTTCCAGGCATAGTGATCCACAGCTGTAACCTCAGCCCTTGGGAGGCTCAGGTAGGAGGACTATAGCAAGCTCAAAGCCAGCCTGGTCTACATTCAACTCCCAAGTCAGACAGGATTATATAGTGAGACCCTGTCTCAAGAAGGGAAAGGAAAATAAGACATACAGTTATCAAATGTGCACGTCTACACATGCTAAAGAAGACATACAGTTATCAAATGTGAGTGTCCACATATGCTAAAGAAGACATACAGTTAACACGTGTGCGTGCCCACATATGCTTATTCCACATCACCCACCAGTCATGACAGAAATACAAAATGGGGCCGGGCGGTGGTGGCGCACGCCTTTAATCCCAGCACTCAGGAGGCAGAGGCAGGCGGATCTCTGTGAGTTCGAGGCCAGCCTGGTCTACAAGAGCTAGTGCCAGGACAGGCTCCAAAGCTACAGAGAAACCCTGTCTCGAAAAACTAAAAAAAAAAAAAAATACAAAATGGGATCTCAGAGTGAACGCTTTTCTCCAGCTTCAACTGAAAACAACTACAGAAAACATCCAGTGTAGATAAGAGTAGAAAAAAATGGAATTCTTATATGAACTGATGAGACTGTAAACTGGTACAACCTCTTTGGAAGCATGAGCAGCTTTGTGTTATTTTTTTAATCTATTTTTAAATTTTATGTGTGTGTATCTCTGTGTGAGTGTGCCACGGATCTGTGAGAGTGTGCCACTGATCTGTGAGAGTATGCCACGGATCTGTGAGAGTATGCCATGGATCTGTGAGAGTGGTCCACAGATCTGTGAGAGTGTGCCACAGATCAGTGAGAGTATGTCACAGATCTGTGAGAGTATGCCACGGATCTGTGAGAGTATGCCACGGATCTGTGGGAGTGTGCCACAGATCTGTGAGCGTGTGCCACGGATCAGTGAGAGTGTGCCACGGATCTGTGAGAGTGTGCCACGGATCTGTGAGAGAATGCCACGGATGTGTGGGACCTGCAAAGAATGAGAGAGGGCATTAGATCCCCTGAAGCTGAAGTGACAGGTGGTTGTGGACCAAACTCAAGTCCTCCTGAAAAGCAGTATGTGCTCTTAACCAACTCTCAGCCCCACATGGCAGTTTCACAAAAACTAAGTAAGAACCTACTGAGCTACCCAGGCTTTCCTGTCTCGGATCTCCTGTATTCATCCGAGATAAAGTACTTTTACACAATGACTTACACAAAGGTTCATAGCAGCTTTATTTATCAAAAACACGCTAGGAACAACAGACATCCATCAGCAGATGAACGGATAGACAGAGATCATGGTTATTCCATACACTGGAATAGACTTTGGACACACTTGACATGAACGGATTTCATGTATGAACTTCAAAAGATTTGACATGGACCATATCGAAATGATTATATGGAGCGAAATAAGTCAGAGTGGAAAAAAGCGAAGGGGGACACACTGTATGATTATATTTATATAAAACTTCACAGAACACAAGCAAATCTGCAGTGCCGGAGAGCAGACCTGCGGGTGTCCTGGAACAGGGATAGGTTACAGGAAGAGGTTGTACAGTACTCATTTTCACCTGTTATCAAACTGTACACCTGAAATAGGTGCAATCTGTGTCACCTAGGCTTCCATGGAGATAGACATGGGCTAAGGTTATTCCAAGGGCTGCTCTGAGAAACCCCTGAGGCAGAGCTTTTGGAGTGTATTCTGAACCTGACAGGCAGCCTATGTAGTCCTGGTCGTCCTCCTCTTCCTGGAGTCTTTCCTGGGTGCTTCAGGCATTTATCCCAGGCTTTACTCCCTAGTGCCAGGTGCACCTCAAAGGAACCCTTTTCCCCAGCCTAGCAAGCCCCCACCACTGCGGTCCACCATCACAGCATCCCACCGTTCCTATTTACCTGCCACGGCTCCCAGTACCTGGGGGCTCTCCTCTTACCTGAAAATATAACAAGGTCACAAAAAACACAAAGTTCAGTCTCGCCACTTAGATGGAAGGGCCAAGATTCCCAAGGTCAAGGAAAGATGTGACCTTTCTGCTGAGCTACTACAGGCAGGTGCCACCTGAGCATAAGGACTGAGAAAGGTAGCATTGTGTAATGGTTAGAGCCATCTATGAGGCCAGACTGTATGTCAAGTCCTGGTTCCTCCATTCTCTTCATGGTCTCTGGGAATGTTACTTAGTCTCAATTAGTTTATTCTGTAAGATACATCAGCGACATCACCTAGTTCATTACCAAATGGGGCAAAATGCTTGGAACACTGCTAGGTTCTTAGCAGGGAATACAACCTATACGTTCCCAGCCAACTGGACTAGCACTCCCAACAGAACTGACTGCGCTAGGGTCTACACAGTCCTCCTTCAGTGGTTCCCACCATAACTGCAACACCTCTCAAGGGCCCACTCAATCCACCAAGGGAGCAGGATGCCAGGAGCTTGGGGATAGTTGGAAGAACTAAAGAACAATATTGTTGTTACTCAAAGTAGGCAGGCTTGGACTCTGATGCCCTTCTGACACGTCCACAGTTGCCTCATGGTCCCAGAGTCTGAAGGGAATGCAGAGACCCTCTGTCTTTCTGATTGGCCAGCTCCATTCTTGCCCTGCTTCGTATACAAGTTCTAGACACTATTTCATTTCTCAACTCATAAATATTTGAGAAAACACCACTACACCCGCCAAGTCTTTGAAGACCCACCACCACAAGAAGCCCTTCAACTCAACGTGTAAATCAAGACAACAAATCATGCTTGTCTGTGATGACAGAGCCCATGCTAGCCCCTAGCTGCAACCAGGTGTGTAACACCAGGAAAGTCAGTTTTGCCTGAGATTGGGGGATCGTGGCAAGTCTTCTGTGTACAGTTTTGGGACTTAGATTCATAGCTGCCTATTGGATGGGATCCCTAAGTCTGCCTTGGGCTTCATCAAAGTCTTGTCACAAGTCACCTCCAGCCCATGCCAGGGAGAGCTCTACTATAGTCTAAAGTAGCCCAACTAGTCAGAGAAGGTTTAAGGGAAGAGAAAAATTTGAAAATGTTGGTCCTTCAAGCAGTTAACAGGTTTAAATTGGGATGGTCCTTATACAAGAGGTATTCTGTCCTTAATAAAGCAAACGATAGTCTAATAATGGCTTCTCTGAGGTGGGTGTAGGGCAGGTAGACTGCCCATGAGATAAGCCTAAGGTTCTGAGATGGTGACTCAAGAGACTACAATGTTATTCAGCCATAATAATAAGAATGGAGAGTGGAGACACAGCTCAGCTGATAACAGTACTTGCTGCTCTCCCAAAGGACCAGAGTTCAGTTCACAGCATCTACATCAGATGGTTCACAACAACTCATAACTTGGTTCTGAGGGATCAGACACCATCCTCTAACCTCCTTGGGTACCCGTACATGTGGCATTCATTCTGTCTTACACAAACAGTATAAATAAAAATAAATCTTTTTAAAATGTTGGGATGTTGGCTCCCATCTATAATAACAGCAACTGAGAGACTATAATAGGGAAAACTGTGGGTTCCAGTCCAAAATATGTTCCAAGTATACAGTAGTAAAACATGATGCTCTTGTGTGGTGATACTTCATTTGTACTTTATTTATTTATTTGGTTTTTCAAGACAAGGTTTCTCCAGAGCTTTGGGGCCTGTCCTGGAACTAGCTCTTGTAGACCAGGCTGGACTCAAACTCATAGAGATCCGCCTGCGTCTGCCTCCCGAGTGCTGGGATTAAAGGCATGCACTGCCACCACCACCCGGCTCATTTGTACTTTAATAAATGAAGCTTGCCTGAAGTTCAGAGAGTAAAACAACCGCACTGATCAGCCTTACAGACCAGGCAGTGGTCCCAGTAGCCGCACTAGTTTGCCATAGAAACCGGGCGGTAGTGGTGCAGGCCTTTAATCCCAGCACTAGAATCTCATTCTGAGATTCCTGGAGGCAGGATCGCCATTTCAGACTGAGGAAGAGGTAAGAGCCAGTGGCTGACTGTTTTGCTTTTTTTTTTTTTTTTTGGTTTTCGAGACAGGGTTTCTCTGTGGCTTTGGAGCCTGTCCTGGCACTAGCTCTGTAGACCAGGCTGGTCTCGAACTCATAGAGATCCGCCTGCCTCTGCCTCCCGAGTGCTGGGATTAAAGGCGTGCGCCACCATCGCCCGGCCACTGTTTTGCTTTTCTGACCTTCAGGTTGAACTCCAATTTCTGTCTCGAGGTTTTTATTAATCGTGCAGTGTAGATTAACCTTGAAAACACTGTAGTAAGTGAGAGATACTGGACACAGGTCACATGTTATACAATGTCGCCAACATAAAATGTCTAGAACGGGCATAGAGATGCGCAGTTTGTGATGGCTGGTGCTAAGGGAAGGCGGAAAAGGGGGTGACTGCTAACGGGAGTTGCTATTGGGTGATGAAAATATTCTGGAATGAGACATAGGAATCCATAGACATATTGCCTGAACACACCTGACCTCCTCTGACCTCAGAGGCTAAGCAGTAAGGGCCTGGTTAGAACTTGAACACAAGATAACGGTGATATTTGCATTAGCACTGCGATTGTACTAAAAATCATTGAACAATACACTTTAAAAGGGAGAGCTTTAGCTGGGCATGCTGAAGGGAAGCAAATCTCTATGAGTCTGAGACCAGCCTGGTCTACAGAGGGTATCCTAGGACAGCCAGGGCTACACAGAGAAACCCTGTCCTGAAAAGCCAAACAAACAAAATAAAATGGAGAGTTTTGTGTTACATGTGTTACATCTCAATTGTATTTTAATAAAAGACAATTATGTTAGCAGCCCTGGAAAAGGACCTGAGTAACAAGGGCTTGATCTTTGGCATTACCCAGTCTACACTCCTCAGACTCTTGAACTGGCCTGGTACCCTCCTACAGCATGTCTTTTGTATCACTATGCCCCCACCTGGAACACCGATCAGCTGACTGCAGTGTCTACTCCCACCAAGCCTGGCTCCCTTAGCCTTCACATTGTCATAGGCGGCTCCGCCTACACTCTGCCTTCAGAAACAACGGTTGAGTGCTCCGGTATCTGGAGAATTGGCACTCTGTTGCACACAAGGGGTCAGCGACTGGCACTTCATGGAAGGACATCAGTCAAGCACCGGAGCCTCAAGAATGGCCATCACTAAGTAGAGACGCCCTCACTCAGACACTCACCTGTGGGATGAAGCCGCAGCACGTCACTGTGTTGAAGCCGAACTTGGTCACACCCTGGGGCTCAGCACCCTCAGCCCCACAGCCTGTCAACAGAAATCTGTCATGGGAACCAGACCTCAGGAGAATGACCTGCAGACCTGGCTGCAGGCACACAAATGGCTCAGACACTGGTCATCTGAGAGATCACTACACATGGAAGCCAGCACATAGATTCACCGGGGCTTTTCTACCCTAGACCAATGGACAGACTGCGGGACAGGTTGGTCAGAAGCCAATTCTACTCATTTATCAGCTTTGTTAAAATTACTTAATCATCTCATTTTCACAGTGTATTTGGGGCTGGAGAGATGACCCCAGCACCTGGGTTAAGCAACATATAACTACCTGCAACTCTACCTCTAGAGGATCAGGGGCAGATCAACCCCAGCAAGTACCTGAACATGTCTCTCTCTCTCCTCTCTCTCTCTCTCTCTCTCTCTCTCTCTCTCTCTCTCTCTCTCTCTCACACACACACACACACACACACACACACGTACACACACAAATAAAGAAAAAGTTGTTTGATGAGCTATAAAGGGAGATGCTATACCACTCAACTCATTATTAAAATACCACCAAGAAGCAGCACGAAGACCCATCTAAGAGAGCTGATGGGCTAGGCCCAGGGTGAACTGAACTGACCCACTGTGTTCTCCCGGGCCTTGGCCTTCTCCCTGAGCTTCTGGTTGTAAAGGTGCAAATCTGCCATCTGGTCTCCGAGCTTTGATGCCTGGCTAAAGAAAGAAGAAAGGCAGCAGTTAAAATGGCAGACAAATAACACTAGTCAGCATGTTCTGCTTTGAGAAATGTTGTAAATACCTTAAAGGTACTCTTAAAAGTAAAATAATAAACCCTTTCTAAAAAACAAAAAAAGTATCACAATGGCCTTTGTGATCATGTCTGTAGCATCTTAGCAGATGTTGGCCAGTAAGTAAAAAACACTCAGCTCTAAACTTATAGAAATGTGAACTAAACATAGAGAAACCCTGGGACCACAGTCACATGCTGAGGTACAAGCTATGGCAATTCCCTGTTGATAAAATGCTGATGCCATCTGAACCAGAGTTTGTTCTTCACACAGAACATCCGTGACTGTAATAGAGGAAAAGATTAGGATGCCAGATAGTTGATCAGCCTCTCTCAGCCCAAACTAGATTAATATACTACATAGCACAAAGGAAGAAACTTAGTCAAACACATTTACTTTATGCAGACTCATCACAGCTAAACTCACCAAAATGAAACAAAACAAAAAAAAAACTGGTGTGGGAAGTCCTTCTGTATATGTCTTGCTTTTATTGGTTAATGAATAAAGAAACTGCCTTGGCCTGTGATAGGGTAAAGTAGAGCTAGGTGGGGAAAACTAAACTGAATGCTGGGAGAAAGAAGGTGGAGTCAGGAGATGCCACATAGCCATGGCAGAGGACAGACGCCAGAACCTTGCCTGTAAGCCACAGCCATGTGATGATACACAGATTAATAGAAATGGGTTAAATTAAGATGTAAGAATAAGCTAATACAAAGCTAGAGCTAATGGGCCAAGCAATGATTTAATTAATACAGTTTCTGTGTGGTTATTTCAAGCTGATCAGCCAGGAACAAACAAGTGGTCTTCCTACAACAAACAGCAATCATCTTTGTCTTGATTAATGGATTAAGAATGGGGGCTTGAGAGATGGCTCAGCCGTTAAGAGCCCAATTCCCAAAGGAATTGCGTTCAATTCCAGCACCCACCGGATGGCTCATACCTTCTATAACTCCAGGTTGAGGGGATCCAACCCCCTCTTCTGGCTTCTGAGGGCAGTACACAATGTGGTAAACAGACATACAAGCAGGCAAAACACCAAGACACAAAAAGTATTTTTTTTTAATTTTAGTAGAGAAAGACAAGTTGTTATTCTTATGAAAATTGAAGAATTAATAGAAGCTTCAGTTTCAAGATCTCAGGTCCAATAAGAGGAAACCAGAACAATAAAGAGTGGACTCCAGGGACCGGAGTTGAAGAAAGAAGAAACAGCTCATCTGTTCAGAGTACCTGCATCGGACCCAGGTTCCTAGTACCCATGTGACAGCCCAAAAACATCTCTAATTCCAGTTCCAGGAAATCCAACACCCTTGTCTAGCCTCTGGAGTCACAGACATGCACTTGGTGCATGTACCTGTAGACAAACATATGTGTATAATAAAAGTAAATCTTTAAAATATGGACTTTGACAGCCAGTCAGGCATGGTGACGCACACCTTTAATCCCAGCACTTGAAAGGCAGAGGCTAGGCTGGTTTACATAGTGAGTTCAAGGCCAGTCAGGGGTACATAGTAATACCTTAAAAAAAAAAGGACTCTGGCCACTGGACTGAGTTATGCAAGCTCAGCAGAGGCTTCTTCCTAGTGCTCTTTCTCTTTCTCTCAGTCCATTTCTCTCAGACGCTACTCCCTAGTGTCCCCCCTTCCACTTCTTTCTCTCCACCTTTTTCGTCTGTCTTCTCTATTTCTATTTCCCTGTGTCTTTTGTCTATGTGTCTGTCTGTCCCTGCCTCTTTCCTCTGTACCTGTCTCACTGTGTTTATGCCAGCCTTTCCCTGTCTTTCTCTCTTCCTGTCTGTGTGTCTCTATGTGCACACATGGCCCTCCCTTCCTCTCCCCATAAGTGTGCACACATGGCCCTTCCTCTCCCCATAAGTGTGCACACATGGCCCTCCCCTCCTCTCCCATACACCTGCACATGGCCCTCCCTCCCTCTCCCATACACGTGCACACATGGCCCTCCCTCCCTCCCCATACACGTGCACACATGGCCCTCCCTCCCTCCCCATACACGTGCACACATGGCCCTCCCTCCCTCTCCCCATAAATGTGCACACATGGCCCTTCCTCTCCCCATAAGTGTGCACACAAGGCCCTCCCCTCCTCTCCCATACACCTGCACATGGTCCTCCATCCCTGTCCCATACACGTGCACACATGGCCCTCCCTTCCTCTCCCATACACCTGCACATGGCCCTCCATCCCTGTCCCACACACGTGCACACATGGCCCTCCCTCCCTCTCCCCATACACCTGCACATGGCCCTCCCTCCCTCTCCCATACACATGTACACATGGCCCTCCCTCCCTCTCCCATACACCTGCACATGGCCCTCCCTCCCTCTCCCCATACACCTGCACATGGCCCTCCCATCCACACAAATGTACTCACCTGCTCAGGCTCTTCATCTTCAAATATTCCATCACAAAAACAGCCCCACCTCCTGGCAAATCAATCACCTTCATGGGCTTAGGTACCCGCACCAAGCCAGTGCTGCGGAGGGCCTCCAGGCTTGCCATCTCTCCCTCAAACATCTGCCGGGCCTGCATCCAAATGCCACAAACACTGTCAGCTCTGATAACCTGGACTCTCACAGAGGCCTTGCTAGACAGTCCAAGGGACGCATGGCCCTCGACACACGCCACAAAACCAAGTGCCTTCAATTACTGAAAATCAACCTCACACGCACCCCTCAAAGCCAGGGTGCGAAAGGGACCCCTTCAGGTAAGAAGGGCAAACCTGAGGCTAGGACTCAAGGTGTCTGTGTGAAGACCCACATGGCAAAGCCTTGCTGTGGAAGATGTACAGACCACAAGGGGATGACAAGGGGTGACAGGAGGAGCAGGCACAAGTCAGATGTGAGCTAACAAAAAGTCCGAGGCGGGGCCTGGGTCCTCCATGGCACTGCTTTCTTTCCTGCCTCTGAGTGGGAACATGCAGCCTTGGGCATGGGAGAAATTACCTGGGCTCATATCTGGGTCAGAGAAGGCAGAACGGGGAGGTCAGTAGGGCCTGGCTCAGTTCTAGCAGGGATTAGAGAAGCTACAAAAGACTCATACAGCCTGCTTGCCTGTAAGGCTTTTGCTGGCACCCAGAGGCTTTCTTGTTCCTAAACTATTTCTACAAATATCCCATTTTATTTTTAGGCAGACTTACATATTGTTCATACCGTGGTGAAAAACATGTGTTTTATTTATTTACTTATTTATTCATGGTGCTGGTGTCTGAGCCCAGGAGATTGTGCATACTAGGCAATGCTGTGCTACTGAATGAAATCCTCAGCACCCCACAAAAAATGCATTTATAATGGGTTTGTGAATACTTCTATATATATAGGATCATGGGGTGGCTGTTTGTTTGGTTTGGTTTTTTGAGACAGGGTCTCACTGTGTAGCCTTGGTTGTCCCAGAACTCGTTCTGTAGACCAGGCTGGCCTGGAACTCACAGATATCCTCCTGCCTCTGTCTCCCGAGTGCTGGGATTAAAGGCGTGCACCATCACCACCTGGCTAGAATCATAGGTTTTTAAAAATTAAAAATAGATGACACTGGTAGGTAAGAGCATTTACCACACGAGCCTGATGACCCAGCTTTGATCCCCAGAGCCCACATGAAAAGTCAGATCTCGTACTGTGCATCTGCAATCCAAGCCCTCCCGCTACATGACAGGAGGCAGAGACAGCAAAATTGCCTAGAATCTTTGAGGCCAGCTAGCCTGGAACATGCTTTGTAGGGGCAGAAACAAGAGAGACCTTGCCAGAAAACAAGGCAGAAAAACAGAACCAACTCCCAAAAAGTTGTCTACTGACTTCTATATACATCATGGTGTGTGTAAGCCAGAACTCTCACACACACATACAAAAAATAATTGAATGTTTTTAATTTAAAAAATGAAACTTGAAGCCAAAACACTTTTATCACACATGAAAAGAATTCTTCGCCTTTAATTCAGATTTCCAAGGGGAACGTCAGACAGGTATCCTCAAACTGCAAACCTGCACTTGGGACCAAGAGGCAAGGGTTGGGTATCCTGGATGGGAAGAGCATCTGATCTGCAAACCCCAGCCATGTCTCCAAGGTGAACCTCCAAGCGATCCCAACAGTACAGAGGATGCAGGCTAATCCTATTTCTGACACCATCTCTAATGATATCGGGGGACCAAAAAGGGCTGCTCTGGGATCCTCTTCTCCCCCACAGTCAGCGTAACTACTGGAACCACCTTCCAGAGCTACATCTGGAGCATAGGACCTCTGGAAACCCTCAGAGCTGGGGGAGCACCCGACTGTGCCATCAGCAGCTTGCTCTTGGGGCCTCTAGCCAACGCTCTCCATCTGTCTTATAGTTTTTCATATTCTTTTGTTGTTGTTAGTTTTGTTTTGAGTCAGGGTCTCCTCATGTGGCCCAGCTGGCTTGAGACATGCCGCCCTCAGCCTCCTAAGTACTTTGATTATAAATATGTGTCGCTATTCCTGGCTCCATACATTCTTAAACAGGAATATATTAAGGTGTCCTAGTAACTCCAGAGCTTGTGAGATAGTGCTAACCTGGCAGTGGGACTCCTGTCTTTCCCCAGAATGCTGGAGCTGAGCTCAAGGCAGAGACCAGACGTGGGCAGATGGTGTTTACAGCTGAGACTCATCTCCATGATCAATGACTACAGAAATTTAAAGCAAAAAAGTGATTATACATTAAAGACAAATCCTTCAGTCCTAAGAGGAAGCCTCCCTGCAGGAGCTGACCCTTCAGGGAGGGTAGGGACACCAGGTAGTTTTTAAGTAATTCCCCCCACTACTTCCCGGAACCGTGCAGTCCTCTTTCCCCCTCCCCAGATTCCACCCTGCACACCCCTCAGCGCACCTGCGTCCTGCGGTTGACCTTGACAAACACCGGACCAGCGTCGGTGTCGTAGGCACGGCCTTCGCTGATGCAGCCGGCCCCTGAGCTCCCAAAGGCCCGCAGTGTCTTGGTGCGCAGCTCGGCGCGCAGCAGCTGCTCCATGGAGACCAGAGGACCAGAATGCAGGGAGATGACACAGAGGAGGGGACCCGGGTACCAGAAGTAAACACGCCGCGCGAACACGCAGTGGCGGGGAGGGGGAACAGTTACTGCTGGGCGATCACAAGGTCCGGACCCAGTGACGCCGCGGCCTCCTGGCTCCTAGCGGCCACTCGGGTGCGCACTATCGCTGCACGCTCCTATTGCACCAGAGCTGAGGTGGGATGGGGAAGAAGGGGGAATTCTACCAGACAGCTCTCCAAGACAATCTCTACCCGGGGTAGCAGGTATGCAAAGGCTCTCAGAGCTCTCCTACGAGGCTCATTCCGGAATTTCTATTCCAGGTTGACTCATCCCAGGGGAGCAAGACCGGCAGACCTAATCTTGAGTGTTGGGTAAAGCCTGGGAGACAGAGAGAAAGTGTCCTTGTGTCCTCACAGCATACATGTGAAGTCCCAGTATATCTGTCTGCACCATCTGGGGTCCACCCTTGGCCCTGTGCTCCCTGCACAACTGGGTGGATCAGGAGTGGCCTACAGGAAGATTTGGGCCAGGGCTTCTTTATCCTTACAACACAAGGCACAGCCTGGAGACTCAGCTAGCCAGTGGAGGGGCTATAAGCTTAGCTAGGCTCTCACCGGACAGAGTACGGTGGAGTCCTGGGGAGGAGGGGGGGGGTAGCTAGGCCTAGGGGCACCTTTTAATGCCACAGGGCTGGCTGATAAAAGCTGTGCTGGGGGTTATGATAGCAGCAGCCTGCCCCACCCAAGGTAGGTGGGACTCTGGATAGCCATGATAGGAAAGAAGTTTCAAGACACTATGCTCATGTATATACAGGGGCGAAAGCGCGCGCGCGCGCACACACACACACACACACATATATATATACAAGAACACCTTCACAGACTGGTATAGGGGACCGTCTGTGCCAAGGTAACCCTCAAGGGTTTTAGGAGAGGCTGCCTCAAAACCCAGCCCCCACCATGAGCTGCTGGTGCCCTCCTGTACTAATAATGTCTCCAGTGGGGTGAGTGATCCGTTGCTGAACTTTCCGTGCGTGCTGGGGCATGAGTGAATGTCAGCTAAGTCCACAGCTGTCCTGTGAGAGGATCCTATGGTTACTTCCCACCTTCTCTGTAAAGAAATCGAAGCACAGAGGAGTTGACTTGCACCTGACCCAGTGCTGGGATGTAGCTCAGAATATTTTAAACTGAATCTGGCTTTGGGTTCCATCCTCTGAATCCTTGTCTCAGGGCCCGCGACGTGTCATCAAAAGCCTGAGTGTACCATGCGGCTCAGGGTTTCCCTCCTGACCTGCCAGCTGAAAGTTCGGCAGCTCTGACCCCGATCAGACACCCTCATGTTAAGGGTGAAGCCACTGTGAGATGAAGCTCAAAGCACAGGAGAGATAATGTGTATGAGGCCACAATCAGAGAGCCTATCTTATAAGCTCCAGCAGGCCTCAGAAGGGCAAAACCTGTCAGTTCTGGCTATCCCTGTGGTCCTTGTGGGCTGTCCTGGCTCAGGACTGAAACTGGGTTCCCTGAGGTTCTTTAATAATTCCTGTTTCTGGCACCTGTGTGGGATGATTGGCATTTGGGCTCAGCAGACACCATCAACCAAGGTACATTGATACCGCCTCCCAATGTGGCTTGAACATTCCCAATCATGGAGGCCAGAGTGGGCGTCTCCAGAGCCAAGGTTCCACCCCAGGGCCTTTTCTAACACGATTCTAAACCCAAGCACCGCTCCCTGTCTTCCCTCTGTGGGTCTTCCATGGCTCCAGGGCTGACCTAATTGGGTGGTGAGGAAATGCAAAGACAACGTATGGAAAGACACACAGAAAAGGCTTGAACGAGGCTTCAGCATCCCAGAATCTCAGTGTGCTTGTTATTTACAGTTGAACAAGTAGCCAGGGTTTGTGGTATTTAGCTAAAGGAAGGGGGCAGGCTCCACTAATCTCAGTAGGAGCCGGAGTCAGCAGCAGTCTCTGTAGGGGAGCAGTCTTCAGGCTGTGAATATCTGAGAAGAAAAAGCCATGGTGGGCATTTTCTGCAAGCACAGTCGACATTCACGCTCAGACCGCAGGAAAGCCTTGTCATTCCTCTGAGCGTCCCCTGGAGGAAAGGCTTTGCCAGATTATCATGGATCTGAGCTTTGGTGTTGATCTTGCGGCTCATGTGAAAAGCAAACCCACATGGGCCTTCTCTGCCCCCCCCCACACTGGTTATGATCTGTCAAGGCCATACCAAGTAGATGGACTTGACAGTGTGGAGAGCTCACTCCAAAAATCAGGTAGAATGAGCCGGGCGGTGGTGGCGCATGCTTTTAATCCCAGCACTCAGGAGGCAGAGGCAGGCGGATCTCTGTGAGTTCGAGGCCAGCCTGGTCTACAAGAACTAGTTCCAGAACAGGAACCAAAAAGCTACGGAGAAACCCTGTCTCGAAAAATCAAAAAAACCAAAAAAAAAAAAAACCCCAAAAAAATCAGGTAGAACGGCCATCTAGACGAAACGTAACTGCTGTCTCCACCTGAGGCCTGTCCTACCAGGACATGAAACATTGAAAACAACATGACCAGAAACGTCTTCATTATTGGCTGACAAATTGACTGTGTAGAAAATTCAGGGTGGTCAGACCGTTCTGCTTCAGACTAAGAAGGCTCTTTAGTCATTAACTAAGAAGGCTTCTTTAACCATTGGGAGGTTTGAGGCATTTTAATTCTTCATAGGATCTATCCCCTCTCTGGCTATTCTGTGTAACTGGTGTCTAAAAATCCCAGGGATGTTTCAGGTGAATCGGCCATCAGTCTCTGGACAGACTGCTAGGTTATCTCAGAAAGAAAGCCTGTCCTCCCACAGCTCTCTGAGCTTCACTAAGGTCCTGGCAGAGGATAGCTACAATGAGAGGCACACAGAAAGAAGCTGTGAGAACAGGACCCAACTGCATAGGGAGGGGCTAATAAGAGCCACTAACAATTCAGAGGCAAGACAGTTGGGATACTAAATCTCTGAAAACAGTAGTAGGGTCTGCAGGTGGTGGTGGCACACAACTCTAATCCTAGAACTCAGGAGGCAGAGGTAGGTGGATCTCTGTGAGTTCGAGGCCAGCCTGGTCTACACAGTGAGTTTCAGGCAATATAGCATTACAATATTTTCTGGCGAACAGCTAAGATAAATGTTGAGCACATGTATGTGGAAAAAAGTCTCAGGCATCACTGAAACAACTGCAATTATATTCAAATTTTTAGGCAAAAAGATTTATCAGCATCAATTTCAACCATGAAATTTCCCATTTCTACAATGTTGAAAGACAAAAAATAATAACACAAATGTTCATATGTTGCAAGGAAATAAGAATTTTAGAAAACAGCACAATGTTGAAAGACAAAAAATAATAACACAAATGTTCATATGTTGCAAGGAAATAACAATTTTAGAAAACAGCACAATGTTGCAAGGAGCCGCTTGTTCGTCCCGGCCGCCCAGAACCAAAATAATCGCACAGAAACTGTATTAATTAAATCACTGCTTGGCCCATTAGCTCTAGCTTCAATCAAGAGCAGAAATATACATATAACAAAATTGACCTAAAATTTGTATCAATAAACCAAGATCCATACCAATGCAAATCTCTATAGCAGTGCAAGGCAAGGTAGTGGTGGTGCACATCTTTAACCCCCGCATTCAGGAGGCCGAGGCAGGTGGATCTCTAAGTTTGAGGCCAGCCCGATCTACACAGAGAAACCCTATCTTGAAAAACAAAAGGGAGGAGGAGGAAGAAGAAGAAGAAGAGGAGGAGGAGGAGGAGCAAGAGGAGAAAATAGCACAACGCTGGCATAATGTTTTTCCAGGCTCCTAAACTGAGCCAAGTTACCCTAAGGCTGGTAGCTTGATCGGTCCTCAAACCAATCTCCAGACCAGCTCAGCTTGTGGCAGGGTTCAGAAGCACTACACAAGCAGAGGGAATATCACTGATTTCAGAGTTGGTCATTACTCAGATCTCCTGACAAGAGGACTCCATGTCTAGATCAAGCCTGACCATTACAAAGCATCACTGTGAAGAGCTCAGAAATGTTCCATATGCACAACAAGGAAGCGATGGGAGGTGGGCACCTCGGCCACACCAACACGGTCCCCACAGTTCTTTCCTTTGCAGCACGGTGTGGCGCCCTGTACCTAAACTTCCTAAGTCTCTGCTCAAATCACCACTGAGGCCTAACCTAGCCAGGAAGTCTCACAATGTACGCAACTTCAGGATTATATAACCATTCCTCTGAAATAACCCATGCTCTACAAGGCTAAGAAATAAGATGTCAAGGTATCTTAAGCAAGTGCAGCCATGGAGTAAATGGAAAGAATCCATGAGGAAAAGACGGTGGAGAATCATGAACTCCTTGGAATAGCTGGAATCTGGTCACCTGACTCCGAGGCACTTCCCTCAGGGCAGTGACACTTGTGATGTAAGACTTGATCTGCACACAGAATCATCTTGTTAGGAGACCCAGCACACTCAGAACAGACTGCCCTCTGGCCAGTTCATTTGCTGAGATTCCTCATTATGTTGAGAGAGGATCCTCTGTATCCAGATCCAAAATGATTCCAGTGGTTCAGGTAGTGAAAGAGCTGATACAGCTGCAAGCGCTTATCAAATCCCGGGGCTTTAGGGATTTTGCTATGATAGGCAGAGTAAAAGGAGCTGCTGAAGCCCCCGAACATGCCAGCTATTGCCAGCTCATATTCTGAGTGGCCATAGAAGGAAGCTGGATCAAAAATGATGGGCCCAGAGGAATCTTCTGCTACATTCCCTCCCCAGAGGTCTCCGTGAAGTAAGGAGGGCACAATTTCCAGGTCACGAAACAGGTCAGGAATCTTCAACTGCAAGGAGAAAGATGGAGTCTTAGACAAGGCGGTCAATGAATACGGAGGTGTAGGTGTCTTCCTAAGTGCTGTTCCACAGATCTACGAGCTGTTACTCAGATGTGTCTGACTTAGAGAGAGACGGGCACTGCTGTAAGAAATACAATCAGCGCTGCCCATGCTCTGGTGCCCCCCCATCAGTGCTCAGTGGGCACTGTTGGCATTGGGTATACAGAGAAGGCCCTGCTCACCTGCAGAGCAGACCACAGCTCAAGAGCTTCCCGGTCTCCGGACCTCTTCTCCACCATGTCCATCTGGGGCTGAATGCGCTGACTGGCATAGAATGTGACCCAGTCTTTCTGCCAGTCATTTACCTGCCCAGGAGAGAGAATAGGGCAAAGCAGACTATCTTAGTCAGGGTTTCTGTTGCTGTGATGAAATAGCATGACCAAAAAGCAAGCTGGGGAGGAAAGGGTTTATTAGGCTTACACTTCAGCATTGCTGTTCATCACTGGAGGAAGTCAGGACAGGAAGTCAAACAGGGCAGGATCCCAGAGGCAGGAGCTGACACAGAGGCCATGGAGGGGAGCTGTTTACTGGCTTGCTTCCCATGGCTTGCTCAGCCTGCTTTCTTATAGAACCCAGGACCACCAGCCCAGGGGTAGCACCACCCACCGTGGGCTGGGCCCTCCCCTTGCCGCTGCCTCCCTCCTCTGAGGACTCTCGCTTGTGTCAAGGTGACACACAAAGTCAGCACACAGACTTTACAGAAAACTTCAGAACGGAAGGAGACTTGAGTGCCCAGAACTCCCAGTGTAGACTGGGCTGCAGGAAGCATGGAGAGGAGTAGCAGCCACAGGAGGCAAAGAGCTGAGGGAAGACCAGGCAGCACGAAGTCTCAGCACAGGCTGAGACTGTAGGTCCAGCGTCCCCAGGGAATGGTCAGCAGGGTGTGCCGGGTGACTAGTTGCAGCCTTCCAGGCCTGGAGATCAATTCAAACAATTTAACTACAACTATGGGACAAAGGCCTGAGCTAGTTGACCCTCTGGATCTCAGGGCTTGTTTCTGACCATCTACCTGGCCACATTTTACCTTGTCCTGGGAGAGATGAGAAAAGTCATATGGAACCTCTTTCATAAGAAGAACGTCCAGGCACAGGTGCTTACCACCCTGCTATGGCCCCTGTGCCCACCATAAAACATCTAGTGTAGTAGGAGGCTGCTTGTTTGTTCCCAGACGCCCAGACTCCCGAAATAACCACACAGAAACTGTATTAAATAAATCACTGCTTGGCCTATTAGCTCTAGCTTTTTATTGGCTCTTTTTTTTTTTTCGAGACAGGGTTTCTCTGTAGCTTTGGTGCCTGTCCCGGAACTAGCTCTTGTAGACCAGGCTGGCCTCCTTTAATCCCAGCACTCGGGAGGCAGAGGCAGGCAGATCTCTGGGAGTTCGAGGCCAGCTTGGTTAACTCTTACATCTTAATCCAACCCATTTCTATTAGTCTGTGCATCGCCACGTGGCTGTGGCTTACAGGTGAGGTTCCATCTGGCATCTGTCTCTGGCAGAGCTACTCTACTCTGCCTTCTTTCTCCCAGAATTCAGTTTATTTTCCCCGCCTAGCTCTATTCTGCTAAGCCACTGACCAAAACAGCTTCTTTATTCATTAACCAATAAAAGCAACACATATACAGGAGGACTTTCCATATCAATTTAGTTTGGGTTTTTTGTTTTGTTTTGTTTTTGAGATAGAGTTTCTCTGTGTAGCCTTGGTTGTAGGCTGGCCTCTGCCTCCCGAATATTGGGATTAAAGGTGGGCACCACCACCACCCATAAAACATCTAGAAGTTTCTATTTCTAGATTCTGCATTCATGCCTCTAGGCAAAGAGATTTCCTGGTTTCCTTTTTGTGACTGTGAAAAAAACCCTCATAAAGCCATCCTTAGAGGTATTTTTGGTTTGTTTGTTTTTTATCTTAAAATTCCAGATGTTGTTCCATCATTTCAGGAAGGTCAAGGCGACAGGAACAGCTCTTCACATCCAGAGTCAGGCATTGGTGCTGCCCAGATTCAGGGTGGGTCTTCCTACTAAGAAAATCTGTCAACCCGTTCCAGATAATTCCTCACCGTGACTCTCTGCCCAGGTGATTCTAGACTGTAACAAACTGACAATTAAAACTGTCACAGCTGTCACCCAATCTACTTTGTATTTGCTGGATATCAGGCAGGAACTCCCCGGGAACAGACATAAACCATGAACATGAAAGGTATAAGGCCGGTCAGTGTGCTGTCTTTGAGAGTTTAGTACTTTGGTAACCACAGGGGAGTGGACCTAAGACCTCTGCTCACAGTAAAACCCTCATCTGTTCAGGTCCTTAAGTAAAACAATGTACTTTACACAGAACCCACACTGTGGAGATGGCTTAGAATTAACAGGGCTTGCTGCTCTTGTAGAAAGCCAAATTCAGGTTGCAGCAACTGATGTGGGTTTCTCTCTGTATGCTGTCAATATGTTTTATTACCATTGGTTAATAAAGAAGCTGATTTGGCCATTAGTCAGGAAGAGTTGAGGTGGAAAATCCAAGCAAAGAAACAGGAAGAAAGGTGGAGTCTGGGAGACGCCAGCAGAAGCTGGAGAAGCAAGATGTGAGGTAACAAGCCACAAGTCTCGTGGTAAAATATAGACTAATAAAAATGGGTTAATTTAGCTGTAAGAGCTAGTTAATAATAACCCTGAGCTAATAGGCCAAATAGTTTCTAATTAATATTAAGCCTCTGAGTGACATTTATTTATTTATTTGTTTATTTATTTATTTTTGTCTTTCGAGACAGAGTTTCCCTGTAGCTTTGGAGCCTGTCCTGGACTAGCTCTTGTAGACCAAGCTGGCCTCGAACTCACAAAGATCCACCTGCCTCTGCCTCCTGAGTGCTGGGATTAAAGGCATGCACCACCACCGCCCAGCTTCTCTGAGTGATTATTTTAAAAGGGACTCATGTCTGGGTGGGATACAGAAAAGCTGAAGTTACAAGCACCTCACTTCAGGCTACTCACAACCACTTGTGACTACAGCTCTAAAAGATCTAATTCCTTCTTCTGCCTTAGCAGGTAAGCATACATACATACACACACATATATATAATAAAAAAAATCTCTAAAAATAAGTTGGACATTGTGGTAAACACCTTTAATCCCAAGAATTGGGAGGCAGAAACAGGCAGATGTCTGATGTGGGATTCCCCTCTGTATGCTGTGAATATGTTTTATTACCAATGGTTAATAAAGAAGCTGCTTTGGCCTATGACAGGGCAGAATAAAGTCAGGCAGGAAATCTGAACAGAGATATAGAGCAGACTGAGTCAAAGAGACGCCATGTGGCTGCCAAAGGAAAAGATGCCGGAACCTTACCAGTAAGCCACAGCCTCGTGGTGATACATAGATTAATAGAAATGGGTTAAGATGTAAAAGCTAGCAAGGAATATGCCTGAGCCATCAGCCAAACAGTGCTGTAATTAATTCAATTTCTGTGTGATTATTCAGGTCTGGGTGGCCAGGAAACCAACATGTAGTCTCTGTGTAGTCTAGTCTCCATTTACAGTTATCTACAAGTTCAAGGCCATTTGGTCTACAAAGTGAGCTCCAGGCTCACTACTACAAAGCTACACAGTGAGATCTTGTCTCAAAACAAACAAACAAACAAATAATTATAATCAAAATAAAACAAAAGTTACAGATTTTCTCATTTTTAACCCTTCCTTGAAATCCAGCATCCTAACTTTTTGTTCTGTCTCATTTTCCATCTTAATCTAACATGTGAGTTTACTTCATGTCAACTTCTTAAAAATTATCAGGGAAAAAATGGTGCAAAGACTTACAAAATCTCCCAGAAAAGGAACAGGGCGACTTCCCTACTGTGTCTGACTGTGAAATGGAAGTAAGTTCGGTGTCACTCACCTGGGGGAGGTATCCACAGCATGTCACTACATCAAATCCAAACTGGTCCACAAAGGGCCGCTCTGCCTGTCCACTTCCTTTCCCTTTCACACAAAAAGAAACAAAGAAAGGTCACTAGTTTGTCCCCTTGTCCCAAAAGACCCTCAGCCCACCCTGGGAGCTCAGAGCTGTTTCTTTGCAGTCAATATGCCCTTACCTCCCCATGCCTGCACCCAGAGGTAAGCAAGACCCTCAGATCACTCAGAATAGCATCTGCTTTAGCAAACTTAATAACCAAGGACACGAGCTATTCTAGAAGCAGAACCAAGTACCAGAGAATACATGGGGATGGAGGGATATAAAACATTGCCAAAAATAAATAAAACATGCATTTGTTTAGAGAAGAAAAAATATCTACCACACAATTCATCAAGAAAAGAGGTTTTTAAGTGGCCAATGTAGTTCCATTTTTTTTTTTTTTTTTTTTTGGTTTTTCCAGACAGGGTTTCTCTGTGGCTTTGGAGCCTGTCCTGGAACTAGCTCTTGTAGACCAGGATGGTCTCGAACTCACAGAGATTCACCTGCCTCTGCCTCCCAAGTGCTTGGATTAAAGGCATGTGCCACCACCGCCCAGCTTTGTAGTTCCATTTTTGACAGATAAAATTATTATACTTGCTGGGTCGTGGTGGTGCACATACCTTGAATCCTAGCACTAGGGAGGCAGAGGCAGGCAGATCTCTGTTAGTTTGAGGCCAGCCTGGTCTACAGAGTGAGTATCAGGACAGCCAAAGCTACACAGAGAAACCCTGTCTCAAAAAATACACAAACAAAAACCTATTACACTTTGAAATGGCATCAAACTCATGTGTCTCCCCAACTCAAGAAACTCTCAATAATGAATTCCATGCAGCCTGGGAGCAACAGGAAAGCCAGTTAACGGGCCTATTAGTAGATCCTCACAGCACAGAGGCAGGCTGATGGTACTACCAGTGTATCCTCACAGCAGGGGCAGGCTGATGGTACGACCAGTGTATCCTCACAGCACAGAGACAGGCTGACGGTACTACCAGTGAGTGTATCCTCACAGCACAGAGACAGAGACAGGCTGATGGTACGACCAGTGTATCCTCACAGCAGGGGCAGGCTGATGGTACGACCAGTGTATCCTCACAGCACAGAGACAGGCTGACGGTACTACCAGTGTATCCTCACAGCAGGGGCAGGCTGATGGTACGACCAGTGTATCCTCACAGCACAGAGACAGGCTGACGGTACTACCAGTGTATCCTCACAGCAGGGGCAGGCTGACGGTACTACCAGTGTATCCTCACAGCACAGAGACAGAGACAGGCTGATGGTACAACCAGTGTATCCTCACAGCAGGGGCAGGCTGATGGTACGACCAGTGTATCCTCACAGCACAGAGACAGAGACAGGCTGATGGTACAACCAGTGTATCCTCACAGCAGGGACAGGCTACCAGGACCCACCAGTAGAACATGACACAGTAGACCGGATCATCTGCTTTCTGACTATCAGCTATTCTGTCTAGCAGAGTCAGCGCGTGAATTACAAACTGTCAGCCTGAACATGCTGGGAAATTCTCTCAATGCTAACACCACAGCATTGTTCTACGATGGGGGGCATTAGGGCCTTCATTCTGAGCCTCAAGGGTGGTGTACATGGAAGAGACAACAATGTGTTTAAAGGAGCCACTTTATACTGAAAACTAAACAACTTCGATTAGACTCCCTTCTGGAAAGTTAGACGTAAAGCGACCATAACATCACGCAGCTTCACGTCCAGCGATACCTCCTGTCCTTCAGAATGTCTAAGACACACTGTGCCCATCACATCCATGGTGTTCACTGCACGGCAAATGTGCAGCCTTAGGGTGCCCACCCTTGCTTTGGCATCAGCACAGGCTACAGCGTCACCCCATCCCTGAGCCCATGGGCTGAAGGCCCTTCTCCAGAGCGGGTCCCTTACCCACGGTGCCAGCCTCCTTCAGGAGCCCCTCTCCAAGCTTCTTGTTCTCAAGGTGCAGATCTGCAAGCTGGGACCCAAGCTTGGCAGCATGGCTAAAACCAAAACGCAGGAGCTAAACAGATGGCACACAGACAGCAGATCCATCTGAAAGAGCTCAAGGCACATAAAGCAGGTCAAGCATTGAGCACAAAGTTCATCCTACTGGAGTGGTTAAGAGCACTGGATGTTCCTCTGGAGGACCTGGGTTGAATTCCCAGCACCCAGATGGCAGCTCACAACTCTCCAGACGGATCTGGTTCCAGGAATCTATCACACCAGGCATGCATGTGGTACACATATCTGAAAAGTTCATTCTACTGAAATAGGAGGAAAACTAGGTATGAAGGCACAATAGCAAGAATTCTAGGAAGGAGGAGGCAGAAGGATCAAGCCTCAGCTGTATAAGACTGTTTCAAAGTAAAGAAACAAAATTGAAATAGGAGATCCCCATTATTTGACCGCCTTTCCTGGTCTTCTTAGATTTTGCAGCAGAGTTCTTCTGTAATCATCTCACTTTGAGAGAGCCCTCTCTGGCTTTCAGTTGGCAGAGAGGACATGCCAGTCAAACTATAGGGTCATCATCTGTGCAGCCAAGGGCTCTTTACACCACACCTCAAAATCATGCCCCCAAAATAAAAGAACCACACTGGGGAAAAATAGAGCCTTTGTTTTTAAGCAGAAAGGATGGCGTCGAGACAAACCTGCTCAGGTACCGCATGTCCAAATGCTCCATCACCAGCATACTCCCGCCTCCTGGGGCCTCAAGGACCTTGATAGGCTTGGGGACTTTCACTGTGTCTGTCTTCATAATGGCCGTCAAACTGGCCATCTCACCTTCAAACATTCTCTTAGCCTGTCAGTCAAACAATGGAGAGGAAACCGAGGTCAGCAGAGAAAGACCAGTTAGACAGGCTTTCTTCAGGCATTACAGTTCCAAACCACATTTATGCCAGAGAGGACTCAAGAAATCAACAGTGCTTTCTGGGAACTCATGGGAAAAATAGAAGTGCCAAAGTCACACAGGTATGAGAAAGCTTCTACTTCTCAGTTTGGGGTTGCATTTTGTTTGTTTGTTTGCTTTGGTTTTTTTGAGACAGAGTTTCTCCACATAGTCCTGGCTGTCCTGGAACTCACTCTGTAGACCAGGCTAGCCTCAGACTCAGAAATTCATCTGCCTCTGCCTCCTGAGTGCTGGGATTAAAAGTGTGCACCACCAACACCTTCTGTTTGTTAGCTTTTTTGAGACGGTCTCTGTGTAGCCTTGGCTGCCCTGGAACTGGCTATATGGACCAGGTTGGCCTCAAACTCTTTAGAGAACTGCCTGCTTTGCCTCCCACATGTGCCAATCAATCGATCTTGAAGCATTGCCATCACAAGATCAAGAATCCAGATACCAACAGAAATTCCACTCCTTCTCACTCAATAGCCATTGCTCACCCCAGGACAGCTCTCTCTGCCCTGGCTTCTATCATCAAAGAGCTATTCTGCACGTTTGGTCATTCTTTTTGTGTTGTTGGGTTTTTGTTGTTGTTTTTATGAGACAGGGTTTTGCTGTGTAGTCCATGCTGGCCTCAAACTCACAATCCCCCTTCCTCAGCCTCCTAAGTGCTGTGTTTTACACAGAGGGACATGGGTAGTGGGGTCTGGTGTATTTGTTTTATGCCTTCACCATGTATACTATTTCACAGTGTGAACATCCCTAACTGAACAGTGCTACCGTGGAAATTCTCCTACTCATTCTTGTAGTTACTACCTCTGTGATCTTGGGCAAGCTACTTAACCTTTCTTGGCTTCAGTTTCCTCACCTATAAAATGAGAGAATACTGAATTTCTTAAACTTGGGTTATGATTGAGTTAGCAGCTAACACACAGCCCGTTCTAAACACTCTACAGATGTTATTACTCACTAACAGGGCCAACGTTTCTGAGGAGAAAGATAAGAGCTATGTCCTAGGCAGAACCTTCACAGCAATCTCTTTAGACTATGAAGGAGAAGCTAAACTTCCACAAAGGTCCTGGTGACAGAGACTACTTTAAGAGGCAGCATTGAAAAAAAAAATCAGAAGAGGTTTAAAAAGGACAGCGAAGCCATTAAGAAGCAGAGCTCCTTTTGATGTCATTTACTGTTTTTGTGGTCTGAAGAGTCTAAGCTGGGCTGGAGAGGTGGCTCAGAGGTTAAGAGCATTGCCTGCTCTTCCAAAGGTCCTGAGTTCAATTCCCAGCAACTACATAGTGGCTCACAACCATCTGTAATGAGGTTTGGTGCCCTCTTCTGGCCTGCAGGTATACACACAGAATATTGTATACATATTAAAAAAAAAAAGAGTCTAAGCTACAAAAGTAGCTACTCATGAACAGACCTACAGGAAAATTAAGCCTCGGTTGGACCATTGTGGAAACAAAAACTAAAATTGAGATAAACCAATCACGTATGTTCACAAGAGCCACATAAGAACAGTCAAGTGGGGAAAAACTTAGACCAGGTAGATCCTAGCAAGGCATAAAAAAGCAAATACAGGAGCAGCCTCAGTAGTAGTAGTCTTGACTCACAGAAAGCAGAACATGGAAGAGCTGGATTCCCAACACAACAGTTATATCTACAATCAGCAGGCAGGTGTTTGCCTTATGGCCTGTGTACCTGCATCATTCATCAAAGGGAGAGGAAGGCTGGAGAATAGAAAGGAGACTTTGAAAGAACCCAGCAGGGGGCTGTAGAGGTGGCTTAGTGGTTAAAAGAGCAGACCACTCTTGCACAGGGCCTGAATTCAGTTCCCAGCTCCCACACCAGGTAGGCCATAACTACCTGCAATTCCAGCTGCAGGATGATCTGATGCCCTTGGTTCTCATGGGTACCACACTCACATCCCTCCCAACACACACAATCATCCACATCATCTTTAAAACCGAATAAATAAGTAAATAAATAAATCTAAAAAAAAACTCAGCAGAATATGCTGGCTGATATGTGTAATCATACCTAACTTGAGAGGCTGAAGATTCCACAGTAAGTTCCAGGCTAGCCTGGGCTACATATAGAGTGGATCTGTGTCATAAAGAATAAATAAAATAAAATGCTTCCTGAGAAAGAGAATGCAAGTTCAGATAGGAATTGAACTCAGGACCTCCGCAAAGCAAATCTCTGAGTCTGAGCCCAGCCTGTAGAATCTGAAGGCCATCACAGTCACACCAAGCACTGGCACTGAGGATAAGTTAGTGCAAGAGTAACTTCAAGGACCGTTGACAGAGTTCAATTAATATCTGTAGATGGGACAAGTGTTGAGAAAATAATTTCAAAGGTTAACACACATGTGAAAGGTAGAATTCCTTTCTTGAAAGAAAAATGAACGTACATGCAAGCCAGGCTTGTGGCTAAGACCTGTAACCCCAGCAAGAATCTGAAACAAGAGGACTGCGTTTGGAGGTCAGCCTTGGTTACAAACACCAATTCTAAGGAAAAAATAAAAAAGCACGTTGAGGGTGTGTGAGGTGCAGGGCTCGGCAAGAAGATAAACACCTTTAGTCTTATCCAAAAAGTCCTACAGAAGCCATCCACCTCCCTTGCAAAAGCCCTGGAGAGAGCAGATTAAAATGAAAACGGGACAGTGCCAACCAGGAGCACAACTGAAGCAGCGGAGCTCGCCCTGAGGAAGCAATAGGGCACTTCAGAAAAAGTCCACACACAAACTGAACGTGCTGGGGTGAGTGCATTATACCTGATACTTTAAGATCTTTGATCCCTGAGCTTTAGTCCCTGGGAGTTGAAATAAGTTCTAGATAAAAACGCATGTCCTCTGACGTTTCTCAAAACTAGCCAAACATAAAGGCTTTCCTCATAGAAGCGGACACTGCGATCTCAAAACACCACATCATGCGCAAAGCCAGTGCGGCCAGAGTGTGCAAAGGCAGAGTGTCCAAAGGCAGAGGACTGTGCAAAGGCCCGAGGCCAGCGTGAGACCGCCTGGGTATGGTGGTCACGCGTGGACGGCGGCCAGACAGAGCCTATGGCTGCAGACTGGGACTCTAACGCTACCCACCACGGACCTAGACCCAGAGCTAGAGCCCCGGGAGGCTCGGGATCTCAGACACACACCGTGCACCCAAACCAGGCCCCATTTTAGCCCCGGGCCAAGGAGCCGGACCCAGCTACCGGTGGTCCTACCTCCGCCTTGGAGTTCACTTTCACAAACACTCGTCCTCTGTCCGTGTCGTAACTCTGGCCCTGGCTAATGCACCCGCCTCCCGAGTGACCCGTAGCTTTGACCGAGCTGTAGCCCAGCTCCCGCTTCAGCACCGTCTCCATGGCAGTTGCGGGACAGCAAACCTGCTTCAGGCCTGCAGCCGAAGCGGGTAGAGCGGCGGGGCGGGGCCGACACTGGGCAGTGATGGGATTGGGTGACGAGGAGGAAGGGGCGGGGACACCTTTGCAGGGGCGGGATCTGACTGGTTAGGATGAGTTCAGAGGCAAGGCCACACCCACAGGTTCACTCCCGCTGCTTGGGGGCTGGCCCTGGGAAGTGGGTGTGGGACCAGCCTAGTGGCCCCCTCCGCGTGCAACCTCTTCTCCAGTCAAACTGCTTCGAAACAATTCCCGAACTGCTGTGAAGACAGAGGGAGGTTGCTCCCGCCTCCGGGCTCTACCCAACCCAGCAGAGCTGCCCGTGAAACCGTTAGTGAGAGGAAGCTGAGCCTCTAGGGATCTGCAGGGGGCGGTGCAATCCCTTCCCAGGCTGTGCTTTCCCTGCTAGGGGACGAGGAATGTTCAACACGCAGCCTTGTTCCTTCAAAGGAAGGGAGGCGTAACCTATGAGCAGGCGTGGATAATAGCCTGGTGACCTTTGAGCTGTGTGACTGAGACCACACCGAATCCTTCCCTAGACCCTTAGGAGCTTGTCAATCTATAGAACGTATCTTTAAGGAAGATGTCACATGTAGTTTGCAAAGACTCAAGTCTTCAGCTTTATTGTACACACGAGATTGAGTTCATTATCTTCAGGATTTTTTTTTTTTACCAAATTGTGCTGTGCATAAAATATATGCCTAAATAAACTACTCAGGGTCAGGGTCAGACTCACGGTTTGAACCAATACCAGCTACTTAGTGTGTTGAACCGAACTGCCTTCTTGCCTCTAGCTACAGGTCCTTATTCAGCTGGCTGTGGTGGTTACAGAGGCCCTTCATATCTTCCCTTGTCCTAGACACCCTTGTTGCTCAGCTGTCCCCTCAACCTGCCAGAGCATCCAGGTTGGTGACAATGATCTTCAGTGCAGGAATCGACTGCTTGAGTCTGTTAACCCTGGGGCTTGCTGCCTCAAAAAAAAAAAAACAAAAAACAAAAACAAAAAACGAGTTTTTGTTTTGAACGTGATTATCAAATTAGCAAATGTCCCAGCCAGACTTCAGCTCCTCCAACGCCTGTTAAAAATCTGTCCTGCTTAGAGGAAACAAACTAGCAGGATGTGTGTATAGATATAAGGAAAGAGATTTAAAAGCCGGGTGTGCTGGTGCATGCCTTTAATCCCAGCATGATGGAGGCAAAGGCAGGAGGAACTCTGTGAGTTCGAGGCCAGCCTGGCCTAAAAAGCAAGTTCCAGGACAGCCAGAACTGTTACACAGGGAAATCCTGTCTCGAAAAAACAAAATAAAAATGAAAAAGAAAGAGACTTAAAAAATTGCAAACCTGAAATTAGTAGGACCTAGTGGCAGACTGAAGATGAAAAGAATTGCTGTTGGAGGCCCTCCCACAAAGTTCCTTCTGGAGGAAGGTCATTCCGTTATGTGCAAACCTTTAACTGGCTTGATGAGCACACTACACTGAGGAGAGAAATGACTGATTTAAGCATTAAATGAATGTAAACATAAATAAGTTTGTTGTTGCTGCTTTGGTTGTGGAATGTGGAGTTGATTTTTGTGAGATACGATCTCACTCTATAGGCCTTGTCCTTGAACAAAGCAGCGATGGCATTGGTAGAAATCATTTTGGTCTGATCTTGGTTAGGTTTGCAACTCAAATTCATATTACTTAGATTATTTTTTTAAAACACAAGTTTTAAGCAAATGGGGAATGTAGGCATTGAGAGATTTTTATGTATATATTCATGTTATTTACTTTTAGATTTTTTTATTGACTTATTTAAAAAAAAAAAAAAACAAGTTCTCTTGTATCCCAGCCTGGCTGCTTTTTCTTCTTTTTTAAAGATTTATTAACTTACTATGTATACAGTGCTCTGCCTACATGTCTGCCTGCAGGACAGAAGGGGGAGCCAGATCTCATTACAGATGGCTGTGAGCCACCCTGTGGTTGCTGGGATTAAACTCAGGACCTCTGGAAGAACAACCCATGCTCTTAACAGCTGAGCATCTCTCCAGCTCCCAGGCTGGCTTCTAACATGCCGTGTACCCAAGGATGATGGTGAACTCCTGATCCTCCTGTCCCTACCTCCCAAGTGCTGGGATTACAGGAGTGTGTCAACACGCCCAAATTGGAGTGTGTGTTATTATTAATCAGAATATTATATGCTGGTTGCCAGTCCCAGAGGAGGACACTAAATACTTCTGCCCTTTGTTCTTGATATCAGAGTCATGAGGGGCAAGACAGCATAGTTGCGCACTAGATGAAACAATATTTCACCTGCACATAAAAGGGAGAGACCTCAACTTCAGGAGCATGTGTTGGTCCCACCCAGTTGGCCAGCAGGTCCCACCACAGAAACAAATGCAGGGCAACTGGCTATGTACTCTGTTCTCGTCCTGCTGCGGTGAGCTTGCTCTGTCCCCACCTTGTGGAAGACAGATGTTGGATTTACCCATGTCATGGAACAAACATGTATAAGCAGAATAAAGGAGGCAGCTCTGGGCTTTCCCGAGAGATATTCTGGCACAATAAACCCAGCATAATCCCTGCATTCAGGGCACAGAGTCCATTCTTTTCTTTAACTTAATGTGTATGGGTGTCTTGTCTGTATGTATATCTGGTACTATGTACTTGCCTGGTGCCCATGGAGGTCAGAATTGAGTAGACTCTTCTAGATTATAGACAGTTGTTAGCCACCATGTGGGTAAGAGGAAATAAATTGGGTCCTCTGGAAGATCAGATGTACTCTTAATCACTGAGCCATTTCTCCATACGTCCCCCAGGGGCCTTTTTTTTTCTTTTGTTTTATTTTGTTTTTTAAGACAGGATTTCTCTGTGTAACAGCCCTGGCTGTCCTGGAATTAGCCATGTAGACCAGGCCGACCTTGAACTCACAGAGATCTGCTTGCCTCTGCCTCCCACGCTGAGATTTAACATGGCACCCAATGGTCAGCAAAAAATAATGAGCCATAAGCCTGAACTTTTTTTTTTTTTTTGTAGATCAGGCTGGCCTTCAACTCACAGACATCTGCCTGCCTCTGTCTCCCAAGTGTTGGAATTAAAAGCGTGTGCCACCACCACCCAGCAAGCCTGAATTTAATAAAGAACAGAAATGGGAAATCTGGAAAACTTTTAGGCTCTTTGATACCGATGGAACTGGAACTACAGACATCAAGAAACTAAAGGTGGCAATGAGGGCCCTAGGCTTTGAATCCACGAAAGAAGAAATCAGGAAAATGATAAGCAAAATCGATAAGGAAGATACAGGGAAAATAAACTTCGGTGACTTTTTGACGGTGATGGTTCAGAAAATGTTCGAGAAAGATGCCCAAGAAGAAATCCTGAAAGCTCTCAAGCTCCTTAGCGATGACAAAACTTGGAAAATGTCATTTAAAAATCTGAAGAACGGCCAAGGAGTTAAGTGAGACCTTCACTGAAGGAGACCTCAGGAAGTAATTGATGGAATTGATCAAGACAGCGATGCCTAGGTCAATGAGTCAGAGTTCCTGCGCGTCAGTAAGAATCAACCTCTGTTAATCAGGGTTTCTTTTTCTACTACTGTAAGCACATATGACTACAGTTAGTGTCTGTTATTGTGTGAAATCTGGCTTTTGGGAACACCCCCACTGCACCCCCAGACTTCCATGGTAACTTTAGCCATGGCCTTGAATCTGTTTCTGACCTTTGGAAGTGTTCTTTGATATCAAATTCCTTGTACATTTACCTGCTGATTAACTGGGGAGGAAGAACAAGAGCACACAGAAAGTGTGACTGAGGCCACACCGCCTTCTATTATTTCGCATTGCTCATGCATTTCCACACAGCGGCAAACACACAATGGCTTCTTAGATGTCCATGCACCCTTGTCATCATACGCAGTAGACTTTCTAAAATGATTGTGTGACAACTGAATGAAGCTTTCTCTTTTATAAAACCTGAGGAGCCGGGCAGTGGTGACACACACTTTTAATCCCAGCACTTGGTTGGCAGAGGCAGGAGGATCTCTGTGAGTTCGAGGCCAGCCTGGTCTACAGGGTGAGTTCCATGATAGCCAGGACTGTTACACAGGGAAACACTGTCTCAAAACAAGCAAACAACAAACAAACACCCAGTAAGTGAGTGCTTGCTGTGATGTTTGGATGTGTGTTAATGAATTTGTTTTGTTTTAAAAATAAAATCTTTCGGGCTGGAGAGATGGCTCAATGGTTAAGAGCATCGCCTGCTCTTCCAAAGGTCCTGAGTTCAATTCCCGGCAACCACATGGTGGCTCACAACCATCTGAAATGAGGTCTGGTGCCCTCTTCTGGCCTGCAGACATACACACAGACAGAATATTGTACACATAATAAATAAATAAATATTAAAAAAAATAATAAAATCTTTCTTATTTTAAGCTCTCAAAAAGAAAAAAAAGAGACTGACATGTTCAAGAACTGGTAAAATACACCATCCCTTTGACTTAAGGTCCCAGAAACATTACTGTTGTTTTGACACAGAGTCTCTAAAGCAAGATTGGCCTCCAATTCTCAATACTCCTCGCCTCAGCCTCATAGGTGCCGAGATAGCAGACATATACCACTATATACTGCTGCTCTTCCCTTTTAAGATTTATCCTCCCTCCTACCACCCCTACGCCTTCCCCTACCCCCGCTCTGCATGTGTCTGTGTGTATCTGTGGGGTGGTATGTGCACACGAGTGCCCGTGCCTACAGAAGCCAGAGGTGCTGGATGCTCCTGGAGCTGGAATCACAAGCCTACATAAGCCTTCAGAAGTGGGTACTGGGAAAGAATTGGGCTAACTGCTGAGCCCTCCCTCTAGCCCCAGAGAAACATCGTAAAGTAAATAAAGGAAAAGATGTCCATTCTTAGACAAGTAGCAGTGAAGTAATAAAATAGCAAAAGCAAAGGAAGTCTGTAATACGAATAGCAAAGATGTCAAACAGGATTAACATCTGTTTTTCCTGGAAGCCGAAGATAGTGGAATGATTGACTATAGTCAAAAGAAAATAACTTTCCCAGGGAAAATGTGTTTTCAAGAATGAAAATGAAATAAAAACATTTTAAAGCTGAGGAATAATTGCCTTCATGATGCTAACTGCCTTTACTTTAGAGATGTTGTTTCCTAGCATGCTAAAGGAAAGCCTGAAGGGAACGGGTACTCCCTTTCCTGACGACCGGGTCCCAAGACATGAGGCTTAGTGGCGGGAGGCTTTACCCACTGAACCAGGCCTGGCTTTATATTTCTTGACCTGGACCAATTTAATCCATGGCCAATTTTCTGGGCATTGATATGGCCTATAGATGATTTTTTTCTATTTTTATTTGAACTGGTTTTGTTATTTTTGTTCTGTGATTTGTTTTTGTCATTGTCTTTCCCCTCGAGACAGGATCTACTATGTAGTCCTGGAACTCACTGTGTAGACCAGGCTGGCCTCAAATTCACAGAGACCTGCCTCTGCCTCCTGGGTGCTGAGATTAAAGGGACATGCCACCCATACCTGACATGAATTAGAAGTTATTTTTGATGACATTAATTTAATTCTTTAGTTTGCTTTGCCTCAACATAAAATTTGATGACTCTGCAAACACCATTGTAAATGTTTGGGAGATCCCTTTTATTCCAAAACTCTTTGCAAGTCAAAAATATAAATTCTGTTTTATTGAAAACTCCTTTCGTGCAATGTATTTTGAGTATGTTCCCCCTGTAAACTGTTTTTTAAGCTTTTAAAGAAAATTTTGTAATAAAGTTTACTTTTATTATTAATTGTGTGTATTTGTCTACGTAAGTGCGTGCAAGCGCATAAGCCTGTGGAAGTCAGAGACCAGAAATCCCTGGAGCTGGAGTTACAGGCAGTTGTGCGCTGTCAAACAGGGGAATTTAACTCAGGGACTCTGCAAGAGTAATACATACTTTTAGCAGGGCGGTTGGGGCACACACCTTTAATCCCAGCACTCAGGAGGCAGAGGCAGGTGCATCTCTGTGAGTTCGAGGCCAGCCTGGTCTAGAAGAACTAGTTCCAGGACAGGAACCAAAAGCTACGGAGAAACCCTCTCTCGAAAATGAAAAAAAAAAAGAGTAGGATGTGCTTTTAACCATTGAGTCGTGTCTCCAGTTCCTTTAAAAGTTCTTATTACATTATCCATGCATATACATGTACATACACATGCACACACTTGGGCCATCAGAGGGACTAGCAGGATTTAGTTTTCCCCTTCTCACTCTGTGGGTCCCAGAAATCAAAGTCAAGTCCTTAGCAGCCAGCAGCTTTGCCCACTGAGCCATTTTACCAGGCCAAATAGTGAATTGTGTCATGTGCCTTTCATTGATGTTATCCAGAACACCCATGTTGATTGTGTATAACAAGAATATGTATAATTTCTTAGATAGGTCATTTGTATTTATTAGTTCATTCTTGAGAAAATTAAGTTGCTTGATTAAAGACTTTTGTTTTTTGTCCACACAGGGCTTCTCTGTGTAGCCTTGGCTGTCTTAGAACTTGCTCTGTAGATCAGGCTGGCTTTGAACTCACAGCCATACGCCTGTTTCTACTTCTGGAGTGCTGGGATTAAAGGTGTGTGTCATCATCACCAGGCTTGATTAAAGACATTTTTTAAAAAAATTTATTTTACTTCATTTTATATGTATTGGTGTGAAGGTGTTAGATTCCCTAGAATGGAGTTACAGACAGTTGTGAGCTGCATGTGCGTACTGGGAATTGAACCCAGGTCCGCTGGAAGCGCAGCCAGCGCTCTTAACCAATGAGCCATCTCTCCAGCCTGATTAAAGACACTTTTATTCCTTTAGTCCCAGTACTTGGGAGGCAGAGGCAGGTAAATCTCTATGGGTTTGAGGCCAGCTTGGTCTACAGAGTGAGTTCCAGGACAGCCAGGGTTACACAGAGAGACATTGTCTCAAAACAAAACAAGAAGACATTTCTATTGTTTTTTTTTTATTTGGTTTGGTTTTTTTTTTTTTTTTTTTGGTTTTTCGAGACAGGGTTTCTCTGTGGTTTTGGAGCCTGTCCTGGAACTAGCTCTGTAGACCAGGCTGGCCTCGAACTCACAGAGATCCGCCTGCCTCTGCCTCCCAAGTGCTGGGATTAAAGGCATGCGCCACCACCGCCCGGCTTTTTTTTTTAAATATTTATTTATTTATTATGTATACAATATTCTGTCTGTGTGTGTCTGCAGGCCAGAAGAGGGCACCAAACCTCATTACAGATGGTTGTGAGCCACTATGTGGTTGCTGGGAATTGAACTCAGGACCTTTGGAAGAGCAGGCAATGCTCTTAACCTCTGAGCCATCTCTCCAGCCCCGGTTTGGTTTTTCAAGACAGGGTTTCTCTGTAGTTTTGGAGTCTATCCTGGAACTAGCTTTTGTAGACCGGGCTGGCCTAGAACTCACAGAGATCCACCTGCCTCTGCCTCCCAAGTGCTGGGATTAAAGGCGTGCGCCACCACCACCGGGCCTCTATTGTTTTTATATTCTTTTCTTTGGGATTAAAAAAAAAATCCCTGTGAACAGCCAGCCTCAAACCTTTGGTAGATTTGGTAGGCCCCAACGGAAACTCCACAAGTTTTTCAAATCCTGAGTTGCATGACTTTTCCCAGGAAATGTCAACAAATGTCTGTTCACTCAAGATTAGACATTAAGTAAAGACCAAATAAGTGATTCCTCACAAGCCTTGCTTAGTGAAACAAAGAGTTTGCTGCTGTTACTAGCAACAGAAAGTTAAGGGAGCATCACTCAAAACCCCACCCCAACATAGATAGTGGTTATGAAGTTCCCCGCACCACACTCAGGCAGCTCCACCCTAACCTTGAAAGGGGCTCTGTGAATCTGAGAAACCTGGTGAGCTCCTGAGTCTTACAAATCTCCTGAACTTGAATCTTCTCTCCTTCCAGGAAGGAATGTTTCAGCTAACAATCGCCACCCAGCAAGCTATCTGCTTCCTCTGCCTCTTAAATTCTGTTTCTTATTCTGTGATGTTCCCTGGATGTTGGGGGAAAAGTATAAAATGAATGGTTAGTTATTTTTTGCTGTTTACTACTGAGAATTAAGACTACCGTGCCACAGCTGCAGTCAGTTTTTCTTAACAGTTTGGCTGCCTGTAAGTCTCTACAATAGCCACCTCTTGCCAAATAAAATGAAGTTACTTTAATGACCCAGACTAATAAAAACAGCATTTTATAGACATAAACACAAATGTTTAGAAGACAATTTGACAGGCAATGTATCACATCCTTTTAACAAAACAACAGTAATAGCTCTCCTGTTAGAGTCTATGACATCTCCAGTCAAATGTGTCTGTACCGGTGTAGGTGGCTTTAAATTCAGTGGGAAAGCAATTGGTTGAACGCCTAACAGTTGTGCCACAATTGCACCAGTCAAGGCTTCTTGCCTGTCACGGTGATCCAAAACCAGGAAGGAGCTGGGCAGGGGTAGCACACGCCTTTAATCCCAGCACTCAGGAGGCAGAAGCAGGTGGATCTCTGAATTCGAGGCCAGCCTGGTCAACAGAGCAAGTTCCAGGACAGGCTCCAAAGCTACACAGAGGAACCCTGTCTTGAAACAAACAATAACAACAACAAAATCAAGCAGGATTGGTGAAAACAGCCTTTCATCAGTAGTCTACACAATACCTTCCAGTATTATGACAGATGACAGATACAGAGGACACTGCCCGTTCAGCCAAGCTTGATTTCTTCAAGTCCTGTAGCAACAACACCACCACCACAGTGTTTTACTGTGTCCTGTAACCCAAAAATGCACTTAGTTCTAGCATGCAGCCAATAGCACTGGCAGTAGCCTCTGTGATTTTGGGGGCCTCAGGAGCCTCCCTGGCCAACAACAATAAGGAGGTAGCCCATTTCGGGCACTGGAACGTATACCTAATCTTGCAGCTCCTGGGGAGTGTGATTTCCCTCCCACCCAATAGGAAGACTTCATTCGGACCCTTAAACCGTGGTTCTTCCTTTCCTTCCAGATGTTCTTCCAAATCTATAAGGCAATCAAGGGTTAGTATCATGAAAAAAAATCTAGTTTTTGTAAAGGGTAGATAGGCTCTCTGAGTGTTCATGCTTATCTGCTCCAAGCAAGTATTAATGATCTTGGGGTTCAGCAGTTAAGGGGAAAACAAACTCAACAAGGTCCAATACAGCATGAAAAGATCTCATCACTTGTATCAGTTGGTCCATCAAAAGCACAGTATTGGAGAACAAAGAAGGGATAGGAGGCTATATTAATTAATTTTCTTATTGCTCTGACCAAACACCTGACAAAAAGCAGCAGTTTATTATCTTATTATTAAAGGAAGAGGGCTTGTTTTGGTTCACAGTTTGAAGGTGTGGTCCGTCATGGACAGGACATTGTGGACAGGGGTGTGAGGTAACTGGTCACACTGCACAGGCCGTCAGGAAACACACCTCTGTGTTCGGATTCTGGTGTTCATCTCTCTCTCTCCATTTTCCATCAGGACCCCCACGGGATGGTTCTGCCTGCATGTAGGGTGGATCTCACCTTTTCAACAAAACCTTTCTGGAAACATCCTTATAGGCACACTCAGAGGTATGTTTCCATTGTGATTTTTTAATCCAATCAAGTTGGATTGGAATTCCAGTTATTGCAGGGACAGGACCCTGTCCAGCCCTCTATATCCACTCTCATTCTCCACAAGTCATCTGGCTTCCCTCTAGGGCACAGCCAGGGAGAAATGGCCCATTCTCTGACCCACAGAGGCTCATCTGGACATGTGGTGCTATGAACCTGGCTTGTCTGTCGTGCCTCCCACTAGAGCTGGCTTCCTGGGTCTGACAGGCGACTCACACAGTGGTGTATAATTCTTGCCTCTCCATCCATCACAGTGGCTGCTGAAAGGGCCTCGGGATGAATGAACACTCTCCGCACCAAGTGGATGTAATGTAGGTTTTTATATTTATTTATCTATGGCTGATGTGGGGGAGTGGGTAAGCATCGTGTGCCTGTCAGAGGACCACTTTCTGGAGTCCATTCTCTTCTACCGCATGGGTTCTGAGGGTCACATGCAGCAAGCCTTTAATCCCAGCACTCAAGAGGCAGAGGCAGGTGGATCTCTGTGAGTTCGAGACCAGCCAGGTCTACAGAGCAAGTTCCAGAACAGTCTCCAAAGCAACAAAGAAACCCTGTCTTAAAAAACTACCCCTCCCAAAAGTTGGAAAAACCAGACCAAACCAAACCAGTTGTTACTGACCCATAGGAGGTCACAATGGCTCAGAGGAGCAACGTGGGTAGAGAGGTCCCACCAGGGTTCCATCTCTAGAGCTGGTCAGTATAACAAGTTATCCTTGCCTTACGAGATGGTGCACACCGTTCACCCCAGCACTGAGGAGACAGATGCAGGAAGACCTTTATTGATGCCAGCCTGATGGACATAGCAAACACAGGGCCAGCCAGGGCCACATAGTGCGATTTTGTAGATAGATAGATAGATAGATAGATAGATAGATAGATAGATAGATAGATAGATATGTGTGTTTGTGTGTGTGCGTGAATGTGCGCATGTGTGCATGCATGTGTACGTGTGTGTGCACATGTGTGTGCGTATTTGTATGTGTGTGTGCATATGTGTATGTGCGTGTGCGTGTGTGTATGTAACATGAGCTTTAACATTTTAACCTTATTTTTTCTGTGCTAGGGATTCTGTTTCAGGACTTTGCATAGTCTAGGCAAGAGCTTTATCACTGAGATACACCCTGAGACCACTTAACCTTTCTAGAACTTGTCCTTCTCCAGCTGAAACCCGTGCTCACTAAACACTAACTGTACAACTCTGCTCCAATAGCCCCCATTCAACTTCTCACCTTCACTCACTCCTGGGACCTGTATCTGGTGTATTTTACTCAGCATGATGTCCTCAAGGTTTTTGCATTTGTCGGAGTTGCCTTCCTGATATAAATTATCATATTTGTCCATTTATCAGGCATAAAGCCACTAGGAATATATTTTTAATTAATTTATTTATTTATTAAAGATGTTTGCCTCCTCCCCGCACTAGGAATATCTTATATGGAAATGTTTTTGCCTGGGGCTGTATAGGAAGGAGTGGAATTCTAGTTCATACAATAACTGTTCAGCTGTTTGAAGACCTTCAAGACATGGGTTGTATTTCTGAAGAAAGCTTGCTCTGTAATTTGCGGAGCAGATGGTGGGCTGTCCAATTCCCCATTGCCATTTTCGCCCCTCCTCTGGCCCAGGGTACAATTTCAGGCAGGAGGTCCCTTACTGTAGAAGGTGGAGGGCAAATTCCAGGCCATGTGCAAGAAATACCTTTTCATAACACGAGATTTTTATCTCCACTAATTGTAAAAAAAAAAAAAAGCCACCCTTTTTTAACTTTCTCTTGTGCCCAGATAAAAATAGATCAAAGAACTGTAGACTTGGGTTGATGGTTTTTATCTCAAACCAAGGGCTTGTACGAATACGCGAACTCTGTTTTCTCTTCCCTTCTGTGGAGAAGTAAATAGAATTTAACAGCTGAGCACAGAGTGGGTGTGTGTTGGCTGGTGACTCACCAAAATCCATCGCTGTATTCCAGTTGCTCTCTTGCTATAGAAAGAAAGTCTATTTTGGGTAGAACTAACCTGTGGATGCCCCAGAAGTACCAGAGCCCTGACACGAGATCCATTTGAATGTGGTCCCCAGCCTGCCCCTGCCAACATTTCTTCTCGTAGACAGCAAGGCAGCCCCCTGCAACCCCTGCCTCACCAGGGCTCCCACACCCCCGTTTGAAAAACTTACCTTCAAGCTTTCCCTGCTCAGTTTCCACCCACAGTTCACCCCACTCCACCCATGTTCTCTCCAACCAGAACAGCCTAGGTGGGTCCAGAGTGTGCTAAAATTACCCAGTGCTCTGACAGGTTCTCTCACACACCGCACCTCAGCCCCATGTACAGGGACTGTCCCCCTGGGGCTCATCCAGGGTTGCTGACATCGGCAGTGGACACTTTGGGGGTGAGACAAGGACCTCCTGGAGCCCCACCAAAGAACAATTGTAGGGTACCCATGGTCCCTATAACCATCACGATGTCCCCAGATGGCCAGAGCATCGAGGCTAACACTGGGTGAGATCTCTCAACTATAGATTTGTACGGGCAAGGAGGAGGCTACTTCAGGCATGTATGTAGTGTGGAATTCGCTGTATATGCTGCCCCCTGCCCCCAGACACCATTATGTATCTTCATGTCATCTGGCTGTGCCCCTTGGTGCATGGGCCTCAGGCCAAGTGTTCTCCAGCAGTTCACTGCCATCTAACTGGAGCGGCTACAGTGCAGAGTTTTCCCTTGAAGTACGGCACACTTGAGGGACCAGCAAGACATCACAATGGGTTTCTCTGTTGCTCTGCAGACCAGGCTGGCCTCGAACTCACAGAGATCCATCTGCCTCTGCCTTCCAAATGCTGGGATTAAAGGCATGCGCCACCATATGCCCAGTGCATTCACATTCTTGAGCAACTCTTCCCACCATCCAGAACTTTCCCATCTTCCCAAACTGAAACTGTCACGTAAAACCTTACCCTCAGGCCATCGAGGGAGAGCAGTGGGTAAAGAGCTTGCTGCACACGCCTGGAAGTAGAGAACTGGCTATTCAAAACTGTCCTCCGATTTTCACACATATGTCATGGTATGAGTGTCTCTCATCATGTGTACATGTACAGTAAAGAGTAAATATTACTCCTCCCCAGGGTGAAGGCCTCTACACTTGGTACAGGGCCTGTGCTATGGGGCTAGAATGGTCTCTTGGATAAGAGATAGTTACATGCAAATCAGACTTCACTCAATCAGTTGCTGGTAGTGGTATCTTGCACCCAACATCCTGACAATTCTATAGACATTTTTTTTCTCTTCTTTTCTTTCCTTTTTTTGTTTTGTTTTTGTATTTTTCCAAGACTAGTTTTTTTTCTAAGTGTAGCTCTGACTGTCCTAGAACTCAATTTGTAGACCAGGCTGGCCTCTAACTTCCATACACATTTTTTTGTTGGTTACCACTGAGGAGAAGGGAGATAGTAGCCTCTAATGTACGGAGGCCAGGATTGCTACTCAGTATCCTACAATGAGTAGTTCAGCTCTCTCACCCAGCTAGGAATCATCTGTTGTCAATAAGGCTAGGATTCAGACACATGCTTTCTAGGACCAAAGAAGTTCCTTTGCAAAAGGCTAGCTGAGGGACAGAGGCATATACCTCCCAGCCAAGGGTCTTGGTAGGTTGAACTCCATACCCCTTTTCTTGCTCTCAGTAGAGGTCACAGTCTTTTACCACCATCAGCCTCTCCATGGACTAAACATCTGTGTCTTATTAAAATCATGTTGAAATAGTTTGGTTGTGGTAGCACATGCCTTTAATACCAGCACTCAAGAGACAATGGTAGACAGATTTCTGTGAGTTCTAAGTCAGCATGGCCTACAGGGAGAGTTACAGGCCAGCCAGCACTACATAGAGAAACCCTGTCTTTAAAAAAATCATGTTGAAGCTGTAACTCCAATTCAAAAGTATTTGGAGAGAGAGAGGCTTTGAGAAAAAAATTGGGGATGAATTTGTTCGTGATTGTGGAGATTTTTCCTATGGGATTAGTGGAAAATCCCATACAAGAAGAAGTAGAGAAGCTAGGCATGGAGGCAGAAGCTGTGATCCCAGCATTTAGCATACCAAGTTAGAAGACTGAGTTCCATGCCACTTTTGACCACATTTTCAGACTCTGTCTCAAAAAGCAAAACCCAAACAAAAAATAACAGGAGGTGACCAAAAAGAAAGGGAAGAAGAGGGGAAGGGGAAGGGGAGGTGGTGTGGGAGGTCCTTCTGTCTGTGTGTTGCTTTTATTGGCTAATGAATAAAGAACTGCTTTGAGCCTATGGCAGGTAAGAACAGAACTAGACAGGGAAAGCTAGGCTGTATGCTGGGAGGAAGAAGGGAGGAGTGAGGGAGAAGCCATGGAGCCGCCTGAGACAGATGCTGGAAACATTACCTGGTAAGCCACAGCCACATGGGAATACACAGATTTATAAAAATGGGTTAAATTAAAATGTAAGAGTTAGCCAATAAAAAGCTAGAGCTAATGGGCCAAGCAGTGATTTAATTGATACAGTTTCTGTGTGATGATTTTGGCCGGAAACCAACAAGCTGTCTCTCCTCCAACACGGATGGGGAAAGACCACATAAAACAGAAGGGCCTCATCTAAAAGATAGAACAGTCTTCAACAGAAACCAAACCTACCTTCATCTTAGACGTCTAGCCTGCAGAACTGTAAGAAATGACAGTTTGCTGGGTACAGGACACCCAGTCTGAGCTGTTTGGTTGGCAGCCTGAGTTGCTTAGGACAGACTCCTTTCCCACTAGGAGAGGCTCTGGCAGAAGCTTCTGATACTCATCTCTTACCCTCAAGTTTGCAAGCTGTATATTTACCACAGCTTCTTAGGATCATCGCTGTTTTCCACTCTGATTCTCTGGAGTTGTTTTCTCCTCTTGCTGAGAAGCATTGGTGTTTATGGTATGGTTCTCAGTAGCTCATGGTATCAGGAGTCTCGACCTTCTTGGACTGGCTTTGGGGACACCTGCTATGTACCAAAACTGGCTAGGGTTGTCACTGAGAAGACATGCCCTAAGGGATCAGCTCTGGAACTGTGTCAGAAACAAGGCCTCCAACACAGGAAGTGGCTATGGAAAATTCTTCCAGTTACCGTGGGGACAAACTCTTGAGGACATGACCCTCATTAGCTCTTAGGGACAGGAATCACTCCTCCATCACGACTGACTTACACAGGATATGGTTTTGTAAACACCTTTCATCACCATTGGAAACCTTGCACTTTCTTGGAATGCCTGTGTCTGTGGGCCATGCATCTCCATCTGGTGGAACTCGCTGGGGACCTGACACTCCACGTTCTGATGGGCTCTGTTCATTTCAGGAAACATCAACACGAACAACAAGGGTGTGGGATATTTGTACACCATGAAAATGTATTCCTCTGATTGGTGTAATAAAAACTGAATGACCAATGCCTAGGCAGGCAGGACTTCCAGGCAGAGAGAGAACTCTGGAGAGAAAAAAGGCGAAGTCACCAGTCAGACACAGAGAGGAAACAGGAGGTACAAGATGGAAGAGAGGTAATGCCATATGTCAGAACACAAATTAATATACATTGGCCAATTTAAGTTATAAGAGTTAGTTGAGACAAGTCTAAGCTAAAGGCCAAACTTTAATAATTAGTAATATGTTTCATGTCATTATTTGGGGAGCTGGTGGTTCCACAAAAGATAGTCTGACAAGAAAACTTGCTACACAACAACAAAAAGTTTGGCAAAAATCTCTCTTCTCTTTCCAGGAAATATTGCAAAGTTTTCACCTGAACAGTCAATGACCAGTTATGTAAACATTTTTTAAAAAGCAGATGTAGCAGAAATTATTGTTACCCCAGCCTAAGGATTGACAGAGTGGACAATCAACACCTTGGAGCAGTGTCAGGGAGCCAGGATAAGAAGAATAATCTTCAGCCCCTGTTAGACCTTTTTTATACTTCAGGTAGGAAAATTCAATGAGTCTTCTAACTTCTCCTGGGTTTCCAGAGAGACTGAGGCCCAGGTATCTACAGCTGTCTCTAGTCTTGAAAGTAAAGGCAACTATAGATTTATTTATTTTTTTTCGAGACAGGGTTTCTTTGTAGCTTTGTAGCCTGTCCTGGAACTAGTTCTTGTAGACCAGGCTGGCCTCGAACTCACAGAGATCCTCCTGCCTCTGCCTACCAAGTCCTGGGATTAAAGGTGTGCGCCACCACCTCCCGGTCTGCAACTGTAGATGTTACAGAGGTACTATGGTTGATAAAGAAGAGGCTAAACTCCTCACAGCTGAGCTATCTGAGAAGGGAAAAACAGATGTCCCTCCCACAAAGGGCCATTTATCCACAATGCCCTTACATTCAGGGATGAGGGAGCCTCACAGTGTCTCAAGGACAAATCCAGCAGCCCCTCTGAGTTACATCCAAACTTGCCCAAGCTTGTGCAAGTATGTCCAAAAACATTTAAGCTAAACTTCAGCCAATTAAAAGTGTACTAGTGTAGTTGCTTAACCCACCATATTTGAGATGACCTGTCTCTGACACTGCCCTTTTCTGTGCTTTAAAGGAGCCTACATTCTCCTTTTGGGGTTGTCGCCATTTTGTACAGGTGAACGACCCCACATGATTAATTAGAATATTAGTAAACGCTCTTTGCTCTTACATACTATTTGAGTCGGGGTTTTTCTTCAGCCTTTCCTCAGACCCTACACTAGCAAGCAGATGTGTGAGCCCTGAGAGAAGACATGGCCCAGAATCCGCGACTCCACCAACTCACCCAATTCTTTTTGGATATTAACTTCCATCCTGGTAGATAATCTCCAACAAGACTGGAGAGCTACATCCAGTCGCAAATAAAGCAAATTAGCTAATGTATAAAGACAGCTCTCAAGCCAGATGTTTCAAGTGGTGTTCTGATGTCCCCTGCGGGATGGTTCCTATGGGAAGGAAAGAGAGATGTCTACAGGGAAAAGGGACATTTGCAAGAAAAAGGAAGTCTTTTGTTTTTTTTTTTTAATTGGAATAGGATTGTAGCTCAGTGGTATAATACTTGCCTTGCCTAGCACGTTTGAGACTCTGGGTTCCATGATCACACACACACACACACACACACACACACACACACACTGCCTTTTAACTTTGCTTGCAAGTATTCCTAGTCTGGGGTCCAATAAATGGCAACTTAATTGTAAAACGTGGGTTGTTCTGTGCAGTACTGCTAAAGCTTGGGTTCTGATTAGCCTGGGACAAGACTGCTCCCACTTCTCAGTGCTGAGCCCGTCTGTGTTCTTCACCATTACCCAGGAGCTCATAACTACAGCGCAATCCTGTGCCTGGATCTTACATAAACAGAAGCCAACACACGCTTCACTCAGCTCCCTAAGGGACCCAGAAAGATGAAAGAGTTGTCTTGAAAAGTGTCCGAGACCCTGGATTCAGGAGGTGTGTGGGAGCAGACACACAAGCAACCCTGGTAAGTTGGACACAATTGCATGTAGGTAGTTAACACCCAAAGGAACCAGAAAGTTGAGTCTTGTAGAAAGCAAGACCTCAAGCCTTTCAGGGCTTATGCAGTCGGTGTGGATGCCAAGTCAAAGTTTATTCCGAGGAAAACCAGGTACCCTCAGACTGGCTCTCTGGTAATACACACACAGCACTGTGGGCTGATGCAGCTTGAATGGCAGGTGTTACCTTCATGCTCCCAAGCTTGTGGGGCATGGACCCGATGGGAAGGTCCAAGCTTTTACAACCCAGTCTGGTCTTTGTAAGTATGGGTACTAACCTGACATAGAGTATTCTGGAAACACATTTTCTGGTGTCTTTGACATGTATTAATGAAGAAAAATTAGATTATTGAACCTTCAAAGGGGCCAACAAGCCAGTTTCAGGGAGTACAGTAGGGGCCTGTGAGTAGAGAGATCAGTTTGGTGGACTTCAGTGGAGATGGAGGTATAAGGGTAAGGAACAGGGGAGGGTAGAAGAAGGGTCACGTAAGTGTAGTGATATTTTATTTGTATTTTAATAAATAAAGCTTGCCTGAAGATCAGAGTGCAAAATTAAGCCACTAGAGGCCAGGGAGTGGTGGCACACACCTTTCATCCCAGGACTCAGGAGACAGAGGCAGACAGATCTCTGTGAGATCAAGGCTATTCTGGGCTACACAAGATCGATCCAGAAACAGATCCAGGTGGTGGTGCTCACACCTTTTATCCCAGCATTTGGGATCACACTTCTTTAATCCCAGCACTAGGGAGGTGGAGACAGGAGCAATATGGCTGGGCAGAGAGAGGAATATAAAGGGGAAGAGACAGGAGCTCACTGGAGTGCGGAGACTGAGGGTTGGGGAGACACAGTGCAGTCTAGGCAGTCTGAGGATCGCTCCTTCAGTCTAAGCATTTGGTAAAAGGTCTCTCGAGTGTCTTGCTGCTCTGCTTCTCTGATCTTCAGCTTTTTTGTTTGTTTGTTTTGTTGTTGTTGTTGTTGTTGAGACTGGGCTTCTTAGTAACTATGGAACCAGTCCTGGAACTCACTCTGTAGACCAGGCTGTCTTTGAACTCACAGAGATCCGCCTGCCTCTGCCTCCTGAGTGCTGGGATTAAAGGCATGCGCCACCACCACCCAGCTTTCTGATCTTCAGCTTTAACCCCTATATCTGTCTCTGGTTTTTATTATTTGTACTACAGGTAAAGGGTAGATGGGGTGTGGTGGAGGCACTGCCTCACTCCAACCGTGGACAGCAGTGGTCCATACACTATCTCCGCTGTGTCCTAGAGCCAAGCCAGTTCCCAGGTCCTCACTATTACTGGGTTCCTTCAGACTCAATTCAGATCATAATAAGCCAGATTTATTAAAGCTGTAAGCAGGGCCAGAGTCTCAAACTCAAATCAGAGATTTACTGTGCAGAGGTAGGAGAAGGACGGACTTTTAAAGGTAAGAATCTTGTTCTGCTTTGCCAAGATTAGATGGACAAGATGACCACAAAATAGCCCTGGATTGTCTGTGTCAGCGAGTTATAGAAGCCCTAGTCAGCAGCGTGTCACCGTAACAGGCAGATGGTGGTGGCTGTACATTTCCGGGTGGGAGTCAAGGAGTCAGAGTTGCTGGGACTTATCTCCCAGGAGCTTGAGTCAGAGACAAAAGGCTATTGGGTACCAAGATGGATGTTAGCACAAAATGGAGTTGTGTAGCCCAGGGTGGCTTTGAACTAACAGAGCTCCATCTGTCTGTGTCTTCGGAGTCCTGGGATTAAAGGGGTGAGCCACCACTCCCTGGCCTCCAGTGGCTTAGCTCTGCCCTCTGATCTCAGGCAAGCTTTATTTGTTAAAACATAAACAAAATGTCCACTCTACCTAGTAACCCCTGCTTGACTCAGAGCACACATGGATTACCACCAGTGTAGTGAATCTTTTTTTATTATTATTATGCATACAGTGTTCTGCTGGCCTGTTCATGCCAGAAGAGGGCACCAGATCTCATTATAGATGGTTGTGAGCCACCATGTGGTTGCTGGGAATTTGAACTCAGGTCCTCTGGCATAGCAGCCACTACTCTTAACCTCCAAGCCATCTTTCCAAGACTCCAACAGTGAACCATTAATGGGCATTTGAGAACAGAGCTTGAGCAAATCAAGTTATCTGGACAAATCTATGAGCCATGCTTTCTCTTCCAAAAAGACCTAGTGTCCTAGTGTCTGAAGACAGGGAAGGAGGAACAAAAAGGACTCTGACACTCTTTTGTTTTGTTTTGTTTTGTTTTGTTTTTGTTTTTGGAGACAGGGTTTCTCTGTATTGCTTTGGAGTCAGTCCTGGAACTAGCTCTTGGAAGATCCACTTAGATGTGATGGGTAAGCCTTCATTCCAAGTTTTTCACTGTTGTGGACCAGGCTGAGCAGGATTTTATTTTATTTGGCATTGGGATAGACACCACTACCCAGGGCCTCAAACTCACAGACATCTTCCTGCCTCTGCCTCCCAAGTGCCGGGATTAAAGGCGTGCGCCACCACCGCCTGGCTTGTTTTATAGATCTCTTATGTATAGTAATTTAAACATAAAATACAATGTTAGCCACCCTCCCCTCACTTCCAAAGTGTCAACATCACGTGTACCTTCTTGTTGTATTTCACCATGAGAAATTGTAGGTCCCCTTTTTCTGTTGTTCCATCTGTCCTTTTCGTGTGACTCCTGTTAGTCAGAGCCTGGTTTCTCAGAGCTGACTAGGATATGGACAGAAATTCACAGATGTGTCAGCTTGACCACAAGGAGGAATTTTTTAGTAACCAGAGGTGGGCAGAGCTAGAAGCCCAGCCTTGGACTGAAGAGATTTGTTAGTGGTGTATTCATCTCTCTACATTCTGCCTACTTTATACAACTATTAAAATTATGGGTTGGAGAGGTCATCCAACCCAAAGCAAGTGGGAACTCCTGCTTTGTGAAGTAAGCATCCATGTTGGGTTGCTGTTTGGTGGGCCTCATATTTATTTCAGGGCAAAAAATGGTCATCTGAATGTAGCAACAGTCTTTCTGACATTTCCAATGGCCCTCTGTATATTTTGTACTATGGGCTCAATCTACCATGGCCTAAAATATATTTGATGAAAAAAAATTCACTTGTACAGGATATGAGCAGGACTTTTTCTTATCATTATTCTCCAAACAGTAAGAACAACAATTTACATTGTATTAGATATTACAAATAATCTAGCTGGGATAACTATTATCATTTACATTATATTAGGTATTGAAAATAATACAGAGATTATTTTAAGTATAAGTATAAAAGGTTATTTATAGAATCTATGTGAATTCTATGTGATTTTATATAAACCATGAATACTGAACACATATGTGGCCTGGAGCCCTTCAGTATACCAAGGTACCTTTGATTTTTCCCTTCAGGTAGTAGCTACCATGTTTAAACTGAGTAAAGACCAGCTTCAAAGTGACTTCTATGATATGATAAGGACCATGGGGAGAAAAGAAGACAGCTGCCACTCATCACTCCCTCCAGGAAGTGTTCTGGCTCTGTACCACAGCAGGGAAAGGCTGAAATTGGGTATAATTCCAGGCAGTAAGCTGAAGACTTTTATATATTTTGTTTTGAGACAGGGTCTCATGTAGTCTAAGCTGGGTTCAAACTTGCTACATAGCCAAAGATGACCCTTAACTTCTGATCTCCCTACCTCCACCTCCCCAATGCTAGGATTATGGGTATGTACCACCATGCCCAGTTTATTCGGTGATCAAACCCAGGACTTTGTGCTTGGTAGGTGTGTTAGTCACTGTTCTAACACAGAGATTCCATAACAAAGCAACTCTTATTATAGAGAGCATTTAACTGGGGCTTGCTCACAATTTCAGAATCTTAGTCCATTGTCATCATGGCAGGAAGTATGGTGGTACACATGGCATTGGAGAAGTAGCTGGGAGCTTTGTATCCTGATCCACAGACAGGCAGAGAGAGAGGGAGAGAGAAACACTGGGCTGGGTGCGAGCTTTTGAAAACTCCAAGCCCACACCCAGTGTCATGCTTGCTCCAACAAGGCCACACCTACCCCAACAAGGCCACACCTCTTCATCCTTCCCAAACAGTGCTATTCCCTAGTGACTACCCATTCAAATATATGAGCCTATGAGAGCCATTTTTATTCAAACTACCACCATAGGCAAGAACTTTGACGTGCTGGCAAAGTCACTATTTAAAAAGAAGAAGACGAAGAAGAAGGAGAAGGAGGAGAAGGAGAAGAAGAGGAAGAGGAAAAGGAGGAGGAGGAGGAAGAGGAAGAGGAGGAAGGGTGAGGGGGACCTGAGATGTAGCTTAGTAAAGTTCTTGCCTTCTTTTTTTTTTAATTGGTGGCTTTGCCAGCACGTCAATCAGTCAATTGATCAACTGATCAGTCTGTAAGTAGTAAATTTTGTAAAATAAACTGACACTCCAAAGAGAACACGTTGAAATCCTAATTGAGGGTTGTAGACATGGTTCATCAGTTAAGAGTACTTGCTGCTCTTACAGAGGACCCAAGTTTGGGTCCCAGCACCCATATCAGGTGGCTCCCAACCATCTGTAACTCCATCTCCAAGAGATCTGACACCTTTGGATTTCTATTGGCAACTGCATGCACAACAGTGTACACTCACACAGACATACATATATATCATACATATACATAAGTTTATGAATAATAATAAAAAACAAAATCTGTGTGAATGCAATTGGCAAAAGAAAAACTTAGAAGTATAGGGGTTGGTTTTGTTTTGTTGACACAAGGTCACATTGTGTAGTCCTAGTTGGCCTCAAAATTCAACAGAATGTTTTGGTCTAGAGTGTGAGCATTACTTGTCTTGTTCTGGCCACAGAACGTTTAACTAAGAATGTATCCTGTAATCTTCCAACTGCCCAGTTCATTTTTTGTATCGTGTTAATGCAGTTTTTACCTTACTCATACCTTTTGGGGTGGAGGTATTTAAGCAAATGGAAATTAGGGTGATTGAGTATTCACTGGAACTCCCTCCAGATACTATCCTATGCTTTGATTTGTTATTTTCACTCACATCTTGGTTCTCTTTACTTATTTTTCTATTCCCCATGCCCCTACCCTGGTGTTATCCTTGTTGATGCTGGACTCCAACGCCATCAATCAGACTGGCTATAATCTTAAACCATATGCCGTCATCTCACAGGAATGATGCTAACAGGCTGATGAGGTAGGAATTGTGACAGAAGAGGGCAAAAGGAGAATTTACTTGATGCACTGTGTAACAACTTCAGCTTGCAAAACAATAGGGAAAGGCTGTCTAGGCATAGGCATTCAAAAGAGCTCTTTAAGGGAGGTTTTTCTATGTGGACAGACAATGTTGCAATGTCTTGGTGCTGCAGCTAGGGTTTATCTTGGTTAGTAACAGTGTGGCCTTAAGTCAAAGATAGTCTTGTTCTGAGTCAGAAACGACTCAGCAGGATCACCCATCCTAGCCCTAGGTAGTGGTGGAGCATGTCTTTAATATCAGAACTCAGGAGACAGAGTCAGGCAGATCTTGGTGCCAACCTGGTCTACAGAGCAAGTTCCAGGACAGACAAGGCTACACAGGGAAACCCTGTCTCAATTACCCATTCTAAACTAGCAACCATATTTTGTAACTAGGGATTATTGTGATCAACTCTTTCTGAAGGGGTAATTAATGGTCCTGCAGGGAAGCAGCCTTCACCTTGCTCGAAGACCAGCCTGTTCTGCGTCAAAACATCCTTGTTCTGAAGCTGCGGACAGTCATTCCTCTTAGAACAGTGTCCACAAACACTTTGATAATTTTCTTCCACCGCTACTTCTTTTCCACCCATTCCTGGAACTGAACGAACCAGTACAATATGCTCCTTAATAAAACAGAGGGCACAGAGTGTAAGAAGCTCTTCCATTTCAGATTGTATCGAAGATGTAGTGGAGATGCTAAACTACAATTACTCTATGTAACTTAGTGCCTACTGGTGAGAAGCCCCAGAGCACAGAGCCGGGCTTGTTCAAACGTCCACTACTCCCTAGGGGTTAAGAGAAGGTCAAAGACAGGCAAGTCCCCAACATGTGTTGCCAGCATGTTCTTCACAGGCACGCGATGCACACACAAGTAGATACACTGATATGCATCGACAGAGAAACCCACGGAGACCTTGAGGCGCCCATGCGCGCACACCAGGGTGCAAGCGTCCATGTGTCCACTTGGTCCTGGAACTCACAACTGCCTGTATCTTTTAGTTCCATCTGATGCCCACACGGACACGTGCACAGCTCTTATGCTAGCATTAGAAGTTCTGTGGAGTTGCGGGGTAAATCCTTGTTACCAGGCAGGGTCTCACTTCCCACACACCAATCTGAAGCCTGCTCCCGTTGTGCACTAGCTCACCGGGAGGAGTGACATTGGCCACGCCTTTCCTCGCCATCCCTCTCTTCCATTGGTTGTGGAAGCAGGCCTCCCGCCTCCTCTTCCTTCTGGCACGGCCCATCACCGCCTCCGGATCTCCATTGGTCGAGGCAACAAGTCCTCCCAAGAGAGGCGGTGGGCGAGGTGCAGAGGCGTTAAGAACTAGATGGACGAGCTTACTAGCCAATGAGCATGTGTATCCACCTCAGCAACTGCGACTCACCAATGACGAGGAAGGGTGGGCGGGGCGCTGCGGCTGTCAAGCGCCCCTGGCCGGTGGAGCAAACGCGTTCCCCGCGGAGCTCGGAGACCCGCAGCCGCCTGCGCGCAGCTTGGGGCCGGTATGGGAGGGGTGGCCAGGCCGGCATGATGAGCGCCCTGGGCAGCCCTGTGCGGGCCTACGATTTTCTACTTAAGTTCCTGCTGGTGGGCGACAGCGACGTGGGCAAGGGCGAGATCCTGGCCAGCTTGCAGGACGGAGCAGCCGAGTCTCCTTATGGCCACCCGGCGGGTGAGCGCGGCGGCGGGAGCGCGGTCGCAGCACCCGGAGGCGTATAGCTGGGGTCTCGGTGCGAGCGGCCGCTCCAGAGTGGGTGTAGCCCACGGAGAGACTGGGCAGGGCTAGGTCCCGCATGCTGGGGTAGACTGCGCGCTGTGGGCAGAGTCCGCAAAGCGGCTCGGGGTGGGTGTCGAGGGAGACCGCAGGTGCGAGCGACCTGTCTGGGAGAAGTGAGTGGGATTGCGGGAGGTGTGGGCAGAGAGGCAGCGGACTAGGGAACAGAAGAGTCCACGGGCTCCGGGGGCCGTGACCTTTTGGTGCGTGGGACTGCAAGCAGAGAGTAACAAGACTAGGCTTGAGCCTCGTGTTCCAAGCACCTAGCAATGGGGCTCCCTGTTCTAGTAGACAGGACTTCTAGGAGGAGGCGCCTCAGTGACCCTGTGGAGCTGGCTTGAGTGTAGGAAGGTGCCCAACTAAGAGGCTCGGGAGACTGGGCACAGATGAGACTGGAGAGCCTCTGGCTTGAGGGCAGTGAGCAGTGTGCCCTAGAAGTTTGAGGTTTGAGACTCTGCACCCCAGAGGAAGAAAACACTGGGGCAGAAACCTGGGCCAGACATACAAGAATAGTCATGTGGTGACGCCTCCCTCATACTGTGGCTGTGGAGAAAGACTATTGTGATTGCCTTTTGGTATCATCGTGAGGTTTCAACTCACCTTTCTAGGACAGACCTCCGTCCTCCGGGCTTGCAGGCATCTCTAGCCCCCTGGCAATGCCACATGGGTTAGCAAGGCTCTAAAAAGCGAGTGGTCCAGGGCCGGTAACTGCCAGCCTGGACCGCACAGATTTAGACCTTTAGGGCAAAGTTCTGTTGGACAGCGCTACCCCAAGAGCAGGCATATATCCACAGTCCCGTCTTCAGGTCTGGGTGCTCAATGAGGCACTGGCCTCAGCAGAGGAAGAGTCAAACATTTAGAGAACCCCAAAAGGGATATGAGTCCCACAGTAGTTGACTGATGTGGGCAGTGAGAAAGACGTTGATGACATGTGAGCAGCCTGGTTAGATTGAGCAAGGCCCTCTGAGCTTCTGTTGCTTTCCTTCATATTTTATTGTCGACGTGGCTGAGAAAGAACTGATACCATAGTTGTGGCCTTTGTGGACTTTTGATTTACTAAATATTTCTTCTAGGCCTAAGAAAAGGGAGTAGGAAGAACAGGCCGGGTATGGTGGCTCACATCTGTAATCCCAGCATTCAAGAAGCAGAGGGGGTTAAATGGACATGAATTTGAAGCTAGCCTGGGTTACAATGTGAGACCCTTTCTGGGAGAGGGGGTAAAGAAAACAGAATAGGAGGGAGAAAAGAGGGGAGAGGAGAAAAGAAAGAAGAAATATAAATAAATGGGGGAGAAACACCATTTTGAGGATGGGGCCATTATGCTGTTATCAGGACGACAGACATTTCATCGTGAGACTCTCGGTGCTTTGGCGGGGGGGGGGGGGGGGGGGGGGGATGTTTGCAGCATCACGCTCCACTCTCCCACCCATATCTTGGTTTTGTAGCCCACTTTGCAATTCTCATACTGCCAAGGTTCATAACCCTCGAGTCTGTATTGTGGCTCTAATATCAGGGTGGTTGGTGTTTGTGCAGTGTTCACCTGGATTCAGCACTGGCTAACCCTTTGAAGCATAGCTTACTCCCAGGTTCTTTGTGGTGCCGCTTCACCTCTTGACTAGCTGCTTCTCGTTACCAGTTATCCAGGAAAAGACTAAGAGCTTTCTTGAGTTGCTTGCACTGAGAACACCATTGTCTGTCTTTGGACGATGCCTCGGCTGTACATAGTGTTCCTAGACTAGACTGCTCTTTTCCCTCAACACCCGGGAACTTGTTCACTGTCTGTCTAGTAGTTGATGTTGTCATGGTGAAAGCCTCCAGTCAACTCACTTCCTAGATGGGTAGTCTGCCGTTTCTTCAGGAATTTCTGAAGACTGTTTTTCTTTGCCTTACAGTTCCTTGCTTAATCAGGCCATGACTCAGAGGTTTTGGTATATTAGATATTCTGAGTTCCTAGATTAAAAAAAATATTTTTTCTTAATTTCAGAGGAATTTGTTCTTATGTCCATAAAAATATCTTCTAGGGCTGGAGAGATGGCTCAGTGGCTAAGAGCATTGCCTGCTCTTCCAAAGGTCTTGAGTTCAATTCCCAGCAACCACATGGTGGCTCACAACCATCTGTAATGAGGTCTGGTGCCCTCTTCTGGCCTGCAGACATACACACGGACAGAATATTGTATACATAATAAATAAATAAATATTAAAAAAAAGAAATGAGCTCTCCCTTTTAAAAAAAAAAAAAGGCGTGCACCACCACCGCCTGGCTAAAAAAAAAAAAATATCTTCTATTGGTTTTGTATTAGTTTCTTGTATGCTGTTACGAAAAATGACTACCAGCTGTCTTAAAACAACAGAAGTGTATTCTCTCACAGTTTTGGGTCTGGTAATCTACAGTTTGGCTGACCTAAAGGCAAGGCATAAGTAGGACATGGAACTCAAGGATAGAGTCTTCTAGCTTGTCTTTCTCAACTTCTAGAACCTTCCTGCACCCCCAGGGCTCCGAGCCCCTCTCTTGGTCTTCAGCGCCATTGGCAGCCATTGTGTCTTTCTCATTTCCCTTCACTCTGACATGAATTTTTCTGCCTTCCTTTCCACTTCCACAGACCCTGTGATAACTTTTGTGCACTTAGACGATCTGGGACAATATCTCTGTCTTAATACTTTCTATTACCAACTTTAATTCCATCTGCAACCTAACACATTCACAGATTATGAGGCTTGAGCATGCACATTGATGAGATACCTTCTGTTCTTCCCTGCAGTTTTATGCTGGACGTCTGTGTATTGTCCAAATGCAGTCACTATGTTGTTCTTTTTTTTTTTTCTTTATAGGCCAGGCTGGCCTCAAACTCTCAGAGATCTGCCTGCTTCTGCCTCCCAAGTGCTGGGATTAAAGGTGCGTGACACCACCACCCGGCTAGCTTGTCTTTCTTTATTGAGCATTTTGCTTTTAGTAAATTATTTACAGCTATTTCCAACTTAGTTTTTAATTGAGGAATGATGTCATTCCAAAGTTTTTCTTTATTTTTGCTATATTCCTCTTTTCAATTTAAACAGTTTTCACGTTTCATTAAAAATCTCCTTGAGGGGCTGTGGAGATGGTTCAGTTAAGAGCACTCACTGCTCTTCCAGAGGACCTGGGTTCCGTGTCCAGCACCCACATGGTGCTGGAACTCACAACTGCCTGTAACTGTAGTTCCTACAGATCTGACGTGTTCGTCTGGCCTCTGAAGGCACCAGGCAAGCACAGGCTACACATACCTGCATGCCGGCAAATCGTTAATACACAGAAAGTAAACATAAATGAAACTTTAAAGCAAAAAGTGTCAAATATCTATTTGAGTTCATAGTTTACTGACTTGAAGTTTTTGGAAGTTCACTGTGATGTCAAAGCAGGCAGAAGGGACTTTCTTTTGTCCCTTGGTCCTTTGTCACGCTTCCGCTACTCTTAACGTTTTGGGGTGATATGTGCTGTAGAATGGTACACGTTCTGCTGTTACACGGCTTAGCGAACTTCACAACCCCATCATGCCATGTTACCAGCATCCAGATTAAGATGCAGTTCTGCCAGCCTCCCCTCTACCAGTCCCAGCATGCCCCTCAATATAAGCACAATCCTGGATTTTGACAGAATAGGTCACTCTTGCCTGAATCTACACGGTGGAAAAGAGAATCCCACAGCGTCTGCTCCTCTGTGAGTGCTTCTCTGGCTCCTACATGCATATGAGGTTCTTGTTTGTAAATCCTTTATGTGGCCACACTATGGCTTGCCGGTCCTGCTGGTTATGGGAATGTGTGTGGTTTCCAGTTACTGATGATAATGGTTTTCTTTGCTGTGCACTGTGTTGTGCTTGTCTTTTTCACTTCTGTTAGCAATGCTGAGTTTAAGACACGTGTGTGGGGCTGAGTGTGTAGCTTAGTCATACAGCATGTGCCTTTCCATGGGCTCAGTTCCCTTAACCACACACACACACACGCACACACCAGACGTGAATACTTACACATACATTTAACTCTGGTGCATACATTTCTACAAGAGCTGTGGTGACTTATACCCTCACCAACACTTTAATACTTTCCTTTTACATTTTAGCTGTTGTCTTTTGCTTGATTTTAGATTTTTTTAAAAAATTGTTCTGAGTATTTTGCCTTCATGCACGTAAGTACTCCACATAGATGCCTGGTGCCCATGAATATCAGAAGAAGATGTTGGATTCCCTGGGACTGGAATTATGGAAAGTTGTGAGCTATATGTGGGGGCTGGGACCCAAACCCAGGTTCTTCAAAAGAGCATCATGGGCTCTTAACTACTGAGCCATCTCTCCAGTCCCTCTTTTGTTTATTTTAGTGTAAGGTCTAGGGGATGTAGCTAGTTTGGCAGAGTGCTTTCCTAACGTGCATGAAGGCCGAGAGTTGCTCCTCAACACCACATTAAAGAAACAAAATAAGCCAGGTGGTGGTGGCGCACGCCTTTAATTCCAGCCCTTGGGAGGCAGAGGTAGTGGATCTCTGTGAGTTTGAGGCCAGCCTGGTCCACAAAAGCTAATTCCAGGACAACTAGGGCTGTTATACAGAGGAAACAAAACAAGACAAAACAAAACGAAAAACCTAGATGTAGTGGCATAGAATGGCAATCTCAGCATTTGGTCAGCTTGAAGCAGGAAAATTAGGAGTTCAAGATCATCCTTGGATATATAGAAAGTTCAAGGCCAGCCTGGGCTACATGAGATCCAACCTCAAAATGACACAGAAATATTTTTAAGCATTTGTTTAGGATTTTTATTTTCTGTTGGCTAATGAAATTAAACACATTTTCATTTTTTATTTCTTGTTTTATCAAATATGCAGGGCTTTGGCTTTTTTTCATGGAGCTTGATTATTTTTAGTGATTGGTGGGAGTGTTTAAAAATATGTCTATGAGTCTTGTGTTAGTTACTTGTCCTGTGCATAGTGACTCTCCCTGGGAGCATTTTGTCAATCCTTTTGAGAAAACAGAAGACTCTGATTTTAACATAACCAAGACTACCAATGCCTCATGGTTGGAGGTGAGTTTTGTGTCCTATTGACACGCAGTGAAAATGTTCCCCTCTAAAAGCTGTTGGTCTACCTTTGATACCGATGGCTGTCTTCCAGTTGGGATGTGGTATGAGTGATTGTCTTGTTTATTTGTCTTTTTTTGTTTTGGTTTTTTTTTTTGTATTGCTGTGAGAAGTATCATGACCAAAAGCAATTTGGGAAAGTTTTATTTCATCTTGCAGTCCATCATAAAGGAAAGTCAGGACAGGAACTCAAAGCAGGACCTAAGGCAGCCGTCATGGAGGAATGCTACTGACTGGCTTGCTCAGTTTGTGGCACTACCCACAGTGGGCGGGTCCTTCCACATCGATCATCAATCAGGAAAAGGCCCGCAGGTTTGCCTACAGCCCAGTGTAGTGGGTGATTCTTTCAGCTGGGATTCTCTCTTCTCAGATGACTCTAGCCTCTGTTAAGCTGACAGAAAAACAAAAACAGTGAACACAGAAATCAACGCACATTTTGTAATTTTTTGACAGTTAGCTAACCAGTTGGAGAAATGTCTTCCCTCCTCTGTGCCACCTCTTTGACAACAGTTCTTGGAGTACTCTGGGCCTGAGCAGTTGGTCTGTATGTTAGGCCGGCTTCCCGTTTCTATAACAAATAGCTGAGGTGTTCGCTTTATAAAGACAAAAGGTTTAATTCACAGTTCTGGAGATTTAATCTGTGACCAGCTGGCCCTGACGCTTTGAGCCTGGTGCAAGGCAGTAAGTACATCAGGATGAGAGCATGGGAGGAGGAAAGCCCCTTATCTCCTCAAACAGAAAGCAAAAGAAGAGCAAAGAGGCAGCTGAGATTCCACCGTGACCCAAGACTTCACACCAGCTGGCTCAAGGCTCCATCCATTACCAAAAGTGTCACCCTAAGAGCACACCAAAGCGTGCAGGCTGCTGGGGACAGTCATCCAAACCGTGGCAGCTGGTTTGCGCCCCTCTGAGTATGCCTCATTCATGCAAGCTCCTCCTGTCTTGCTGAGGGAGTCCTGTGAGGTGTGTTCTCATTAGCGTAATGACTTGGTCCTTTTGCTGTCCTTTGTCCGGCAGCTGGAAGGCAAAGGGTCTTGGGTTCAGGGTCCTGCCACCTATGAGGACCCTTGCTATGGTGCCTGTTTCCCAAGGGACCTGTCTTCCGTTCCTGCAGTGACTATGGTGTCCTGGTCTCTCCCAAGGTTCTCTCTCCTGACCAGCAAGCGGGCCTCCAGTTCAACCTTTCTGGAATGTTCTGTTTATTCTTTCCCAAGTAGGCACAGGAGGAACAGGGCTGGTAGTTTTTATGCATATCCCACGACAGGTTCTCCCCTTCGCCTCAGTGGCTGGTATGTCCCACACCAGCTCCTGACCTTCCTTTCCCAGATCGAGGACTGTTCTGTATTTTATGAATTTCATTAGGGAAGGGAAGTGGATTAAATAGACCCCAAATACTACATCTGTTGCTTCCCAAATGCTTCCAGCAGAACAGGCATGCCATGTTCCCTGACTACTTCCCTTCTTGGCTGTGTCTCCAGCTCCTTTTTTTTATGATTTATTTATTTTTGTTTTATGCTCATTGGTGTTTGCCTGCACGTATATCTGTGTGAGGCTGTCAGATCACTCACAGGTGAATTACAAACAGTTGTGAGCTACCATGTGAGTGCTGGAAATTGAGCCCAGTCCTTTGAAAGAGCAGCCAGTGCTGTTAACCACCGAGCCATCTCTCCAGCCCTTCCAGCTCCTTCTTCTCAGGAAAAAATCTCCCTGTTTTTTTTTTTAAATTTCATTTTCACCAAGAGATAATAATAATTCCCACGTATTGAGAGTATACAAGAATCATTTAGAGAGCCGGGCTGTGGTGGCGCACGCCTTTAATCCCAGCACTCTGGAGGTAGAGGCAGGCGGATCTCTGTGAGTTCAAGGCCAGCCTGGTCTTACAAGAGCTAGTTCCAGGACAGGCTCTAAAGCTACAGAGAAACCGTATCTCAAAAAACAAAACAAAAGAATCATTTAGGGGGACAAGTTATATTATCAGGCCCCGAGAGGGTGAATAATGCCCTTAAGATTGTAAAGTGGCCTCCGCTATATGGAGGTGCGTGGAAGAGCCAGGATATGGACAGGAAGGGGAGGGGGGCTCAGGGAACTTTGCTATATCCCCACCACTCAGAAGTCTCACTCTAAGAAATAATGTTCAGGAAAGCCCCTTTCCTTAATGCTCCGTCCATACAAGGGGCACTAAGGCTTCCTTAGTCAGTGACCCAGTTGTAATCTTTTCCCCTTTCTTTTTGCTCCTGACAAATGTTCCTCCCAGAGCTGTCGTTTCCTCCTCTTTCTGTTCTGCAGGCAATCCTGCATTTGCTCATTTACATAGCTACCCTGCAGGTTTCCCATGGCAACCTGTTTAAGACTTAAAACATGTTGTATAAAGTCATCGCTTCCCGGTGTGAACTCAAGAGTTCCAACCTGAACCCGTGCCCTCTGGAGACGCTCCCTAAAGAGGGCCTGCTCTCCTACTTCTTTACAGACCGTGGTGCCACGTATGAACATTCTTTTCAATGCAATGTTTTTTAATGTTGAGAAATGCTTCTGTGTACTTGAAAACAATAAAGCTGCATTTGCGTCTGTGTGTGGTACTGGTAGTGAGCCTAGGGCCTCCTATGTGCTAGGCATTGCTCAAATATAGCCCTCTTTTTTCATTTGTTTGCTTTTGTTGTTGTTTGGGTTTGTTTTTTTTAGTCTTGTTTATTTTGTATTATTATTATTATTTGGTTTTTGAGACAAGGTTTCTCTGTAGTTTTGGAGCCTGTCCTGGAAATAGCTCTTGTGGACCAGGCTGTCCTCGAACTCACAGAGATCGGCCTGCCTCTGCCTCCTGAGTGCTACGATTAAAGGTGTGCACCACCACCATCTGGCTTCTTGTGTTTTTTGATACAGGGTTTTGCTATGTAGCTCTGGCTGGCCTGGAACTCATAGAGGTCTGACTGCCTCTGCCTCTGGAGTATTAAAGTATTAAAGGTATGTGCTACCATGCCATGCCTCCTTTTGTTACTCTCTGGTTTTGAGATGGCTTCTTACTAGGTTGCGAGCCTAGCCTTGAATTCACTCTGCAGTCCCATGAGTCTTGAACTTGCAAATCTTAGGTGTGAGGAGTGCAACTCTGGGCATCTAGCGTAATGGGCCATATCAACACGCATGTGCAGGCTGTGGGTGCTTTTTGCAGTATAAGATTTTTAAACTATGTTTCAAACTTTATTCCCACATGTACCTTGCTTAATTTGCTACCCTCAGAGAAAAAGATTACGTACAAATAAAAACACTGAAAAATTCTGTAGTGTCCCACAGACTTACACTTAAAAACGCATGAGATGAAGGTCCTACCTACAGAGTCATAAATAATTTTTTATTTATTTTTGAAATGTTTACATTTGTGTGTGTGTGTGTGCGCTACAGCTCACATGTAGAGGACAACTTGAAGGAGTCAGTTCTCTCCTTCCACTATGTGAATTCTGGGCTGGGCATCTGGTTTTACAGCAGATGCATTTGTCCACTGAACCATGACCCTAGCCTCAAAATAATTTTCAAGAGTATTTATTTGAGACTTGGTATGTGGACTGGGTATGTAGATAGAATGCTTGCCTAACGGGCCTGAAGTTCTGGGTTTACACACCTATGATCCTGTCACTCAGGTAGTAGAAGTGGATCTGAAGTGCAAGGTGAAGGTCAAGCTAGCTGAGAGACGTGAGACTCTACCTCATTTTTTTAAAAAAAAAATGTTTATGACATAAAAATGCAGCTCACAGGAATTTCTTCACTTTTTATGTTATCTCAAAGTTGGTTCATTCCAGCTGATCTCGCCCTTTTAAGGCTTTTTAGAATTTGTAATAAGCTTTGGGTCTCACTGTCAGCCCTTTATTACTCAAGGGTATGGGGGAAGAAGTATCAGCACGGATTATCCAAGAAACAGTCTCCGGGAGGCCCGTTGGCATTAGGTCATCTCATCTGTCTCCACCTGACCTCCACGGTGGTATTGTCTGTTGTCCTTGCTGGTGGGTTGTGGGGTTGTTATAGTGAAGTTATTGCTTCGTGGTTCATAAGCAGCTGTGTCTCCAGTACCTGGTATAATGTTGACCCCAAAGAAGTGGATAGAGTTTTCTCTTTAAAAAAAATGCATTAGGGTGTTTAGCCTGTGTATCTGTGTACCATATACATGCAGTGGTCACAGAGATCACAAAGGGGCACTGGATCCCCGGATCCCCAGGAACTGGATTTACAGGGGGTTGTTAGCCACCATGTGGGTTCTGGAAACCGAATCTGGGGCCTCTGGAAGAACAACTACTGAACCATCTCATCAACTCACTCTTTTTTTCCAAGTTTTGTTGGCATGTACAGTTCATAAGTATGGAACTATGTGTATGATCTTTGGGTCATTTAGACGATTTTATTTTTATTTTTTCACAGCATGATTTTTCTTCTTTTAACATTTTTTTTTATTTATCATGTATCTAAATGCATGCCATATGCCGTGGCATGAAGTTTAGGACAACACAATTTATGGGAACTGGCTCTCTCCCTTCTGCCATGTGTGTTCTGGGAAGGGGGTTCAGGTCATCAGGCTTGATAAGTGCCTTCATTCTCTGAACCATTCATCTCTTCATCTAGTTAGCCCACAGCATTGTTTTTCTTTTGTGAATGAATTTGGCTACATGCTTTGTTTTTTCTAAACTGGACTTGGCATTCCATGATATTTGGGGTTGGAAGGGGGTTTAGTTGTTGCTGTTGTTTTAGTTTTGAGACATAGTTTCACTATGTATTTCTAACTGGAACTCACTATAAAGACCAGGCTGGCCTTGAACTCAGAGAGATCTGCCTTCCTCTTTCTCCTGAGTTTTAATCAAAGGCATGTGCCACCATAGCTATCATCAATCTTAATTTCCTTTTTTAACTCCACAATTAAAACTTTATTGAAAAATTGACACCAAGACAGAAAACCGTTATTGTATACCGTACAAAACAAAATGTAATTGCACCGTCTTGGTAGAGTGACAGGACGTAGAATAGGACTTTCTGTGATAATACATCAATTTAGCAAATTGCTTGCATCATTAGTGTTGCTTGTGTTCTTGAATGAACAGCCGTCTGTGAATCTGGCTTTTCCTCCTATATGCTGGAACAACCTACACAAAGAACCACTGTTTGAACATGGCTAAAACAGTGATAATCTTGTGGCATCTTAGACATTTTACATCCATGAAAGAAGAATTTGGACTTTGGACAGTGGGTCAGGGTGTCTGACCTCAGATGTGTGCCTGTATACCACATGCACGTAGTACTTAAAGGCATAAGGAGCGCTGAGTCTCCTGAATCCGGAATTACCAATGGTTGTGAGTACCTGGAATTGAACTCAGTTTCTCTGCAAGAGCAGCCAGGGCTCTTAACCACAGAGCCATCTCTCCAGCCCACTGATTATTAGATTCTGAACATATTGTATTGAATTCAGATACACAAGCCCACTGATTGTTAGACTCTGAACACATTGTATTGAATTCAGGTACACAAGCCCACTGATTGTTAGACTCTGAACATATTGTATCGAATTCAGATACACAGTTTACAGAATTCCACCAGGTACACAGTTGAGTCTTGGATCCCTAGCTAATGGGGAAACTGCCCTGTGATTTCTATTCCCTAGCCTCCGCTGGCAGAGTGACAGCAAATACACTTGCACCATCAGGAGCCCAGGCAGAGAGATGCTCCTTTTGTGTGTTAGTGTCAGAGCTTGACAGTCAAGCCAAAGCCCAGGGTGCTGTGGTCCCAGCAGGGTCTGCCTGGTACTAGCTGCTGGTGGTCGTGTCTTAGAAAGAATCCCATAATGTTGCTGATAAAGAATTACATAGGAGGCAGAGGCAGGCGGATCTCTGTGAGTTCAAGACCAGGCTGGTCTACAGAGCTAGTTCCAGGACAGGCTCCAAAGCCACAGAGAAACCCTGTCTCGAAAAAAAAAAAAACAAAAACAAAAACAAACAAACAAAAAAGAATTACATAGGGCTGGGCGGTGGTGGCGCACGCACACCTTTAATCCCAGCACTCTGGAGGCAGAGGCAGGCAGATCTCTGTGAGTTCGAGACCAGCCTGGTCTACAAGAGCTAGTTCCAGGACAGGCTCCAAAACCACAGAGAAACCCTGCCTCGAAAAAGCAAAAAAAAAAAAAAAAAAAAAAGAATTGCATAGGCCCTCGCCAATGCTCCTCAAGTTTTTGACCTGAGGCACAACCGGCCTCAAACTGTTGCTACACTGTGTGGGTTGTGTATCCCAACCTCCTGCAGTTAACGTTTAATTGCCCTCCTCTAAACATGACTTTTGAATTGACCGTGTGTTAAATATTGTGGGTTGTGGCAGGATTGGTTTGATTGGTTTAAATAACATAAAAGCAAAACAGGTTTATAGAGGAAGACTCATAAATATCCACATTAAACAGTAATTGGCCTTGTCATGTAGACTATTAATTATTCATACAAAAGGTTATTATCTTAACAGGAAAACATGCATTGACTGCTGTGAAGTTGCACCGTTCTCTCTTAGATTAATAATATCTATGCACAGATGAAATTGGTGTCGTCCGCTCAGAATGCTGTGTGGCTGTGTGTGTTGAGAGGTCACTGAACGTCTGTGGGGGTTTGGGTGGAGCCAGTTCATCACAACTACCATCAAACTTGGGGTCAGGTAGCTGATGTGGGAGGAACCTGCAAAGGGGGGCTCCTCTGTGAGAGCTTTCCTTAGGCTGTAGAAGAGCAGAGCTGAGGGAGGGGGCGGGCCTTCAAGTGCAGCTAGCGGAGGAAGGCTTCCCAAGCCGCTGTGACAATTGACGTAAATGGGGCCTTACAATAGCTGCAGTGATTCTTAAACAGAGAGAAAGGCAGAGCCTAGAATCAAGCTGTCAGCTAGCCTTGCTCCCTCTGACAGCCTGAGGGGAGGGCCCTTCCTTGCCACCCCACTTCTTGGTATCATTAATCCTTGGTCTTTGGCATAAGGCAGGCTGGCTCGTATGTCTTTTCATCTCCTTATCCTTGTAAGCATACCAGGCACTGGATTGGGGGCCCAAATTAATTCATTATGGCTTCATCTTGGCTACATCTGAAAAGACCCTATTTCTCTTTCCGAATAAGGTTAGGTTCTGGGATTCCAGGGAGCTATAAAGTCTAGAGCAACACCGTTCAATCCAGCACAGACGGCAGTGACCCCCATTTTAAAGACGATTTTCTAGGCAGGCCAAGAGCGTGCTGTGTAGCCAAGGGTGAACCCTGGGCTTTTTTTTGTTGTTGTTGTTTTGTTTTTGAGAAAAGTCTCACTGCGTAGCCCTGACTGACTTGGAACTCTATGCAGACTAAGGTGACTTCAAATTCTTAGATCTGTCCTTCCTTTGCCTTCTGAGTGCCGGGATTAAAGTGTGTGCCACCACACCTGACAACCTTGAATTTTTTTTGTTTGTTTGTTTTTGTTTTTTGTTTTTCGAGACCAAATTTTTCTGTGTAATAGCCCTGGCTGTCCTGGAACTCACTCTGTAGACCAGGCTGGCCTCAAACTCACTGAGATCCACCTGTCTCTGGTTCTCAAGGGTTGGGATTAAAGGTGTGTACCACCACCTGGCGCTAACCCTGAATTTCGAATCCTCCTGTCTCCACCGCCTGAGTGCTGGGATCACAGACATATACCACTGTGTGTGGTTTATGCAGGACTGAGCGTCAAGTCCAGATCTTTGTGGATGCTGGGACAAGTACGTATGCTACCAGCTGAGCCACAGCCTCAGCCTGGTGCTACCGTTCTCATGAAGGCAGAACCAAGAACTTGGGGTTCCCCTTTCTAGTAGCTGTTGGTCTTGACTTACCCATGTTGATCTCTGTTGGCTAGGACACCCAGGACCTCCCCCAAAGTCAGCCTCAGGCTTAGGGTCCTCACCACAGGTCCTGCTAGGCTTTCATGATCCCACAGTGACCGGGCACCCCAGCCCGACAGACTCGCTGATGACATGGAGGCTTTGCCCTGGCCATCTGTTTTAGTTGCCTTTATCCAAGATCTCCAGTAATATTTTCTAAATTACAAAGGAGAAAAGATAAATGTGAAAGTAACTTTAAAAAAAGATTTATTTTTATTCTATGTGAATGGGTGTTCTGCCTGCACGTATGTCTATATATGCTGTGTTCATCCAGTGCCCATGGAGATTAAAAGAGGGCACTGGAGTTACAGTCGTTTCTTAGCCACCACATGCTGGGAACTGAACCCAGGTCCTCTGCAAGAGCAGCCAGTGCTCTTAAGCGCTGAGTTATTTCTCCAACTCCATACAAAAGTAATTTTTACCAGTATCTCCAGTGACCTTTTATTTCTAATAATTGACATTATTACCCACTTACCATCCTTTACTATATTAGAGGAAATTCAAATTATCTACAGAGGAGCTGGAAAGATGGCTCAGCAATTAGGAGCACTGGATGTTCTTTTCTTCTAAAGGTTCTGAGTTCAAGTCCCAACAGCCACATGGTGACGTACAAACGTCTGTAACAGAATCTGATGCCCTCTGTTGGTGGGCAAGCATACATGCAGACAAAGCACTCATAAAATAAAGATATAAACCTTTAAAAACAAATGAATAAAACAAATCATAATATATGCAGATACACAATTATATGTATACATATAAACACATTGCTAATTAGATCAGAAAGTTTTGCTCACAGACAAGAACCAAGTGTGTTTTGCTCACTCCCAGGCAACACAGGACAGGCAGGAGGTATGGCTCTCCAGGTCCCTTCCTCCCAACTGCAATGACAGCAACTCGGGGCCCCGCGTGCACCGTGGAATCGCTCCTCCTGTAGACCAGGCCAGGCTGTCCTCAAACTCACAGAGATCCACCTGCCTCTGCCTCCCAAGTGCTAGGATTAAAGGCGTGTGCCACCACTACCTAGTTGAACAGGTGTGTACTGTCATGCTTCTTCCTGGGCTTCTCATATTCATGTTCGTTCTCTGGACCACACAGCTCTTAGCCCATTAGTGTAGCATGCCTAATAAAAACCCAGAGACTGATATTGGAGTTCAACCTGAAAGTCAGAAAAGCAGTACAGCCAGCCACTGGCTCTTGCCTCTAGCTCAGTCCGAAATTCCTTGTGTCAGAGAGCTGTCTCCTCCTGTCTTATATTCCTCTCTAGTGCTGGGATTAAAGGTGTGCACCACTACCACCTGGTTTCTATGGCAAACTAGTGTGGCTTCTGGGATTAAGGTGTGTGCCACCATTGCCTGGTCTGTAAGGCTGATCAGTGTGGCTGTTTTACTCTCTGACTTTAGGCAAGCTTTGTTTATTGAAATACAAGTGAAATATCACTACACACAAGGGTCAATAGCTCACATACACCAGCACAACACTCCTGTGTGCTCGTTGGGAGCCCAGTTCCTTCATACATTCTAAATATCTGCAAGGCAACAGGCCCCCATATGTCTAGTCTCCTGCCCTTTCTAACCCCAGGATATTTGCGAGGTTCGGTGTCTTGACGTCATGACATCCTGGCATCTTCTGGGGTAACAGGGATGGGCCAACCTAACCTAGAACAGACAGGTGACTTGCTAGCTCAGGTCACATCCTCTGAGCTAGGTTCCATGAGGCCCTTCCCTTCCCACCGTACACACGCTGTGTTCTATACAGTGTCTGCTGTACCCAAAGTGGACCCCGGGAAGGGCACAGAGATCCTCTTAAGATAAGCAATAACCACAGTGGTGTTCTCTGTGCAGATTTAGAACAGGGTGCTGCTAAAAATAGAACTTGGCTTCCCTTACCACGCTTGCCCAGATGAGTGAGCTGACAAGGTAAGCGGTATGTCCTGGGGAGAAGACAGAAGGCCAAGCTCTTTTTTTTTTTTTCAAGCTCTTTCTGATATGGTAAAAATCACATATTTGGGATCAGAGTGGACCATCTTAGACTGATTCTATTCAAGTAGCATTGAGTGTGCTCATTACTGTGCACATTACTGTCTGCTTACAGACCATTCGCTTCGCCCCCAAACCCCTCCATCCCCAGCAACTAATCTGATAGCTCATATTTTGATTCAACCCGATATATTACTCAAAAGTCAGGTGCTCGGAAACAAACATGCTATACATTACATTTAATCAATATTTGCACCCTAAGTGATCTTTCGTATGAAGGGGCACATTCCTGTCAACTCACTCCCAGAAATAGAGAGCAGCAGCTGGTGGAGGAGTCAAAATAGATTACTAAATCACTTATTCATCTGAGTGTGCAGAGAATAGCTTGGTGTTTGATTTTTTTCTTTTTTTGTGCGTGAGGTTTTTTTTTTAAGGTTAAAATTATCTTTCTATTAATAACCCTGTTATTCTGACTCAGTGGGCATTCTGACAGGCTTTGTTTTAGAAGTTTCCTTTATTTTAATCATATTCTTTTTCAGTATTTATTGTGTATGTGTGCACACACGTCATTGTGGGCCATGTCACACATGTGGAGGTCAAAGGAAACTTACAGGAGCCAGTTCTCTCCTCCCGCTGATTGCGTCCCAGAGATCAGATGCAGGGGGCAAGCACCCTTACCCACAGAGCCATCTCATTGGCCCGACTCGCCTCATAGGCAGAGTTAGCCACATTCAATGAATTTTAATAGTATTTTTTATGCTGACACTGACAGCATCAGTGTTACAATCTCATGGATCAAAATGTAACAACAACAAAAGAAACACAACAAGACAACAGATGAGCTGATATCAAGAAAACATTGGCCAGAATAAAGCAAAATATCTCAGAAACTAAAGAAAGATTATGAAAGATTCTTGTGTTGTGTGAACCTAAAATTAGCTCTGTGAATCCTTGACTTCTGTGTCTGTGTGCTTTGTGGCCATATTAGATAATAGATAGGTAGGTAAATAGATAAATGATGGATGGATGGATGGGTGATGGATGGATGGGTGATGGATGGATGGATGGATGATGGATGGATGGGTGATGGATGGATGGATGATGGATGGATGGATGGATGGATGGATGGATGGATGGATGGATAATGGATGGATGGGTGGATGGATGATGGATGGATGGGTGGATGGATGGGTGATGGATGATGGATGGATGGGTGATGGATGGATGGATGATGGATGGATGGATGATGGATGGATGATGGGTGGATGGGTGATGGATAGATGGATGATGGATGGATGGATGATGGATGGATGGATGGATGGATGGATGATGGATGGATGGGTGGATGGATGATGGATGGATGGGTGGATGGATGGGTGATGGATGGATGATGGATGGGTGATGGATGGATGATGGATGGGTGATGGATGGATGGATGATGGATGGATGGATGATGGATGGGTGATGGATGGATGATGGATGGGATGATGGATGGATGATGGATGGATGATGGATGGATGATGGATGGATGGATGGATGGATGGATGGATGATGGATGGATGATGGGTGGATGATGGGTGGATGGGTGGGTGATGGATGGATAATGGATGGATGGATGGGTGATGGATGGATGGATGATGAATGGGTGATGGATGGATGGATGATGAATGGGTGATGGATGGATGGATGGATGGGTGATGGATGGATGATGGATGGGTGATGGATGTATGGATGATGGATGGGTGAATGGATGGGTGATGGATGGATGGGTGATGGATGGATGATGGATAGATGGATGGATGGATGGATGGATGGATGGGTGGATGGATGGGTGATGGATGGATGGGTGATGGATGTATAGATGATGGATGGGTGGATGAGAGAGAGAGAGAGAGAGAGAGAGAGAGAGAGAGAGAGAGAGATGCTGAACAGAGAGAGGACTGGTGGTGGTTTTTCCCAGGACCTGACATCCAGACTCTGTGGAGGTGCTGGAGGTGAGCCACAGACCCTGGTCAGGTGCCAGGATCTAGGCAGGCCTAGCACCATAGCAAGGCAAATGCCTCATCCAAGCATCAGGGATCCTGAAAGAGGCAGGTGTGCCCTAAGCAAAGAGGTTTCGGTCTCCCTCCGTCGGAGACCAGACCTCTGACCCTAGAAGTCCATCAGGCCTGTGTAACTAACTCAGGTAATGGAAGATTAGACACCTGAAGGCTGGGTCTTCTCTGCCTCTCCCCTGTGTGGGGATGAGCCCCAGGGTAGAGGACTGTGGAATGATAGATACCATAGGCCGTGGAGGGCCACTGGTCTAAAGCGTGATGGAGCGTCAGGAAAGAGCCAAAGACCAAGTTGACCATAGATAGCAGCACCTGAGCAGCCCCCAATTGATGCCCCAGCTTCCCTCCGTGGCCTTTTGACTTCCAGTTAGTTGGGGTATGGCAAGAGTTACTGATCTGGGCTCTTTTTGTGAGAATCTCATTGTAATCAACTCAAAAGAGTTAGGTCTGTTAACCAAGGCTGGGGTCAAATGCAGAGTCCACGCCACTCCAGGTATTCATCCAAAGACAGTTGGATGCTAATTTTTCCTTTTTAAAAAGAAAAATAGGGGGCTGGAGATGGCTCAGAGGTTAAGAGCACTGGCTGGTCTTTCAGAGGTCCTGAGTTCAGTTCACAGCAACCACATGTGGCTCACCATCTGTAATGAGATCTGGTGCCTTCTTCTGGTCTGTAGGCACACATGCAGGTGGAACACTCTATACATAATAAATAAATAAATCATTAAAAAAATAAAGAAAAAGAAAAATAGGTTACACAAAGGTTAAAAATCATGCCAGAAGACATTGGTTTCAAAATTGGCTATATAAACATTAGGAAGGCAACTTCCATGTTCAAGATAAAAGCTGTGAATCATTCCAAATGACTTTGACTTTTATAGCACTTCCTAGTCAGAAAAAAAGTTAACTGACATTAATTTTTTAAAAATTAGAATGCTTTCAGAGCATTGTAGAGGCAGAGATGATGGGTGAGAAGCCATCGGAGCACAGGGGATAAGGGACACCCCAGGATTAGCCTGGAAGAGACACGGCTACACATGGGGTGGTATATTGAGGCCCAAAGGCTGAGTACCCTTATTAAGTGGGACCCAAGGTCCTGAAAAGACATGGCTATACCCACCACAGGCAAGGAGCCTTGAGTTGTGGCAGGTCTATCCTTACTTCCAGCCTGGAACACTGAGACCCAGGGGAAGCTGAAGAAGCTGCTGGTGTCATGGTGTGTGTACGTACATCTGTGTTTTGATCATCATGTCCCTAGTGGGTTATGCTTACCGCTTACCTGACTTGAGTGACTACCCTATCCGGTAGAAGTGGGGTGAAAGGGTAGACGGGTAGGTGATGGAGTGGGGTCTCATTGATGAGTTATATGAGAGCCCAGAAAGCTCCCTGGCCTCCTGTGCTGAGAGACAGCACAACTGGGAATCAAGAAGCCACACTTCCCAGATCTGAATCTGCTGGTGCTTCTTATACTCCCTTCGCCAGAGCTGTGGGAAATGGGTCTCAGTTGTTTAGAATCAACATTATTCGTGGCATTTTTGTTAAGAATGTCTTCAACAGTCTGAGAGAGCACCCCAACTCGCCCTGCCCTAAATCCTCACAGGGCTACGGAGAGGTGCCGGGGGAAACAGCACCCAGATTGGAGACAGCCGGAACTGTGAGGAAAGGTCTCATCACTCACTGCCTGGAAGGAAGTGAAGGCCCCACAGGGACGGAGCACAAAGGCTGGGAAAGTCACTCACAGTCCCCAGCACGCTGGGGCCAACCCTGCGGGTTCCCACCCTTTCAGAACTGGTCATCTGGGAGCAGCCAAACCACTCTAATAATACAAGTCTGAATCTAAATTCTTGCTGCTGTGCTAAAGTTTCGTTTATGTGTATGTGTATGGATATGCAGAGACCAGAAGAGGGTGGCAGAGGCCAGGTGTGGTGATATACTCCTTAAAAACTCAGGAGTCAGAGACAGGTGGATCTCTGTGAGTTTGAGGCAGCACTCGGGAGGCAGAGACAGGCGGATCTCTGTGAGTTTGAGGCCAGCCTGGTCTATAAGAGCTAGTTCCAGGATAGCTAGGGCTGTTACACAGAGAAACCCTGTCTTAAAAAATGAAAAAAAAAAACTTAAAAAAAAGTTGCTTAAGCAGAAAAGATATCCCCACATCATGTGTCTGGCCAGTTATGGCAGGGCTTATTCCAGGAGTGGCTGGATCCCAGTGCTGGTGGGATTTCCCACAGACGACCTCCACATTCAAGCCTGCTTCTCAGGTTTGCTGTTTCTTACCTCGGGAGGAAGCTGGCTCAGGACCTCTAAACCGGGTGAGTGTTGTCAGTGTTCATGCCGTGTAGGGCATGTAGTGAGCAGTCCCTCTGTTACGGCATTCTCCAGCACTCTTAGGTTGCTGGGTTTCTGCTGTGTCCAACATTGTTTGCAGGATGGCTGGCTCATGCCAGAACAGAGTCTCAGAAAGGACTGATTCAATAAAACCAAGACAGATCTTAGAAACTGGAAATATAGTAGTAACAGAAATGAAGCTCTATCTCAAAGAAAGGGTAGAGGATGAAACAGAATTTGAAAAAGACTGAGAACAAGAAAGAAACAAGAAAGAAATGAAAAATAAGAAAAGAAAGTTATGGGACAAGTTCACAGTGTTTAGCATCTTCTTGACAATGTTCCAGAAGAAAAAAACAGATATGTAATTCAAGAAAGCTTTTCAATTCAAGCATGACACAAACCAGCACTTGGGAGGTAGAGGCAGGAGTGTTGGGAGTTCAAGATTACCCCTGACTATATTTTGAGTTTGAGTCTAGCCAGAGAGAGATATTAGATCCTATCTCAAAATACACACACACACACACACACACACACTGACTCAAAAAAAGAATGTTTCTGAGTTTCTGAGGCAGTTAAGAGAACTGGCTGCTTTTCCAGAGGACATGGGTTAAATCCCCAGCACTTACAAGCATCTGGAAATTCAGTTCCAGAGAATCTCATGCCCTCTTCTGATCTTTCTTGGGTACTGCGTGCATGTGGCACACAGACATATATGCAGGCAAAACACACATACACATGAAATAAAATAACCAGAATGTTTCTCAGAGTGGAAGCTTCTGTGGCCTGAGACTAAATGGGTCCAAGAACAGTCAGTGTGACAAGCTACCATCTAAGCGCAAGCATGAAGGTGCCAAGTGCTAGAGGAGAAAGCAGCCCTGTCCACTGGCTGAGAGGAAGTCCGATTGTTTGAAGGATGGAGGACCAGCCTGACATCTGCCATCAGCACAAACATACTTCTGGAAGAAAAGTATTCCCTACTTAGTTTAAATCCCTACCGCATTCAAAGATGCGTAAGGACACTCCTAACACCTCCACACTTACCTTCCATGCATCCTCCTCGAGACAGAACCAAGGAAATCATAAACTCTAGAGGACCCCCATACTGGGAATGTTCCTGGCCGAGAATAGGCAGGAAGATTCTGACAGTAGATTTAGATAAACAGGAAGTTGAGTGTGAACATGTGTGTATGTGTGTAGACATATGCATGCCATGGTATCTACTTTGAGATCAGAGAGAACTTTCAGGACTTGTCCTACCCCTTGAACATGGGGTCCATGTGTAGTAGGAGACTGTTCATTTGTTTCCCAGATGCCCAGACCCAAATAATCACATAGAAACTATATTAATTACAACACTGTTTGGCCTATTAGCTTAGGCTTCTTATTAACTAACTCTTACATCTTAAATTAACCCATTTCTTTTATTTTGTGTATTGTCATGAGGCTGTGACCTACCAGATAAAGTTCCAGCCTGTCCTCCTTCAGCAGCTACGTGGTATCTCCCTGACTCCGCCTACTTTCTCTCTATATCTCTTTCAACCTGGCTATAATCTGCCCTGCCACAGGCTGAAGCAGCTTCTTTATTAATCAATGGTAATAAAACATTCACAACATACAGAGAGGAATACACATCATCTCCTTTTCTGTCTAAATAAAAAGGAAGGTTTTAACTTTAACATAATAAAATTACATATGCAAAACAGTTATCAAACAACAATTATAGTTATAATATTTAGTCCATTTACATTTGGCAAATTAAGGAAAATACTTTATCATCTATTCTATCTTTGTGAGTCTAAATTTTTATATCTAATTTATCTTTTATCATAAATAAGGAAAACTATAACTATTTGTCTTCAACTCCATCAAAGACTCCAGAAGGATATAATATTACCTAAGTAAACAGTAAGCAACTTCCAAAACTCTAGAATTGACAGAGATATCTCACTGCCTGGACAGTCACCCAAAGTTCTTCTGTAATACTGGGGCATCCATCTTCAGCCTGCAGGACCATAGTATCTGGCAGACTTTTCTATGAAGCAGGAACTTTGAAAGACTGTTTTGTCTCTATTGGCAGTTTGTCAGTCACTTTCTTCTGTGTCCTACCAAATGTCTAGCAGTTTCTTCTATGAAGCAGGAACCCTGAAGGACCATCCTGTCTTCGGGAAAGTTCAGCAGTTACTTTTCTGTGGATTCTGAATGTCCAGTTCATACAGCATACACTATCAAGCTGTCCAGGAAAGAGCAGTTTCTTGCCCAAATGGCTAGCCTCGTCACATTGAAGGCACATTCCATAAAGATTTTCTTCAATGCCCAGCAACCTCTCTGAAGTAATTGCTGCCAAAAACAGATGTGTCTCACTGTTGAGAAGTCTAAGTTCTTAAAATATTTTAAATGCCATATTCTGTAAGTCTTTAAAGTGTTGAAGATTATATGTGTAACTGAAAAATATCTGCATATATTTAGAAAACCTAATAACATGACTATAGTTTGACTATTGTAGATGACTATTAATCTGTATTTTTAATTATACATTAAATTTTTCAATGAGCTACACAAACATAATATCTTAAACAAGAACAAAAATATATATACACAGTGTAACAAAATCAACCTTAAAACGTATCAATAGACCAAGATCCATACCAATGCAAAGTGTTAATCTCCGTATCATATCCCCCTTATCTGCAAACTGCAAATTCAGAAGTCAAGAACACAAGTTATTAAAAATTTGGAGAAAATAGCAAAGTAATGGTTAATAAAGGTAAAAACATAGGTATGCATGCTAGCACATGCTTAGAGTCACAGGAAGTGGAGGCAGGAATTGCCATAATTTTGAGGCCAGCCTGGACTATAACAAAGACTCTGTCTCAAAAAACAAATGAACAAAAACCAAAATAATTTTACAAATGTGGTGGGACATATATATAATCTCAACACTTGGGAGACCAGGAGTTCAAAGCAAGCTAAGGGACATATCAACTTCAAGGCTAGCCTGGACTATGAGATCTTATCTCAGTCAAAAAATTGACAAATTAGTTACTGGGGGGAACAAAAAATTTAAATAGGGAATGGGACATAGGTAGGGTAGGATGGCCTGCAATGTTTCTACTGGGTCTCAGAATGGCTTGAGACTTGAAACTAGAGACCCATTACTTTGATGAAAACAAAAGCCAAATCTTGTTCTCTTCTATAAAGCTTGTAAGGTATGGGGGCTGTAGGTAGGCCAGTGAGATGGCTCAGTGGGTAAAGATGACTCCCACCAGCGTGATGCCCTCAGTTCATTTCCGGGACCCACACGGTAGAAGGAAAGAATGGAGTACTGCAAGTTTTTTTCTAACCTTCCACACAGGCTATGCACGTGTGTGACCAGATACATTGTCTCTGACAAATAATGTAATAAAACTTGTAAGTGCTTAAAAACCACATCCCATATTGTTATATTTGTTACAGTACAGCCTAATGCCACTTAGTAACAGGGACACATCCTAAAGAATGCATCACGAGCCAATTTTCACTGTGGGAATATCCTAGGGCATGACCACACAGAGTGCTACAATGTTACTAGGAGAAGTAATCTTTTTGATTGTTTTTTGAGGCAAGGTTTCTCAGTAGCTACAGAGCCAGTCCTGGAACTTGCTCTGTAGACCAGGCTGGCCTTCAGCTCACAGAGATTCGCCTACCTCTGCCTCCCAAGTGCTGGGATTAAAGGCATGTGCAACCACTGCCCCGCTAGAATAAGCAATCTTATGGGACCTCCCCTATATGTGCAGTCGATCCTTATGGATCAAATGTGATTGTAAGTATGACTGAGCCAAAGGATGTTTCAAGGCTGGAAGAGCCAGCCTGCCTAGGCATGGGTTAGGCTCCTCAAAGACCAAAATAATATGCCCTCCAGCCTGTGAAGGGTTGGTACTCTGCTTGTCTGGAGACAGACATCCTGAGGTCAGAATTATTATTTCAACATTTAAAATAGATTTCCAAGTGTGTTTATTCATAGATGCGTGAAGAGAGTGGAAAACCCTTAGCGCTCCAGGGAAAGGAAATATCCTCACAGTTAACCCTATCCACATTCTACCTGTATGTATGTCAGGCTCTGTATGCCTCACTGCTGACCACTGCAGAACACCCATGCTTGATAGTCCTGGGAACTCCATGGATCTGAAGGTCCAGGCTAGGAACTAGACAAGGACAAGAGACTTTGAGAGAAGGTCAGAAGAACACAAAGGCGGAGAAATGGGGGAGGGGCTGTCAGGGGTGAGACAAGGAGTGTCCAAAGTCACAGGCTGTCAGCGTCTTTGCTCATTCTCACTAATGGGCTAGGAGGCGTCATGCTTCTGACCCCAACCACGCTTCTTAAGAAGAGCAGCAGAGGTATTCCTCTCTAAGGAGTGGGATTTCGTTCTTCCGCGGATTTACCGACCACTGGCATGATGGACTCTTGAGGTGGGGGAGAGAAGGAAAAGGAAGAGACTCAGGCTGCAAGCAGGAAGGAAGATCTGCGGGCCTCAGTGGAGGGCAGGGAGGGAAAGGGTGGGCGTGGCTTGTCTCTTAAAGAGAACAGATCATGACCATGTCATCCCAATACATGGGAGGTGGGAAGCCAGAGGAAGGTCTTTAGCTACGTAGATAGTTTGAGGCCAGCCTAGACTACATGAGCCCTGTCTCAAAAACCAAACCAAACAAAAGTTTGGGGGAATCTGGGATGCAGTCCTTTGGTAAAACAGTTACCTGGCATTTGTGAGGCCCTGAGTTCCATCCCAGCAAAACACGGGAGTGCAACACACACACACACACACACACACACACACACACACACACACACACACACACCTTTGGGGGGCTAGTGAGATGGAGCAGCAGGCAAAGGCTCTTGCCACCGAGCATTAGAACCTGAATTCACCTGGGTGGTGGTGGCCAACGTCTTTCATCCCAGCACTAAAGAGGAAGATGCAGATGAATAATCTCTGAGTTCAAGGCCAGCCTGGTCTACAGTGCAAGGGCCAGGACAGCTGAGGTTACACAAAGAAACCCTGTTTTGAAAAACAACAACAGCAGCAACAAACCTGAATCTGATCCCTGAGGTCCAAAAGGTGGAAGGAGAGGCTGTCTTCTAAGTACACAAGTGTGATGGCATGCATTCATGTGCCCATGAATGTAATAAAAACTAAAACACAAAACCTGCGGGGCCGGCGAAACGGCTCTGCTAGTAGAGTGTTTGCCCTGAGAGCATGATGACCTGAGTTCAGATCCTACCCCACCCACAGCATCCACAGTAGAGCCGAATTCAGAGGCGTGTCTGTCACCCTGGCACTGGGGTTTGTGGAGGAGACAGCTGGTGACAGTGACTGCCTGAGTTTGACCCTTGGGACTCACACAGGTAGAAGTAGAGAATCAACTTCTAGAAATTGTCCTCTAATCTCCATGTATGCCAGAACACATACATGTGCCAGTCTGTCTGTCTCCATCTCTCTGTCTCTCCACACACACACACACACACACACACACACACACACACACACACACACACACACAAAGTAATAAAATAACTGCAACAATAAAAACTACGAGTAATTTTTCGAGACAGGGTTTTACTATGTATCCCTGCCTGCCTGGAACTCGCTATATAGACCAGGCTGGCCTGGCTTGGAACTTACAGAGATCCATCTGCCTTTGCCTCCTGAGTGCTTGGATTAAAGCCGTGTACCACCACGTCTGACCAAATTAAATACATTTAAAAATATAAAGTGGGGGCTGAAGGAATGGTTCAGTGGTCAAGAGGACTTCGTTGCTCTTATGAAGAACCTAGGTTTAGTTCCTAGCACCCATGTGCCAGCTCTCAGTTGTCTATAACTCTAAATCATGTGCTTGCATGTACATGGACACACATATGCATGTACACATGCATACGCATAATTTAAAATAAAATCTTAAAATAAGGTGGAGAGACTGACCTGAGGTTAACCTCTGGCCTTCACACATGCTGGACACACATGTATTCACATCCTCATGCACATGTGCACAAGTGTGGACATATACATGCATCACACACATGCACACACACATAAGCTTGAGAAGAAAGTTTAGAAAACTGCCCATAGTGTATAGTCTAGAGGTCAGCTGATCTGAGACTGCTCCCCAAGCCTACCTTCCTGGGTACACACAAACTCAGAGTTGGCATCTTCCTCTCTGCTCCCAGACAGTATTTCCTTCACATTCCTAGTGTAATACGTGGGGGACCCACTCCTCCTGCCAGGCTTACCGTTTTAACTCTGTTCCCTTGGAGACAGCTGAGATTAGCTTTCGTGTGCAGGGGAGGATGGTCAGAGAAAAGGGCAGAGGTAAGAAAGGGTGAGTGAAGAGCCCCCAGCTGGCTACGGCACTGTGGCAAACCCATCACCCACCAGGCTGTGCGTAGCTCTGTGGAGATTCAGAGCGGTTCTTGAGAATGGAAGGCCCAAGTGGGCATTATGGGGTCACCCAGCCCTCCTAGCTCAGTGCCCATCCTCAAGACAGCACTGGGGGATGATCAAAGTCCAACATGCAGTTGGGAAGTACCCAAGGAAGGTACTGAGCCAACAGCCACCAACATGGATGCCAGAGTGTTTGAATCTGAGTGGCTGTCCACTGGGAGGCCAGTCTGGGGTCCAAGGGAATCTTCAGAGATCTCAACCTGCCTGTTGATTTGAAACTGTATGACAAGAAACCCTTTTCTCTCTCGGTGCAAGGGTTCCACATACTTAATAGTTCTGTCGTGGGTGATGGCTGAGGAAACACATCTAGCCCCAAACCTAATATGTCCTCGACTCTTTTCCAGGAATTGATCACAAAACGACCACCATCCTGCTGGACGGCCGAAGAGTGAAACTGCAGCTTTGGTGAGTTGGGGGCTGTGCCAGTCGGGATGCCCTAGCCCTGGAACCAGCCCCTTTAGTCCTAGCTGGAGCTGATGGCTTTCCCCTAAGATGTTGACCCGCTTGTCTGAGTCCATTATTTAAGGGGATGTGCACCTAGGATGTGTCCGAGAAAGAGTGCTTGTTGGTAGAAGACACCTGGTTGTCACCTGCTTCCTGTTTCACTTCACCGGATGCTGTCAGAGATGGAAGTGGAGTGGCCAGGACAACTCGGTTCTCTCAGCCTCAGTTCTGAGTGTACAGAACAGAGCTCACGGTGTCCTGGTTCCAAGGCTAGGGGCCTTGTTTGATCACCTGGGCTACAGCTCCCTCTACTCTGGTCTTCCCGGCAGGCACCACACCGGTCTTGAGTTCAGCTAACCAGAGCCTGTCTGCCTCGTTCTCTAGGACCTAAACCTGGGAACTTGGGGCTCATTCTCCTTCCTGAGCTCCCTTGACCTTTGGGTGTTGCTGGAATGCCAAATTGTAGTTGTTTTTTTACTCTTTGAGCTCTTTACTCTTTTGGGGGGCCCACCACCAAGCCCCCAAATAAATCACACAGAATCTTAGTCTTTCTTATAAAAGCCTGGTCTTAGGTTGGCTTGTTTCTAGCCAGTTTTTCTTACATTATCCTGTCTATCTTTTGCCTCCGGGTCTTTATCTTTCTCATTCCTGCATACCTTTCTTTACTTCTTTTTTGTTTGTTTGTTTGTTTTTTTGAGACAGGGTTTCTCTGTGGCTTTGAAGCCTGTCCTGGAACTAGCTCTGTAGACCAGGCTGGTCTCGAACTCACAGAGATCTGCCTGCCTCTGCCTCCCGAGTGTTGGGATTAAAGGCGTGTGCCACCATCACCCGACCCCTTTCTTTACTTCTTTCTCAGTGGCTTGCTGTGTAGCTGGGTGGCTTACCCGTGATGTCCTCCTTTCCAGATTTCTTCTCCTATTTATTCTCTCTGACTGTTAGCCCTGCCTATCCTTTTTCCTGCCTGATACTGGCCATTCAGCTCTTTATTAGACCATCAGGTGTTTTAGACAGGCAAAGAATCACAGGTTCACAGAGTTAAACAAATGCAGCATAAACAAAAGCAACACATCTTAAAATAATCTTAACATTGTTAAAAACAAATGTTCCAGAGCATAAACAAATGTAACACACCTTAAAATAATACCCACAACATTTGGGGAGATACATCTGAGGTTGCACCTCTAGTCCCCTGGCTCTGTGTCAAGATGCTGAGTTTAACCAGGCAATGGTAGCGCATGTCTTTAATCCCAGCACTCGGGAAACAGAGACAAGGGCGTCTCTGTGAGTTTGAGGCCAGCCTGGTCTACAGAGCAACTGCCATGATAGGCTCCAAAGCTACATAAAGAAACCCTGTCTCAAAAAAATAAAGAAAAAAAGACGCTGAGTCTACAGCAGTGTGCATGGCCTAACCCACTCTGGGAACATCCATCCTTCTTCCTGTAGTTTCTTGGCATGCTGGCCTGGCCTGAGAACCGCACTCCTGGTGTGTGTCATCATCTGCGGAGAATCTGCTTATGGAGCAACTAGGTATCAAAGAAGGATCTATATTGTGTAATCATCGAAAAAAATTATTCTGTGCTAGAGATGGAGCCCAGTGCCTTGCTTGCATGAGGGAAATATACTGCCACCAAGCTATATTCCTAACCTTAAAAGAACTTTTAAAATTTAAGTTAGGTTTACTTAAATTTCTGAGGATGTTATGGGCCCAGCACCCTTCCACTATGCCACTCTGCTGCCTCTGAGAATAAACTTAAAACCCCCTGCTAGGTTTCTAGTCTGACTTTTTGTTTTGTTGAGATAGGTTCTCACTATGTAGCCCCAGGTGGTGGAACTTGCTGTATAAACCAGGCTGGTCTTGAACTCTTAGAGATCTGCCTGTCTCTGCCTCTAGAATATAGGGATTGAAGGCGTGTGTCCCCAAGCCTGGTTCTAGTTTGACTTTTAAAGTACATATTAGGGACCATAGAGATATGTCAGTGTTAAGAGCACTTGCTGCTCATCCAGAGGACCTGGGTTTGGTTCCTAGCACTACCTGTGGCTCAAGGTTATCAAGTAACTCCAGGTCCAGAGACTCTGACACCCTCTTCTGATCTCTGCAGCATTCATCCAGTGTACAAAATCTCACACAGACACAGGTACACATTAATAAAAACAAACAAATCTCTTTTTTAAAAAGATATTAAAGACAGGCTTGGTGGCACATATCTCATCGCTGGGAGCAGGAAAGCAAGAGGATCATTTCAAGTTTGGGTCAAGCCTGGGTTACATAAAGAAACCCTGTCTCAGAACAACCAGTCAGGTGTGGTGGTGTCCACTTTTTAAATCTCAGTGCTCAGGGGACTGAGGCTACAGAATAATGCCCTTTCTCAAAAAACAACTCAGGAAGCCGAGTGGTGGTGGCACCCACCTTTAATCCCAGCACTTGGGAGGCAGTGGCAGGCAGATCTCTGTGAGTTCGAGGCCAGCCTGGTCTACAGGAGCTATTTCAGGACAGGCTCCACAGCATCAGAGGAACCCTATCTAAAAAAACAAAGAAAAGAAAAAAAATAAGGGCCATCAAGATGGCTCAGTGGGTAATGGTGCTTGTCCCCAGACTGATGAGCTGAGTTTGATCCTCAGTATTGAGGACAGGCTCCCACAAATTGTCCTCAACCTTCACACATATACACACAGACACAAACTCACGAACACACACACACACACACACACACACACACACACACACACACCATAGGGAATGTAGTGCCAAGATCTCTCCAGAAAATTCAAGAGGGCTTTGGGGTGGCCTTGTCTTGGATTGGCAGGTCATGGCCACCAGCACAAAGACTGTACAAGGTACTCGCTGTGGCTCCAAGTTTAAGAAGGTGGGCATCAGGAAGAAACACCAGTTCCTCCTAACAGTCTCCAACGTCTTTTCCAGGGACACCTCAGGGCAGGGGAGATTTTGTACCATATTCCGCTCGTACTCCAGAGGCGCACAGGTAATCACATTCCGGGACTGGAGATCAAATTGATTTTGAAAAATAGCGTTTACGGATTCTTACTCAGCCACTTCCTTCATGGCTGAACTAGAAGATAAGTGAAGCCTATATATATAAGTTTATGCAGGTCATGTGCTATAATCTGCTGGCTTATGTTTCTTCAGCATCCCAGATGCCATGGGTAGACATGCATTCTCATGAGGGCCTGAATGTATGTGTACATGCATGTGACTATCTGTATTTGAGCTTCTAATCTATGTATAAGCATGTCCATGTGTCCACTTTGTATTTTCATTAATTGGCAACATCCCCATATTCTATGCCCCAGACAAGCTTATAGATATAAGTTCCAGCCCCTAGCTCAACTATTTAAGCATCTATCAGTGAGTGTGTGGAACATCATGGAAAATAATAACTCCTATAAGGAATAGATGAATCAAAATTACATGCTTTTGTCAAAGTATGTAAAATGATTAGTTAGGGACCAGGCAAAGTGGTGTATAACTTTAATTCCGACACTTGGGAGACAGAGGCAGGTGGATCTCAGTGAGTTCCAGGCCAGCCTCATCTATACAATGAGATACTGTCTTGATTTTTAAAAATAGTTTTGTCTCCGCAAGTCTCTGGACCAAGCTTGCCTTTTGTGTTCTTCTGTGTGCTGATCTTTGTGGCTTCGCTCCCAGGGTGTGATCCTGGTCTATGACATTGCCAACCGGTGGTCCTTCGATGGCATCAACCGATGGATTAAGGAGATTGATGAGGTATGATATGAGACATTGGCCAGAGGTTCAACAACAGGGAGAATGCTTCACCTTACAGCTGGGCCCAACAGTGAGACTCAGGGACCCTAAGGTTTGGGAAGCTGGGCTCTGCTGTGCCTCGACTCAGGCATGCAGGTTCCCGGCTGGAGGGAGGGGTGAGTGGACAGTGATGGAGCTGCTGCTTGTCCAGCTGCTGGCTGAGACTTGGTGCATGAGCCCCAAGCTTGCTGATGCTGACTTTGTGGCTTTCCTAATAAAGGGCCACAGGTCGAGTGTTTTAAAACAGCATTAATGTCCTCCAAGTCCTGGGGGACAGAAATTGGCAGGGCCATGTTCTTCCAAAAGCTCCAGGACAAGACTCTTCCTGCCTATCCCAACTTCTGATGGTTGCAGCTACCCTAGGCAGTCATTTTGCTTTCTTTGTCACATGGCATTTCCCTGTGCCCCCTCTGTGTCCTCTCCTCCCCTTATGAGGGCACCTGTCATTAGAACAGTTCCCTTACCCCTGCAATTCAGTAAGACTTCACCTTCGGTTGTTGTGTACACAAAGACCGTATTTGCAATAGGGTACCACTGAGGTTCTGGGTGGACATGAACTTGTAGGGGGACACCACTCAAACTGTTTTCCTTGCCTTTCTCATGCTCTAGCATGCCCCTGGAGTTCCTAAAATCTTGGTGGGAAACCGGCTGCACCTGGCATTCAAGCGGCAGGTGCCCACAGAACAGGCCCAGGCCTACGCCGAGCGTCTGGGTGTGACCTTCTTTGAGGTTAGCCCTCTGTGCAACTTTAACATTACAGAGTCCTTCACTGAGCTGGCCAGGATCGTGCTGCTGCGGCATGGGATGGACCGTCTCTGGAGGCCAAGCAAGGGTATGCTAGGGGGGCCAGTCCAAGCCTCCTTTAGCCCATCAGATGGGAGGTGGTTCTATAGCCCCCTGCATGACTGTCTGCCTCCTAGGACTTCTCTCAAGGCTTCTGTGCCCATTCTCAAAAATCCAATCATTTAGTGGCTCTGAGATGGCTGAGTGGGGAAAGGTACCTGCTGCCAAGCTGCCAACCTGAATTTGATCCCTGGAATCTCCATGGAGGGCCCTTGACCTCCGTGTGTAGGGTGTGTCATGCACACACAAGTGCATACACACAGATATACACACAATCAGTTAATTAGACAAACAAATACATAAATAAAATGTTCACTTTTTTAAAGCAAATGTATTTAAAAGGAGTAATCATTGTGGCTTTGGAAGAAAACTCATGGGAAGATTTTTTTCTTTTTTGTGGTCTGTACATGGGCAAAGGTGGAGGCAGAACAGGGTTTGCTACATTCATCAGTGACACAGCCTCTTGGTTGAGGTTCCCAGTTCCTGGGGGGAGGCAATCAGATTTGGGGCTTCCCCTTGTAAAAATCCCTCATTATGAAAACCATAACGTAAGTGGTTCTCTTTTCTTTTATCAAGTACTGAGTTTGCAAGACCTCTGCTGCCGTGCTGTGGTGTCCTGCACACCTGTGCACCTGGTAGACAAGCTCCCGCTCCCTGTTGCCTTAAGAAGCCACCTTAAGTCATTCTCTATGGCCAATGGCCTGAACGCCAGGATGATGCATGGCCGTTCCTACTCCCTAACTGCCAGCTCCAGCCACAAGAGGAGCAGCTTCTGCAAAGCCAGGACCAGCCGCGCACCCCAGAGCCCACCCAGAAACTGTACCAGAAATGGCTGCAAAATCTCTTAGAGCCTGGAATTGGGGGCACAGGCCTGTCATCCAGCAACTCAAGAGTCTGAGGCAGGAGGATCATAAGCTCAAGGCCCACCTGGGCTACAGAATGAGTTCAAGGCCAGCCTGGAACTAATGAGACCCTGCCTAAAAATTACGAAGTGAAGAGAGCTGGCTCTCTAGGAGAGTCTGGAGGACAGAGGCCATTCTAGACTCAAGAAACATAGTCTCCATCTCTCCCGGTAACGATGCTGCTTTCGTGTGGAATGCCTATGCCACCGGTGTGGTGTGAATGCCCAGTGTGCTGTGACTGACACTTGTGTGTGGATGTGCATGAAGCTCTTGTTCTGGACTTGTGTGTGCAAAGGGAAAAATTAGTATTCTGCTCTACTGTTGATAATATGAAATTATGGATGTTACCTTTATCATGATTGCTGTGCAACTTTTTCTGTCACTGCTTTTTTATGGCTGATAAAATGTGTGTAGTGAATACATATTCAAGGAAATCTCAGAGACAATGATAGTCAGATAGGCTAGCATCACTGGTATTACAAGAGGGGCTTTTTGTAAACCTTTTCATGTCAAAGGTCAATTTATAAAAGTGCTGCAGCTGCACACAGAGATTGTGTACCACAGATCTGTCCCATTTGGGTAGGACATGGATTTGATAAAGTTTTTGCTATGTCATTTACTACATTTTGGGATTAATAAGTAATCTATATTCATATTTTTCTGTAAACCTACATTTTTTGTACAAAGTGTTCTACAAGTTACGAAGCTACGGGAAGAAAATGCCAAAGATATCTCCAATTATGTTGAACATAACCAGCATTGTTTCAACTGATTGCAAGGAGAAAGGTGTTTCAGTAAACAATGGAGTAGAATCCGTATTATTTAAGGGAATATTTCTCAATAAAGTGGATATTGTTCCTCTCTTTGAAAATTTGTGATACCTCTTTCTAGATCTAGGTTGTGGCAGCCCTTTTCTTCACTTGACTCCTTGCTTGGTGTGGCCAGCGAGGATGGTTTTGGTTCACGATGCTTACCACAAAGATTAGGTTTTGACCTTTGTAACCTTTGGGAAAGATTTCTTTCCCAGGTAAGAAACACAAGCTGGGCGGCGGTGACTCACACCTTTAATACCAGCACTCCGGAGAGGCAGAGGCAGGAGGAGCTCTGTAGAGAGTGAGTTCCAGAACAGCCAGAGGTACACAGAGAAACCCTGTCTCGAAAAAAACCAAAACCAAAAAAAAAAGAAAGAAAAAAGAAAAGAAAAAGAGAAAGAGAAAGAAAAAAGAAAAGAAAAGAAAAAGAAAAAGAAAAAAAGATAAGAAATGCAGAGAGGGGCTGGAGAGATGGCTCAGTGGTTAAGAGCATTGCCTGCTCTTCCAAAGGTCCTGAGTTCAATTCCCAGCAACCACATGGTGGCTCACAACCATCTATAAAGAGGTCTGGCGCCCTCTTCCGGCCTTCAGGCATACAGACAGAATATTGTATACATAATAAATAAATAAATATTAAAAAAAGAAAAAAAAGAAATGCAGAGAAAGGGAGCAGCGTTGGGTACGGGGCTGATGGCTGCTGCCCCCATTCTGGGTGCGGGGCTGATGTCTGCTGCTCCAGTTCTGGGTGCGGGGACTAATGGCTGCTGCCCCCGTTCTGGGTGCGGGGAATAATGGCTGCTGCCCCCGTTCTGGGTGCGGGGACTATTGGCTGCTATCCCTCGTTCTGGGTGCGGGGGCTAATGGCTGCTATCCCCGTTCTTGGGATGTTGGAGCATTTTTGCTGTGATAGTTAGACCAACCTGGAACTTCATAGTGATTTCCAAGATTAGAGTGAGACCTTGTTTCCACAAAATAAAGTGACGACAGCATCCATGTGTCTCCTGGCAAATGTCAGAGGTTTATTGTCCCTTATTGGAGCAGAGAGCTGTGGCCAGGCATTTCCCTACAGACGAAACCCTTGTCACTCTCTTGGCCAAAAACCCTACTGATTCTACAAAGGCTCAAGTCTAGGTCTCTTTTCTGGTCCTGCTACTTGGGAAGCAGGGCACAAGAAGGGATTAAATAGCAGAAAAAGTGAACTAAGATAAAGATAGGATGTTCTATGATTTTTGTTAGTGCTTTACAGATTTAACAATTTACAGGACTCCAGAGACATAGAAATGATGTCCTCAGAGAAGATGGAGCACAGCTGTGTGGTCCACTGAAGACTTGAAGCTAACGGGTGGGCATCTAGCTGTGTGGAGAAAGTTCCTTAAATGTCTTTCCCTCCCCTCTTCAGTGCTGCTGGGATGGATGGTGGGCTGTGCGGGAGAGAGCCCCAGCTAAGTCAGCCATTCCACATAGGTTCTTATGCCTCAGCTTAGGGAACACATCACATGCACACACCATGTCCAGACCTGTTTTTTTGTAAACTCCTGGAACCTGGAGCCTTTTGGAAGCCGGATATCTATGGAACATACAGGCTGCCCAGAGGTTTTTTGCCTTTGTTCCCCAGGACCTTTGAGAGTGAACACAACCCTCCTGCACTTTGATTTTGAACCTCTGCCTTCCAGACTGCTGTAGAATAGATACATTTTTCACACCAAGTCTGTCATAGTTTATTATGGGGACCTGAAAAAAGCGATAGAGCCAGCAAGTGCTACAGCAAATTTCTGTAGAATGAAAGTTATCAAATGGAACATATTAAGAAAAGTATTTATGCTGGGGCTGAGAGATGGCTGAGTGGTTGACAGCACTGGCTGTTCTTCCAGAGGTCCTGAGTTCAATTCCTAGCCATCTGTAATGAGATCTGGTGCCCTCTTCTGGCCTGCAGTCATTCAGACACAACACATTAAAAAAATTTTTTTTTTTTTTTAAAAAAGTGTTCATGCCGGGCGGTGGTGGCGCACGCCTTTAATCCCAGCACTCGGGAGGCAGAGACAGGCGGATCTCTGTGAGTTCGAGACCAGCCTGGTCTACAAGAGCTAGTTCCAGGACAGGCTCCAAAACCACAAAGAAACCCTGTCTCGAAAAACCAAAAAAAAAATAAATAAAAATAAAAATAAAAAAGTGTTCATGCTTTGGTGGTGAATACACAGAAAGTATAGCTGAAATGCAGGTTAAACCCCAGTGAACCTTTGTCATTTTCCCCTGTGGCATTCACTGGAAAGTCTGAGCATGGGTTCATTAATCCCAGGTGTATGAGCTTCTCTCCAAACTCTGAGATTAAAACATATCACACACGATTATGTCTTCATTTGCCCTGTGAAAATGGCTGCATTGCAGAAATTTTCCTACCCAGAAAGCTTTTTTTTAACCGGATATTATTTAGGCTAGCAATTGAGCTAGAGATTGCTCAGTAGTTATGAGTACCCCCTGCTCTTACAGAGGACCTGAATTTGGTCCCCAGCATCCACATCTGGTGACTTATAACCACCTGTTAACTCCAGCTCTAGGGGAATCTAACTTCCTCTTCTGGCCCCCGAGGGTACCCTCACCCATATGGCATACACTTACATAGAAACACACACACTTAAAAAATAATAAATCTTTAAAATTTATGTAGACAAAGTAAGTGCATTACAGATGTCACGGTGGTGTTTGTTTTTGCAAAAATTTGGAGATCCCAGACTCACTTTGCTGAGAAAAAAAGCTTCATCAAATTAAATGTGGGTTTCATAAGCAAAATCAAAGCTGCTTGTTAGTGAGGTAACTGAAATCAGGCTGTAAGGTGGGGGGGAGGGAGCTCACAAGCTCTCCCTGTGAGACTCACTTCTTTCCCAGGTTGCTGGATGGGGCAGAGAGATGGATGAGCATATCTTGGGTCATCTGAAGAATTCTCACAGAAAATTACCCAAGATGGGATAGTTTACAAATAACAGAAGCATTAGTCTCACAGTTTGAAAGTTCTGGAGGCCAAACTTCAAGGACAGGACTCCTACATGATGGCTCGCTACTTCCAAGATGCTGTCTGTACTGGGGGAAAGGATGGTAAAGTTAGGGAGAGGCCAGTGCGGAAAGAAGTAGCCATTCAAGTTGACTGTGGTCTAAACTGGGGTCTAAACCTCTGTGACCAGGACACCCCAACCAACAGCCCCCACCCCGTGATTAGTGCGGAAGGCGGGGGTGGGGGAGAACTTTCCTACTAGGGTTGTGTCCTATGAGGCTCTTGGAGTGAGAGAGGTGTCTCTTGAGGGAATTTGTATCTGTGGGAAGACGAGTCAGTCGGTTGGGGGAGCCCAGAAAGACACAGGAGATCGACTGTGTCGGTTTCTTGGAGGGATCCGTTTCTTGGAAAACTCAAGTGCGAATTCAAGAAGGCTGCTTCTGGGGGAACGTGCATTCCGTGGGAAGGCGGCCAGGGTTCCGGGAGAGTCTGCGACGTGGGCAGGCGTGTCGGGCGCGGTCCCGTCGATCCTCCCCGGCTGTGTGAGAGCCAAGGCACCTACCTCCCTCCGCAGCTCCTCCTCCGATCCGTCCACCCCGCCCCTCACGGACGCGCTCGGCTTTCCCCGGCCACCAGCTTCCCAGGGCTGGAAAGTCTCAGGCGCACTGGGCTCGCAAGCTGCGCGCGCGCACGCGCACCAGCGGGCCCGCGCGCACTGACGACGCACGCGCTGACGACACACGCACGACGCAAGCCCCTAGGACCGTCGCTTCCGGCCGCGGCGGCCCTAGCGCCGCGCGACGGGATAGATCGTCGGGTTTTGAGCGGAATGCGGTGCTGAGGGGCGAGGGACCCCCGCTCCCCCCGTGACGGCACCATGAACCTTCTGCCGTGTAACCCCCACGGCAACGGGCTGCTGTATGCCGGCTTCAACCAGGACCATGGTGAGACTCCGGGCCCGGCTCCGTGGCAGTAACCCCAGCCCTTCCGGGAGACCCCGACACTGCAGGGCCCCGGATCTGTCTGTGGCGAGTGTCCCCCTCGACCCTAACGGGAGTCCTCCCTCACGCCCTGAGACCCCAGACTCTTGGGGGAGATCTCCGAACCACCCTGTATGGAGACATCCCCACCCCCCGCTTTTCCAGCCAGGGCAACCACAGCGTGGCGAGCACACCCCCCAACCCATGTCCCTGCTGACGCGCTGCCTCTCCCCGCGGGCAGCCTCACTTTGTACCGGGTGCCTGGACCACGCAGGCTTACTGCTGGGCATAAGGGTCTTAAAGCGTTTACGTTGCCATCGGGTGTCGTCGAAGGTCCTACCAGTCACGGAGCGGCAGTTTGTCGTGGTTCTTGTGGGCTGGCATCTTGATGCGGGTCCCAGCAATACCCCTCTTCCTCCCCTCCGGTATTTTCTTCTGTTCAATAGAATGAAAAGACGTCTATAATTTGCCTTTTTGGGAGCTGCTCTATGAGTTTTGGGGTCTTGGGGGAGATGTTTTTTATCACTGTGTGCTGTACTAAAAGATGTGGGCAGGAACCCCTGCCTCCGATGTCAAGTTCCCCTTTCTATTTTTTTTCCTTGTTTTTTTCGGAACAGGGTTTCTCTATGTAACCCCTGGGTGCTCTGGAACTCATTCTGTAGACCAGGCTGGCCTCAAGCTCTGATTCACCTGCCTCTGCCTCCTGTGAGCAATGATTAGAGTGAGGCCCTCCGCCCAGCTCAGTTACATTTTCCTAAATCTCCCCAAAGGAAGAGAAAAGCTTAAAGGCTGTTATTCTGGGCTTCTGGGCTTCTAAGAGTTTTAACATCTTGGCATTCAAAAATAAGATTTTTGAAGGCACTTAAGCAAATGTATGATTTCCTATCCCAGAAAAATGAGCTTAACTTGAATTCTGTTGTTGTTGGGATAGGATCTTGTTCTCTTGGCCAAGTTTATCTTGAGCCAAGGGATATTCCTACCCACAGCCTCTGGGGTAGGTGGGATTACAAGGCTGATTCTACTACTGCCCCTGGCTAAGAAGATGATTTTTTTTCCTTTTAAAAAAAACCTTTAAGTTTATTTTTGAGACGGTTGCACTGTGTATCTCGGACTGTTCTGGACTCATAGAGATCCCCTCCCTATACCTCACACCTAGCCATTTTTGTTTTTGAGATGGAGTCTCACTCACTGTGTAAACTGTGCTGATCCTCCTGTTTCATATACCATACTCACACCATCCCTCTTAAAATAATTTTTAAGTAATTTATTTTGAAGTGCTGGGGTACAAAAAAATAATTTTAAGTAGGTAGTACTATTGTGTATCTTATCTATATATATTTACTTGGAGTTCATGGGCTAGCTGTTTCAGGAGGTTTGAGGGATGCATTCAATATAATCAAAACCCGAAGGATAGCTATAATGTTTCTAAGGTAAGCAAAGCTAAGGGGTAGAAAATGTCTGTCTTGTGACAGGTGTAGGAAGCTTTCCTTTAGATTTGGAGATGGGCATATTTACTCTTGTCCTTTGAAGGCACTGGCAGTTCTTGGAAGAAAGCAGACTGCAGTGTTGTAGAGCAGCCTGGGATTACTGACCTGGTGGCTGCTCTCTTAGGCTTGGTCCCATTGTGGGGACTGTGAAGAAACACAGTTAGCACAGCATGGTAGGGGTAAGACGTACAATGGGCATCCTCTGGCCAAACATTCTGAATTTAAGAGCAGGAAAAAAAATCAGTATTTTTTTTAAAATAAATTTTGGTAATAAAACCTTTTACAGAATTAATAGTTATACAATTCCTTGAGAAATTCACTTTTAGCTGGACATGACAGTGCATGCCTTTGACCCCAGCGCTTGGGAAGCAGAAGCAGGCAAATCTCTTGAGTTTCAAGCTAGTTTGGTCTACAGAGTGAGTTCCAAGACAGCTAGGGCTACACAAAGAGACCCTGTCTCCAAAAACGAAAGAAAGAAAATAGCTTTTGAGCTGTCAAATTGTTGTAGTTACTTTTCTGTTGCCCTGATGAACCACCTTGACAGTGACACACCTTGTCTAACAAGCCCATATCTCCAAATCTTTCCCAGTTACACCAACTAGGCAAGTATTTAATATATGAGCTGATGGGTGTCACATGGAGGGGCCTGCTTGTTTGTCCTGGCTGCCTGGTGTGTCTGTCTGCCTTCCTTCTCCCAGCATTCAGTCCAGTCCTCCCGCCTACCTAAGTTCTGCCCTATCAACAAGGCCAGGGAAGTTTCTTTATTCATTAACTAATGAAAGCAGCACATAGACAAAAGGACCTCCCACACCATTTCCCCTTTTCTGTTTAAACAAAAAGGAAGGCTTTAACTTTAACATAGTAAAATTACATATAAGAAAACAATTATCAAGCAAGAATTGCAGTTACAATAGTTATATCTACTTTAGCTTTTATCATAACTAAGGAAAACTATAACTATAAATTCTTCAACTCCATCAAAGACTCCAGAAGGATATAATATTACCTAAGTAAACAGGAAGTGCATTGTAAGCAATTTCCAAAACTCTAGAATTGACAGAGTCATCTCACCACCTGGACAGTCACCCAAAGTTCTGTATCATTGAGGCATCCATCTTCAGCCTACAGGCCCATAGTATCCAACAGACTTTTTCATAAAGCAGGAAATTTCAAAGACAGTTCAGTCACTTTCTTCTGTATCCTGCAGAATGTTTCGCAGACTCATGAAGCAGGAACCCTGAAGGATCATCTCACCTTTAGGCAAGTTTAGCAGTCATTTCTCTGTGGGTCCTGCATGTCCAGTTAAGCAATCCAGGCAAGAGCAGTTTCTTGCCCAGATGGCTAAACAACTCCATAAGGAGTCTCTTCGATGCCCGTCCTCTTCTTGGAGTAACTGGTGCTGCCAGGAGCAGACGTGTCTCATTGTCATGAAAAGTCCTAAGTTATTAAAACATTTAAATGCCATATTCTGAAGGTCTCTGAAAGATTTGAAGAATAACTAACTGAAATATATCTATATATCCAGAAAACCTAACTAACATGACTACAGTCTTGACTTATTATAAATAACTACCTTTTACATTGCATTCTTAAATGGGCTGCACAAACACAATGCCTTAATCAAGATCAGAAATATAACAAAATTGACCTTAAATTTGTCTCGATAAATGTCAGGGTTTCTGTCCTGACAATTGCTAAGTCCCAAAGAAATCACATGAGGTCTACATTAGTTATAAACTGTTGGCCTAGTATCTCAGGCTTCTTATTGACTCATAACTTATATTAGCCCATTATTTTTATCTGTATTAGCCACATGGCTCAGTTCCTTTTCAGTAATGACATCTTGCTTCTTCTGTGGCAGAGTCACAACTGCTGAATAAGCTTTCCTCTTTCCAGAATTGTACTGTTCTCATTGCCCTGCCTCTACTTCCTGCCTGGTTGTCCTGCCTATACTTCCTGCCAGGCTACTGGCCAATCAGTGTTTATTTAAAATATAATTGACAGGATACAGACCATTGTCCCACAGCAAATAAACCAAGATCCATACCAAAGCAAATTATTCATATCTATGTCATATCCCTTTTAAATGTAAACAAACATTTATAGTCGGTATTTGGGAATATGGGCATAGATTTGTCCATACTGCTTCCTGCTGTTTGGGGGTGCTGTTAATCAGGTCTTTCATGGTGTATCCTGTGTGCTAGGTTCATTCCAGTCAGCAGTTGGGCAAAGTAATTTTTTGAGGGTGTTCATGGTGACCTTTCAGGGGGGCGTGGTCTATGAAACCATATTCGCCTGGAAGCAATCCACAGGTTCTTGACTTCTGTGAAAACAAAAGAAGAACCTCTTTTTTCCAAGCAACATGTCGTTAGACCCAAATTCTGAAGTCAAGATACCCTTAGAATATACATGCTGGTTTAGCATGTATATTCATACAATGAAATGTCTCTCTGTACTTAGCTCCTTCACAGTCAAAAAAATTCAAAGAAAACACAATAATATATAGAATCCAGACTCTCTGAATTTTCCATTTTTACGTGGCTTATTTTTCTTTACTCCTTTTAATCTATGACTATTTGTACTCTGCCTCTTTAAAGACTTTACCCCTTTTTCCAGCATTAACTTTATTTTATGACTCTACACTCTTCCTCTCTCTCCCAAGCCTGCATACATTTATCCAACACTGTGACCCATTTAGAGGTCTTTTATGTCTGAATCTGTAATTCTTGACTGTTCAGGAGCACTTCTTAAAATGATAAGTGCTTCTTAAAAACTCAAGTTGTGCCATTAGTAGGGGTAATACGGTACTACCTGTTTGCCTGCCCAGTTTAAAACTTAAGCCGCGCTATTACTATGACATATATGGTAGTTCCAGCTAGCTCTGCACAGTCCAGCATGGTGGAGCTGCTTGCGTCTCTGAGCCGAGCACACTGCTCCAGTTCCAGGTACACTGTTAGTCCAGATGCCATCAAGCAAGCTGCATGCAGATGCTGCTCACAAACCCAACTCAGATGCTCTGTAGCTAGACCTGCCTAAAAGAATCAGTGGCCCAGACAGCCGGCATTTTAAAACTGCTACTTTTTCCTGCTGCGGCTGAGTCAGGAAAATCTCCCTTAAGGGAGCCAGTAAAGAGCAAAAAGCTGTGTTAAACTCTGTTTTTGTGTTTAAAATTAAGCTCTCTCAGGTGTTTAAAGTGGATTTAGTCCCTCATGTTGGTGCCAATTGTCGCATGGAGGGGCCTGCTTGTTTGTCCTGGCCGCCCAGCTGGCTTACACACAAAATAACCACACAGAAATCGTATTCATTAAAACACTGTTTGGCCCATTAGCTCTAACTTCTTATTGGCTAACTCTTACATCTCAGTTTAACCCATTTTTATTAATCTGTGTATCGCTACGTGGCAGTGGTTTACCGGGAAAGATTCAGCATGTCTGTCTCTGGCGGCTCCATGGTGCCTCTGTGGTGTCTCTCTCCATCTTCCTTCTCCCAGCATTCAGTTCCGTCTTCCCCACCTACCTAAGTTCTGCCCTATCAACAGGCCAGGGCAGTTTCTTTATTCATTAACCAATGAAAGCTGCACATGGACAGATGGGGGGGCCATTCTTACTCAGACAGGCACAGGAATGTAGCTCGGTTAATGGAGTGCATGCCTAGCTCTCATGAGGTTATGGGTTTGGACCAATACTAGGGATGGTGGTAGAGTCCTGTAATCTCAGCACTGGGGAAGTGGAGGCCGGGGGATCAGGAGTCCCAAGGTCCCTGGCTAGAGTAGCCTTATGCGTTGAGTCTATTACAACTTGGTTTGGCTTATACTGATTTGTAGATTTACTCTTGGTGGTTTTTTTTTTTTTTGGTGAATTGTTTTTGTTTGTTTGTTTGTTTGTTTGTTTTGGTTGGTTGGTTTTCTTTTGTTTTGGTTTCGACTTTTTTTTTTTTCGGTTTGGTTTTTGAGACAGGGTTACTCTGTGTAGCCCTGACTGTCCTGGAACTCTGTAGACCAGGCTGGCCTCAAACTCAGAGATCCTCCTGCCTCTGCCTCCCCAGTGTTGGGAATAGAAAGCATGCACCATCACCGACTGGCTGCTCTTGGAGGGTTTAGAGATCATTTGTTCATGCAGAGACAGGCAGGTGTCTTCTCTGTCTCTGGAGGTGAAGCGTGGACTACAGCTGGTACCACAGAGAACCTTTGCCTCCCTTAACCCACTGCTGTGAGGAACCAAACTGCACCATTGAATTGGGAGGAAAAGATGAAGTGTTTGGTTTCCTTCTCTCAGCTGAAGCTTGAGTTCAGTAATAGTTGAAGTTAATTAGTGTAGTTTTATGTTGCCATGATTATAGGAATCACCATATCATCCTGAGACCTGGGTGTTTTTTTGTTTTTTGGGTGTTTTGTTTTGTTTTTTGAGACAGGGTTTCCCAGGAACTAGCTCTTGTAGACCAGGCTGGCCTTGAACTCACAGAGATCCGCCCGCCTCTGCCCCCCTAGTGCTGGGATTAAAGGCATGTGCCACCACCACTCGTCCTGGGTGTTTTTTCAGTTCCTAGCAGTACCTTTTATTTGGACCTTGACAATCTCAGTATGTGACTTGGAGACAGTGACTGACTGGGATGTCCTAAGTCAGTCACTGCTTGTGACTATGACAGGAGTTTGAGGAGTCTGAACAATCAAGAGTGAGGTCCTGGGAGACCTCAGGATTGCTCTCTAGGAGGTCACCATGGAGCTGGAAAAGAGCAGCCTCCACCTTGTCTCCTAGCACTGCACATCCCTAACATTTTACCTGACACAGCACTCAAGCACTGTGTTGTAGAAGGGGAGTCTGGTGAGACTCTGGTGCTAGTGAGAGGTGTGGCCAGTGTTTAAGCAGAAACCTGGCCCACTGGAATGCCAGAGAAGGGCCCAGAGCGGGGAAACTACATGGTAAATGCCCATCCAAAGTACATTCCAGGTCGCTGTGGCTTAGTACACAGCATATATGGTTTGAACATGTGACAGAAGCTTCCCTGGACCCCTTCTGCTGGCAACAGCCCTGGGGATTAACATGTCTCTTCCATGTTTCTTACTTTAGGATGTTTTGCATGTGGAATGGAAAATGGATTCCGAGTCTATAACACCGATCCACTCAAAGAAAAAGAGAAACAAGGTACGGTATGGCGATCGTTTGCTGAATTCCCCCTCTTAGCCCTCAGTCTAGAGAGAAGACCTTGACCTTTTGTAAACGGGGCCGACCATGTTTCTTTTCCTCCTCACATCTTCAGTCCTGCTACCTCTGCTGGGAAGAATAAGGTGTATTTAATGCACTTTTCTTCCTGAATGTAAAACTAGAGACATCAGATCATGGGTTTAATCCCAGTTATGTAAATGTCCAGCATTTACAAAGTATTAATAGCTGGGTTTAATAATAGCTGGGTTTAATGGCACATATCTGTAACCCTGGCATTCAGATCGTAGCGCTCAGAAAGCTGCTGTAGAAGGATTGTGAGTGTGTTCAAGACCAAGCAGGGCTTCATAACAAAACAGTCTGGAAAGAGAAAATTTTTCTTTATAATGATAAACTATAATTCTTCCTATTTATTTCAATATCTTTTTTTTTTTTCCCGAGACAGGGTTTTGCTGTGTAGACCAGACTGGCCTTACACTCAGAGACCCACCTGCCTGTGCCTCCACCACTAATGCCTAGCTATTTTAGTGTCTTGATCCATGTTTTGTTTTTTATTTAAAATTTGTGTGTGTGTGTGTAATGAACGTATGTCTGTGTACTTCTTGCATGCCTGGCTCACAAGAGACCAGAAGAGGGCATTGGGTTCCCTGGAACTGGAGTTACAGGCAGTTGAGAGCTACAAGTGCTGGCAGTCAAAACTGGGCCCTTGGGAAGAGCAGCCACTATTCTTAACTGCTAAGCCATCTTTCTAGCTCCTTAGTCTGTGTTTTCATAAAATAAAAATTTTCAAAAGCTGGAACTAGAAATTGTATAGGTAAATAAAATAATTGTGCTTTTCTTTTTTTTTTTTTTTTTTTTTTTTTTAGCTTTGGAGCCTGTCCTGGAACTCGCTCTGTAGACCAGGCTGGTCTCGAACTCACAGAGATCCGCCTGCCTCTGCCTCCCGAGTGCTGGGATTAAAGGCGTGTGCCACCATCGCCCGGCGTGCTTTTCATTTTTATGATTAATTTTGATAAGTAGAGTTATTTTCAGCTTACTTTCTCATCCTATATATTTTTTCTTAAATGTTTGTCAGTTCCTGGTCCTTAACTACTGGGATAATAAAGCATTAACAATAAGTGAACAAATTTTAGATAAATTATTGAAAATGAAGAATCATGGGGCTGGAGAGATGGCTCAGCGGTTAAGAGCATTGCCTGCTCTTCCAAAGGTCTTGAGTTCAATTCCCAGCAACCACATGGTGGCTCACAACCATCTGTAATGAGGTCTGGTGCCCTCTCCTGGCCTGCAGGGATACAGACAGAATATTGTATACATAATAAATCAATCAATCAATCAATCAATAAATAAATAAATAAATATTAAAGAAAAAGAAAATGAAGAATCATAACCATTTCTCTCCAAAGTTGGGTTTTAAATTTCCTGATTCAATTATCATCCCGCTGAAGTTGCACATATCTGTAATCCCGGTGCTCTGGAGGCTGAGGCAGAGAAGTGTGAGTTCTATGTAAAGTGGGGCCCTGACTAATAAAGCACCAGTGGATATGGTGGTGTGAGCTTTTAATCTCCGCACTCTCTACAGAGTGAGAGCCCTGTCTTGGACTGAAAACAGACACTGTCTTTTATTCCTTCATGAAACACCATAGCAAGAGCAACTTGGAGAGGAAAGGGTTTATTCAACTTTTATAGCCCACGTAACTGTCCGTTGATAGAAGTCAAGGCAGAAACTCAACAGGCCAGGAACCTGGAGGCAGGAGCTGGTGCAGAGGCCGTGGAGGGTGCTGCTTACTGGTTTACTCCCTGTGGGTTGCTCAGCCTCCTTTCTCATAGAACTCGGGACCATTAATCCAGGGGTGCCACCACCCACAATGGGCTGGACTTTTCTCATCAACCAGCCATTAATTAAGAAAATGCTCTACAGGCTGACGTACAACCAAATGTTATGGAGCCATTTTCTCAATTGGGGTTCCCTCTTCTCAGATTTCTCTTGTTTGTGTCAAGTTGACATACAACTAACCATACAGACATCAATACTGAAAGTACAATCGCTGTGATTCAACAGTAATGCGTTAACAGTAATGAGTTATTTGTGATCAGCTGACCCACCCACCCACCCTCCCTTCTTTCCCATCTCTTAGTACAACAGACGGTTAGAATAGTTCTCATGCACACACATAAACACCCCACACGTGAAGTCACGGATTGACTTAGCCTTTGCTTTAGGGCTTCTAGTATACTTCTTCCATTTGTTGGTTTATTTACTTGTGAGACTGTCTTTGTATATAGTATAAACTAGCTTTGTGCTCTTCAATATGTGCAGTGTTGGGTGCACATGCTGAAGTCAAAGTTTTGTGGGTTCTGTTCTCTTCTACATTTATATAGGTTCTGGAGATCAAACTCAGATAGTCGGGCTTTGCATGGCAAGCTCTGTACCAACTGAGCCATCTTGCACTCTTAATCCTCCTGCCTCAGCCTCCTGAGTACTGGAGTTACAGGTGTGCACCACAACTGCTTACTTCTCCAAAATCTATAGAACTTGTTGCATCTTAAAATATGAATTTGGGAGCTGGTTGTGGTGGTGCACACCCTTAGCACTCAGGAGGCAGAGGAGAAGGATCTCTGTGAGTTCTAGGCCACTTTGGAATACATAGTGAGCTCCTGGACAGCCAGGGTTATATAGAGACCCTGTCTTAAAGAAAAAGAGAAAAAGAGAGAGATTTATCTAGGTATATATGTGTACACACACACACATACACATTTTCCACTTTTACTCAATTAGTTTCTCAGGGAATTTGTTCTTAGCTCTCAAGAGACTGTTGCTCACAATGACAGAAACTTGAGAGAAGTCAGGAAAGCCTGACTGTTTTCTGAGGTAGTCACCATTTCTACTTCAGATGGTATTTGGTTACAAATTGATGATTAAGAATAAAATGCTAGGGCCTGAAGGGATGGCTTAGCAGTCAAGATTGATTCTTAGCACCACATGGCAGCTCACGACTTTCTACGATTCCAGTTCCAGGATTTCCTAATACCCTCTGCTAGCCTCTGCGGGCATCAGGCACACACGTCGTACACAGATGTGACACAGGCAAAGCCCCCACACACTTGAAATAGTGTGGGAATGAAATGCTGGCTAGGTCAGCTGTGGTGGTATGTATTTTATAATCTTAGCACTCAGAAGGCAGAGGCAGGCAGAGCTCTTAAGTTTTAAGCAGGGCTTAGAGCCAGGGCTTTCATAGTGAGACCCGGCTCAAAAACAAGTAAATAAATGAGTAGAGTGCTTAGCGTTGCATGTTGTCACTTTCCCATTTGCTAAACATTTTAACTTTTAAATTATCATTTCAGAATTTTTAGAAGGAGGAGTTGGCCACGTGGAAATGTTATTTCGCTGTAACTATTTAGCTTTAGTTGGTGGTGGAAAAAAGCCAAAATATCCTCCCAACAAAGGTACAGTAGTCCTGTCTTTAAAACCTTGCCATGTATGTCTTGGTGCCTGAATTTTGTAGAGCGTCTTATGTCTGTAACCATGTGAGAGCCTCTCTAGTAGTCCTCTGGGGTGTTGAAAACCACTGGGAAAGGAGCTTCCAGAGAGTAGGTGGAGGTCAACTGTTAATGACTGAGGTTTGCTTCACCTGTAGGTGGGTAGTGGTGTAACTGTGATTGGTAAAGCAAAGTCTAGGGAAGTTTTTTTTCCCCTGCTGAAAGCCATGGACTCATAGAAACATTAACTTGTTGTTCACATAGAACAAAGAGCCAGGTTGGCTGTGGGTGCATGGGTTACAGTATTGGTGTGGATCTGTTGTTATATATATATATGTTAGAGGAAATTACAGTTGAGAGGTATGGCCCTCCTAAAATTTCTTTTCACTGTAGACATCACACCCTTGGTTGAGCTTAATCTAGCTTTTGTTAGAAGGAGGAAGTGAGCACAGCTGATCCCATCTGAAGGAAGAAAGTTTGAGGGGGGAATGACCTGGAAAGAAGGAGAGAAAAAAGCACAGGGAAGATGGAGGGTTACTTGAGGATGAAGTGGGGCGTGTCTTGGGGATGAGGGAGACTAAGTGTAGATGGAAGTTTCTGTACTGCCTGGTCCTGCAGCTCTTCAGTCCCAACAAAACACACAGAGGCTTATATTAATTATAAATTGGTTGACTTGACCTGTTAGCTCAGGCTTATTATTAACTAGCTCTTACAACTCAAATTAACCCATAATTTTTGTCTGTTAGCCACATGGCTTGGTACCTTACTCAATGAGGTATTCTCATCTCTTTCCTCTCCATCTGGGTGGTGACTGCAGACTGCCTTCCTTCTTCCCAGAATTCTCCTAGTCTGGTCGCCGTGCCTGTACTTCCTGCCTGGCTACTGGCCAGTCAGCGTTTTATTAAACCAAAAAGACTGACAAATCTTTACAAGATACAAGAGCATTATCCCACAGCAACTAAGTGGTAGTTGAGGATGTACTGGGAAGGTAAGCTAGTTTCTGGTAAAGAATTGGAATAGCTCATGTCTGATATAGGAAAAAAAGAAAGGATTGTGAGGGCGGGAAAGTACCTTGTAAGCTAGTTTCTGGTAAAGAATTGGAATAGCTCATGTCTGATATAGGAAAAAAAGAAAGGATTGTGAGGGCGGGAAAGTACCTTGGGTGTCTTGATGCTTTGTTTCTATTACCGAGTTCCCTAAAAGGAAAGAAAGGGGACCATGTACAGAGGCAGAGGTGATTATGGGTCCTAGGCTTGCCGTTCTCATTGGAGCTCTATGCACACGGGAAACAGCCAGCACTCAGGTGAGGTTGGCCCTGCAGTTCTGCCTTTGTTTTAGAATCAGGAGCAGAGAGATGAAAAAGTAGTGTGGTTATGGGTAGGGATCTTGCCCCTCCCCTTTTCTTCGTGCTAAGTCTTATATTCCCTACTACCTATTATCATTTTTAAAGATTTTAAAAATTATTTATTTATGCATGGGGTAAGGAAGAGAAGTTTCAGAAACTGGTTCTCTTTCCACCATGTGGGTTCAGTGGGTTCCAGGTAGTGAACTCAGGTTATCAGACTTAGCACAGAAACTTTACCTATTGAGCCTTCTCTTTGCCACCTGCCGGTTCCTTCTCCTGCTTTCCCCCCTACTCTTCCCCTTTTCTTTATGGTGCTAGGAACTGAACCTAGGCCTCCAAAGGCATGCTAGACAATACTCAACAGTGAGCTATCTTCCCAGCTGGTTTTTAAAAATCTATTTCTGTACATGTGTGTTTGAGTGTACACCACATGTTTGTGAGTGCCAGAGGAGACCAGAAGAGGACATTGGAGTCCCTGGACCTGGAATTATAGGTGATTGTGAGTTACCAGATGTGGGTGCTCAGAACTGAACCTGAGTCCACTGGAAGAGCAGAAAGCACTGTTAACCACCAGGCCATCTCCAGCCCCCTTTTCACTCTCTCTGGCACTGAAACACTTCGACGAGTCACTATCGTCACTCTTGCTTTTTAGCTCATTCAGGTGAAGCAGGCTTGAGTGTGTACGACAGGTAGGTTTCCTAAGACCTTGGTTGTGCTTGTGTGAGTCGGGAAGGGTTCTGAGGGCTAGCTCCACCTAGCCTTGCAAGCCTGGCCATACCCTGCCTTTTGGCCTCACGTGTCAGATGCCACCTGCAGCTCTGCACTGTGGGCCACTTGTGACGCCATATGCACTCTCTGGTGTTTCAGTGATGATCTGGGATGACCTGAAGAAGAAGACAGTCATCGAGATAGAGTTCTCCACGGAGGTCAAAGCTGTCAAGTTGCGGAGAGATAGGTGGGTTCAGTGGTAATTTTCTAAGTGGAGTTTCTTTTCCTGAAAAAACAGATACAGTGATTTTCTGTGGAATAGTGTATTGAAATGTCAGTAACTAGTTTATGACCCATAGCAGAAGAGGGTGTTTTTTTTTTGTCACTGTTTTTTGTTTGTTTGTTTTTTACTTTGTTTTTGTTTCTTCTGCCTTGAAGAAGGCTGAAAATTTGATTGGCTGCTAGATTCTGCAGAGGGATGTTCTGGGTAGGCATGGGGATGTCCCCAGGTCTGCATGTGAAGCACCGCCGCAGTGTCAGCCGGGCTTTGTCAATTGCTACCTTTTACTGGGTGTCCCGTGTAGAGGAGAACTTGGAAGCTGATCTTGTCATTGACTCTTCCCTGCTGAAAGTAGCCGGCCCTGCCCAGCCTTCCTTACAGAGCTTACCCTGTTAGCTTGTTGACTGGGAGAAAGAAGAGCTTCATCACTATCCCTTGTGTTTTCACTGGATGTGATTCATGTGTCATGTTCCTAAGATTTCCCTGTATGTCAGCTGTAGAGTTGAGTGTATGTGAGAGCTGCTCCTGCATCATTCTTAGCTTAGTTATGGTAGTGTTTAGAGGCTGTAATAATGCAAATATTTGACCCAAACTAATAATCTTCTACTTGGGAATTTTTTGGGTGGTGTTTTGTTCTGTTTTTGTTTTAGTTTGTTGATCAGGGTTTTTTTTTTTTTTTAACTAGGTAGCCCAAGCTAGCCCTAAAGTCTTTCTATTCTGTCTCAGCTTTCCAGGTGGCAGGAGGGGCTTCTCAGGCTTGTGCCACAACTCCTGGTACAATTTCCTTAATTATAGAAATGTTTTAAGAGTAAGAGTGTAATTCTGTGATGTGTCTCACCTTGCTAATGCTCTAGTTGAGATGTCTGTCTGCTCATGAAGTTCCTCTGAGAGTGACCTCTGAAGGATGGTGGACCCATCCAGCTGTGCTCTGAAGGATGGTGGGCCCTTCCAGCTGTGCTCAGCCCCTATGCTTTTGCCTTCTTGGCCACATTGGACCTGTTTGTAACAGGAATGGTGGCACACACCTATAATCTCAACACTTGGGAAATGAAGGCAAGAGGATAAAGAGTTAAGGCTACCCTCGAGTATGTAACAAGTTCAAGGCCACTTCGGGCTGTATGAGACCCTAACTCAAAAAAAATAACACAAAGTAGGTGTGTTGATAGACACTTACAATCCCAGCACTCGGGGATCAGACAAGAGGACCCCTGTCAATTTGAGACTGAAGCCAGCTGAGACCCTGACAAAAAATAAAAACAAGCCCAGTCATTTTTGTGTGAGGTATCTTGTGTTTCCGAGTTTCACAGTGGGAACAGAAATCTCAAAATGCTTATTTTACTTTTGAGGAGAGGAGCTCTGATTGCATTTTTCTTTTCAGAATTGTTGTGGTTCTGGACTCCATGATTAAGGTGTTTACATTCACACACAATCCCCATCAGCTGCACGTCTTTGAAACCTGCTATAACCCTAAAGGTGAGAACTGGAGAGGAAGGCAGCAGTGGGACACAGAAGAGGCTGGGTGCCCTGTGCGCACTCAGACAAGCGCGGGAGTGCTAGCTTTTCCTCCCTGCCTGCCCGAGCTCCCTTAGCATCCTGGATACCACACCCTTACCACAGTCTTGGGGTTCTTCCTCTGCTGACTGCCTCCGGAGCTAACCACACTGGGAGCTGCTGAGCTCTGGCCTTTTCTTCTTCTTTTTTGAGTAGACTTTTTGTAACTGACTGACTTACGTATCCAACCTCACCCTCATACTGTCGCGGAAATGGTCATTTCCCTTCAGTCATGTTGTGCTATAAATTGCATGCTTACCCCATCTTTCCCTTCATTTTTCTCTTTTCCTTTTCTCTCTTACCTCTTTTTTTTGTTTTGAGTGAAGTCTTGCTAGGCTAGTCCTGAACTTCAGGACTCGGCTGCTCCTGACTCAGCTCCCAGAGTAGCTGACACACTAGCCAGGAAGTACATGTTCAGCTCTCTGAATACTTGTGTTTATTGAGATAGGTTCTCATAGCCTAGGCTGGCGTCCTACACACACTCCTGCCGCAGCCTCCTGAGTGCTAGGATTTTGCAGGTGCTGTGCTCTACCACACCCTGCTGAGAACCATTGTTTTTGATACAGGGTATTGTTTTTGTCTTGTGTATTACATTACTTTGGTTCCCTTTGTTTTGATGAGTAAGAATCAAAAGTCTCTTTTGGACTCTCCATTCTTTTCCAGTGATCCATATGCTGGTTGGTACCACTCTGCCATTATTGCTGAAACTTTAAAATTAATCTTCCAGTCTTACTTTATACATTTACATTTTTTGTGCATTTTGGGGGGGTCTTTTAGGACCTTTCTTCCTCATAACCCTCCCTGTCAGCTTGTGTGCTGAGGGTTTAGCTATGTCTTTGAAGGCTGTGGATGAGTTAGACACAGGCAAAGCTGGCTTTTCCAACCATGGCCTTGGGAAGTATGTCTGGGTCTCTGCATGTTGTGCTACATCTTTGTCTAGATTGACTCTAAGTATTTGAGAGTTTGTGTTATTGCTGATGGAGTAGTTCTTAAATTCTGTAATTTTTGTTGTATTCTCAGTAGCTGGCATTATGGAAGACGGACGCCTGATAGATAAATGTGTTGAGTAGTAAATTGTTCAGCAAGTGTTCCCTGTGTAAGCAGGTCTCGTGGGCAGCAGCTTGGTCAGCCCCAAGACTCTTTCCAGTCAGTGACTATTCCAAGGTCGATACACTCCACAAGTAGTTGACTTGTGGCTGAGTAAACAGGCTTAGCCAGTGTCGTCTTCCAACCAGTTCTCTCTGTCTCTGCCTAGGTCTCTGTGTCCTGTGTCCCAACAGTAACAACTCCCTTCTCGCCTTCCCCGGCACTCACACCGGCCACGTACAGCTTGTGGACCTGGCCAGCACCGAGAAGCCACCAGTGGACATTCCCGCACATGAGGGCGTCCTGAGCTGCATTGCTCTCAACCTGCAGGGAACTCGAATTGCAACTGCATCTGAAAAAGTAAGTGCAGGCCTCCATGCCAGTGAGATCTGACTGTGGGTCGGGGTCTAGGCCAGGCCTCCAACATTGTCTGCTTTACTTCCTGTTCCTTACAAACCCAGTAAAGACAGACTGCTAACCTGGGCCCTCGGAAGACTGAGGCGGACTTAGGTCTTGATTTTCTGGTGACACTGCTTAAGGATACTTCCTCATTGACTTAACCACAGATGAGACTTTGGCACATTGACCATTCTGTTGGTTCCTTTCTGGTGCTGGGATAAAGCTCCACGACCAGCAGCAGCCATGGAAGGGTTTGTTTTGACTTTCAGAGGGAGAATCCATAACAACAGATGAAGCTGAGAGGTTGCAGGGGGGTGGGCAGTGGGTTTCCAAAGCCGACTCCAGTGCTGTACTTCCTCCAGCAAGCTTCTAGCTCCTAAAGATTCCATACTCTCCACAGGCAGTAACAGCTACTGGGGCTAAGTGACATTTGAGCCTATAGGGGAATGCTGCTCACTCAAACCCCCACAACCGTGTTGTAATTTATTTTTGTCTGAAGTGAAAACCAAAAATTTATACCTATTTTTAGATTATTTGAGGGGGGAGCGTGAGGGATGGAGGATAGCTTTGTAGAACTGGTTTTCTTTCTGTATTTGTGTGGGTTCCAGGCATTGAACTCTGGTTGCCAAGTTTGTGCTACAAGTACCTTTATCTGCTGACCACTGCATAAGCTTCTGAAAATTTGTATTTTTTTTTTTTTACTATGGTTTCCACTTAGGACAGTAAGCCCAACTTCACTTTGTAGGAAATTATTAATTAAAGTGAGCCCACAAGCCAGTGGTGTTTCCATCAGTGGATTCAGCCTTCTAGGAGAAGTCACAGTTAGACTCTGTCCTGCCTAGTTGTTTCCTGAGCTGTTGTTAACAGACAGCAGTGGTCAGTGTATCTGGACATACAGCAGAGAGTTAGCAAGTCTACTTCTTCCTGTCCTGGTTACCAAGAGGCCTAGGTATCTGCCTCAGCCTCTTAAGTGCTGGAATTACAGCTGACTAGACAAGGACTGTTTTTATAGATTTAGAAATGGGATTTTTCTCAGCTGGGAATGTAGCTCAGTTGATAGAATGCTTACCTAACTATATACAATTCCCTGAATGTGCTCTCCAGAGCTACACTAACCATGGTGGTGCACACCTTTAGTCCCCGCACTGGGAGGCAGAGGCTCTAGACGTTCCAGGCTAGCCTGGTCTGGTGGTGGCACATGCCTTCATCTCAGCACTTGGCTTGTCTGGTCCACGCAGACCAGCGAGAGCTACACAGTGAGACCCTGCCTCAAAACAAAAGGAGGTGGGCCATGATGATGCATACCTGTTACCAGTACTTAGGCGGTGGGGATAAAAGAATCAATTCTTGGCCAGTCTGGTATGTATAAGATCCTGTCTTCAAAATTAAACAAACAAACAAACAAACAAACAAACAATAAATAAATAGAAACTGGTGTTGGTAGGATGGGCTTATCTGGCAAAGGATTTTTTAAAAATTCTTTTACCCTTAGATTCTTCATTTTCAACTCCCTACACCTCAGTTACACGTATGCAGGTGATCGTGTGCACATGCGTGTGTGGAGACTAGAGGTCAACTTCAGATGTTCTTCACATAGCCATGTTTTTGAGATGGTGTGTTATTGGCCTGGAACTTGCCAAGTCAGCTATGCTGACTACCAGTGAACAGTAGTGACCCCGCCATCTCCACATCCCTGGCGCTGAGGTTACAGATGTGTGCCATTCCTGACTTTTTAAAAATGAGTTTTGTACGCTTCTGGTACTTGCACAGTAAGTACTTCCCTTGTTGGGCTTGCTAGCCAGTCATTGTAGCTGAAATAATGAGACCCAGGTTCAGTGAGAGAATCTGGGTCAAAAAATAAAGTTGAGGGCCATAGAGAAAGGACCGAACATTTACCCTTGGCCTCTAATTGTGTATATACAGTTGTGGACACCCTCACTAGATGAACACACACATCAGAACATTCACCCTTGGCCTCTAATTGTGTGTACAGTTGTGGACACCCTCACTAGATGAACACACACATCAGAATCCATTAGAAATGTGGGACATGTGTGTTCTTTTTTGTTTTCTCAACTCGGCAGAACTTTGTATATTTACCAGTGTGGCTTAGATAAAACTCAGGCTTTATGCACACACTGGGCTGACCCCAGAGTCAGCTTATGATGATTTGCCTTGAATTTTCTTATCAGCTTTATAGTGACAATAAAACTACACATTCATTACAAACTTGACTCTGAATTTTGGTATTTTCCTTTCTTTTCTCTTTCCTCCCTCCCTCCCTCCCTCCCTCCCTCCCTCCCTCCCTCCCTCCCTCCCTTCTTTCCGTCCTTCTTTTCTTCCTTCATTTTATTTTTGTTTTGAGCCAGGGTTTCCCTTGTGTAACAGCCCTGAGGGTCCTGGAACTCATTCTGTAGACCAGGCTGACCTCAAACTAATAGAAATCTTCCTGCCCCATCTCCCAAGTGCTGGGATTAAAGGTGCGTGCCTCAAGTCCAGCAGAAATTCGGTTTAATTATTTATTTGCTTGCTTGTTTGCTTTGTTTTGATTTTTTTGAGACAGTTTTTTTTTTAATGGTTTTTCTGTGTATCCCTGGCTATTCTCGAACTTTCTCTGTAGACCAGGGTGACCTTGAATTCACAGAGATCTGCCTGCCTCTGCCTCCTAATTTAAGTAATATGGTATCTTTCTTGTATTGATGGATGACAGATAGCAGCAAGGCACAGCTACCTGCCAGGAATAACAACCGATATTCCACAGTAAACCATGCTGCCAATGTTTCTTTTGTTAGGACAAGGTGTCTCTGTATGTTCCACACTTTCCTGGAATTCACTATGTAGCCTAGACTTACCTGTAACTCAGTAGTTTGGGGGAGTGTTTTATTTTTATTTTGAGAGCCTTACTAAGTGTAACCCTGGCAAGCTATGAACTTGATGTCTTCTGTGCCACCATGCCCTGCTCCAGCCTTTTTATGGATACAAATATTCAGTAAGTACAGCTTACTGTAATAAGTAATAAGTATTACTACAGTAAATAGTGATAGTGCACACCTTTAATCCCAGCACTTGAGAGGCAGAGGCAGGTGGATGTCTGTGAATTGGAGGCCAGCCTGGTCTACAAAACGAGTTCTGGGACAGCCAGAACTATTACACAGAGAAACCTTGTCTCAAAACAAAACAAAACAAAAATCCAAGTATTCAGTAAATACATGATAGTCATATATATATGAAACCTATTATATATATGTAGATATATAACCTATTTGTTACAAAATATGTTCTTATGTAAAAGCATTTTACTCAACGTCAGGCTGTTTCATTTTGCCAGTTAGAAGCCTTTTTATATTCCATTCTGTCACTCATTTAACGTAATATTTATAAAACTAGTAACTATAGCCAGGCTTAATGGCTTACTTCTGTAATGCTAGCACTTGGAAACAGGCAGGGAAGTTGAAGCAGGAGCATTGTGGCCTCAGGACCAGCTGGGGCAATCCTTTGGTGCAGTATGAGACTCTGTATCAAAAACAAAACAAAAACCAGATAAACTAGTAACTCTGGGTAGGGGTGGGTGGGGGCTGTTGGTGGTTGGGGTTTTGTTTTCATTTTTGTTTTGAGACAAGGGCTTACTATGTAAACCAGGCTGGCCTCAAACTCCTAGAAATGTATCTGTCTCTGCCTTCCAAGTATTTGTTTGTTTTAACAAGTTTATTTTTAGTGAATACTGTTAGAACACTGGATTCTGCAATAATTAATGTTTTCTTCTCTAGAATTTACTTGAACTTCATCTTGTTAGACTGGATTCGTATAGCCTTGCCATTGATAGGACTGAGCAGTGGTTAGGTGGATCCAGTGCATGTCAGGCTTGTTTAGGACACTTTGTGGCAGTTTCCCTCCCTGCGGCATCTCCAGAGGTTGCCAGGTCATCGTCCACAAAAACTGTTTTTATGTTTCACTTTTAAGGAAACATTTTTTTTTTTTTTGAGTCTTTTGAGCACAGTTCTTGCTCAGGGAGGTTGGTGCAGTTGGTGTGTAAGTTCTCCTGTCATTCTGTGCTGCCTCATTTCCTGAAAGGAAGAGGGCCTGGTGCCTGTGGAGAGGACCTGCAGCACGCGGGGGATGGTCTTGTGGCCCCTCCTGCGCTGTGCCTGAGCTAGCAGACAAGAGACACACTGGATTCTAGGTGCTGTGGGCGAGTCGATACAGGGCTATCGGGGCCAATGGGTCTTTATGTAAATCGTTTCAGATTGATGACAGAGTTACAAATTGTTGATAATGAAACACTTCACTGTTTTTCAAAGGGGACCCTTATAAGAATATTTGATACTTCATCAGGGCATTTAGTCCAGGAGCTACGAAGAGGATCTCAAGCGGCTAATATCTATTGGTAAGGGCTTCACCCTGGGAGCAATAGAAACAGGGTGGCGGCACAGGTGGGAGGGTGTGGCTGAGCTGTTAGGTTATTGGGTTTCAGCTCTTTTTATTACTGATTTTACTTCTTATTATGGGCCTTCCCTGTCCTGCTGCAGCATGGATGTTTGCCAGATTCTTCCCATCTCCCTCTATTCCAACTTCCTTCCCTGTGGTGCTTACTTCCCCCTTTATGGTAGAGCCAGTCTGTTTCATTTTGAGAGTGAACAGTTCACCTTTAAGGGTCCATAATGTATGTAGTGCTAAAGCCCAGCCAGGCAGCATTTCATACCATGGCTACAGCAAGAGCCTGCCACCACCCTGGCCACTTCTGGCCCGTGGGTATTGAGATTGGAAGTTTAACCTGTGTGCCCTGGCCCTAGGCACAGTCCCCTACATGTCTGCTGTCAGTACAGAAGGCATATAGCCATTGCCTGCTACGACACACTTGGGAGCCACCTCCTCAGGGCAGGGTATGCCTTTCTCACCTGAACCTCCTGAAACTGGCATGGAGGTCCTCTCAGGAAACCCCACACCATTCACTGGCACACAGGCATCAGCAGTGGTGCCTAGGGGCACTGGTGAACAGAGAGTGATCCCTGGTTCCATGGTGAATGCTTTTGACACGACAGTGCTGAGACCTGGGGTGTGGGCTAGTTAGTGCATTGTGTGTGTTGACAACAAGGGAGTTGGATCTCTGTGGTTCTCTGTATCTGCACAGACCCAAGCCCTGTCTGGTTTCTCTGCAGCATCAACTTCAATCAGGACGCTTCCCTCATCTGTGTGTCCAGTGATCACGGCACTGTGCACATCTTTGCAGCTGAAGATCCAAAAAGGAATAAACAGTCTAGGTGGGTTTTAGGAGTTCCCTGTGTTTCCTGTAAGGGCAAATCTGATGTCAGTTTAGGTGTTTGTGGGATTTGAAAGTGAATGTGGAATGATCCTGCACCTGTTGTTCCACTTCCAAGGCCCCATTACTGTCAGGTTCTTTGACACTTGGTTCTGGGCAGGTTAGTTCCTGAATGTTGCCATGCTCTTCGAGGGTTAATCTGATGGCAAGAGAGCCTGTGCCCCTTCCTGTGCCGAGAGCCATGCTGTCTTATTACAGAACCATGACTTTGTATATAAGAAATGAGATCACTCCGTCCAGGGCTGGAGAGGTGACTCATGAGTTAAGAGCACTGACCCCTCTTCCAGGGGGCTCTGGTTCAATCTCAGTACCCACATGGCAGCTTACAACTGTCTGTAACTCCAGTCCCAGGAAGGCAGTGGCCGGTGGACCAGCCTGGTCTACAGAGCAAGTTCTAAGACAGCCAGGACTATACACAGAGAAACCCTGCCTCAGAAAACTAAATAATAATAATAATAACAGCTCTGAGCTGTAAAAGAATTTCAGAATTTTCAGCAGTGCTGTGGTATCAAGCCAGCTACACCTCTGTCTCTGTCTTTGTGAATGTAAAGCCTCTCTTTTCTTCTTGTGCTTACAGTTTGGCATCAGCCAGTTTCCTTCCAAAATACTTCAGCTCCAAGTGGAGCTTCTCCAAGTTCCAGGTTCCATCAGGCTCCCCATGCATTTGTGCCTTTGGAACAGAGCCCAATGCAGTCATTGGTGAGTAGTTAGTTCATCTGTGTGGGAGGCCTCAGCATGTGGTCCAGACTGCACCAAGTCCTGTGGCTGGGGTGGGGCCTACTCAAAGCCTTCAGCATTTAGGATGCTATTAGTACCCTTTCATTTTCCCAGGAATGCTTTGATGGTAGATCTGGGCATTGTGAAGGTGACTTGCCAGTCCTCATTAGATGAGCATGTACCCTGGCGGGCTGTAACTGTGCTCATGTATCGATGTGGTCTCCTCTCCCAGCTATCTGTGCGGACGGCAGCTACTACAAGTTCCTGTTCAATCCCAAGGGCGAGTGTGTCCGTGATGTGTGTGCACAGTTCCTGGAGATGACCGATGACAAGCTGTGACTCTGCCTGTGAGTGCAGCTGATGCCACCACCCAGCGCCCTGTGGACTCCTGGGGCTGGTGCCAGTGCCCCAGGCCTGTGGGTGAGGGGCTCAAGGACCCTCTCGAGGACCTTGGTCTCGAAGCCATACGTGGTTGTCTGCCTTCCTGAGCAAGGCTTCTCATTCCCATATCAAAAGGACTCGTCCTCATGGTTCTGCAGACTCTGTGGCTCTGAGCATCTCTGGCTCTTGCTGGCCACCACCCTTTAGTTCAGCTGTGATGTTAGCATTAGTGACACCACCACACCTTCATGCCAGCAGGCTCCCTGCAGTCCCTGGGGACTGTCCAAGCACGAGTCAGTGGAAGCTGGTAGGGATGAGTGTGTCAGGCTTACGTCGTACATCACTCCAGAAGGGTAGAGAACCCTCCGCCACACGTGAGGAGCACTGTTCAGAGCACATGCTTGGGGTTCTCACCAGACCTGCCAGAGAACAGGATGAGTTACATCCCGCTTGAGGCACAGTCCTCAGGCTGCGAGGGAGGCAGGGTCTCCTGGTTTAGTTTGGGCTAAAACAGAACTTCCCATTACCTTTAGGGAACAAAGTAACACATAGACTTTAAAAATCACTTCCAGAAGAAAGCATTACTTAACTTAGGGGCCTTCTCAGTGCAATGTCCATGTGCCTGTAGCTACCAGTTGTGTGAAGGGAATTGGCTTTGCCTGTGGCGTCTACCCTGTCTCATCTCTCCCAACACCCACAGGAACACACGCTAGCATTGGGGATGGCAGGCACATCCTGGTACTGACACAGGCTACAGGCTCCGTGTTTCTGTGCCACTCGAGGTATATGTTTAGTTTTTTACATATCTTCTAAGAAGCTCGGTTTTGCGGTTTTGATTTCGGGTTGCAAACATTTAAATTGTGCCCAGCAGCAGGTTCTCAGTTCTGCCAGTTCCTTCATATTCTTGTAATCGGCTAACTGTGGATTTGATGTCAAGTATGCATGTTACTTTATGTGTATTTAATCATGAAACTTAATTTTGCACACTTGTTTGTACTGTTTCTTTGAAATAAAAGTGACTAATTTTGTTGTACTCTATCTGTAAAGAGCAGAGCCATGTGTAATGAAGCCAGATGTTCTCATCCTGAGTATATAACGGGATTAGGGTCCTGCACCTGCCGCAGGGCAGACCTGTAGGTCATTGAGCTGGGAGTAGAGTGCCCTGTTACATGGGTACCTCATCAGCACAGCCTCTGAAAAGAGAAACTGAGTTTGTATGGTTTAGGACCATCCAGAGAGCGGGTACAGATGGAACACTTCATAAAAAAAATTTGGTGTCACTGCCCCCTGCCATACCAGCGTTGGCTCCCTGTTTTCACAGGTATCAGCAAGCTGCCCTTCGGAAGGTTCTGTGAGGCACCGCTCGTCTATATACTTTGGCTGGTGTCAGACTGGTTTATATAATATTTTTGCAGTTTTGGGGGGCAGGCAGTGTGATGATCCTTCAATGTTTCCAACTTGCAGTGGTCCTGAAGCGTGGGTCTTCCCAGTGTGAATTGGAGCTTCAGAACTGGGGAGGCAAGCAGGTGACAGGCGATGATACACCAGGATTTGAGGCAGTGTTGTGCTCCAGCACCGCGGGATTGGCATGAGGCTAGGATGGGTGGCACAGGAGGGCCTGGCATCCAATCATGCTGAGGGTGTATGACACTGGGCAAAGCCTCCTTGTTAGTGGCCTCCCTAGTCAACTTTCCAGCCCACACCATCCTTGGCACACCTTGCAAGGGACAGTGAGCACACATGGGCTCCCTGTGAGTGGCAGTGCAAGGGTTAAGAGAAAACTCTTAGCGCTGCCTGCTCCTCAGTTTTGTTCTTGTCTCTGGGTAATAATAGAATTGGTGGACCATGCAAAGCTCTATAGGTTTACAGGCATCAGCAGACAGGGTTTTCAAACACCCAGTGGTAGGTGGGCCTTGACCCAAGAGGGGATATCTGAATGCTGGCACTTAAACAGGGATTCCAAAAGCTCCTGATTGGCGGTTTTTCCAAGGTGTGGTCTTAGCATCTGAGGTCCTCCTGGACATGAGAAACTGCACTGTTTCGGCCTTGCCCACTCTTCTCAGCAAACTAAATGTTACCACCCGCGAGAGCTGCCAGGTCCTGAACCAACATTCACCTTTCTCAGAAACCACAGGCTCACATGGTTGAGTGGACCCCTGGCTGTTCCTCCTCCCCTTTTGGCCAACGTCACTGTGGGACCAAGTCTTTGTTTAATGTTTTCTTTCTTCAGGCAGACCATGCCTCTGGGTGCAAGCATGGTCTATAGCCTGGTGGTCACAGTCATGATGTACGACCTCTCCTCAGTTGGCTGATCGAGGTGTTTGGTTGACTCTTACATTTTGGAAAGTACTTAGAATTTAGAAAAAAAAACAAAATTTATGTAGTTCTTTTTTGTTGTATTTTTCGAAACAGGGTTTCTCTGTGTAGCAGCCTCTGGCTGTCCTGGAACTATTTAGACCAGGCTAGCTTCAAACTCAAGAGATCCACCCGCTTCTTCCAAGTGCTGGGATTAAAGGAATGCACCACCATGCCTGGCTATATGTAATTATTAAGAACAAGAGAGGGACAGACAGAGAAATACAGTGTTGTAGAACTGTCTCATACTTCTACCACCAGAAAAGATGAATGATGAAGACATTTTAATTTCAATCAGCATTAGGCACCGATTTTTGTTTTGTTTTTGCAACAGGGTTTCTCTATTTAACAGTCCTAGCTGACCTGGAACTCACTTTGTAGACTAGGCTGGCCACCATGCCTAGCTTTAGGGGCTAATATTTAAGTTTTCTAGAAACATTTCTATAGTTAGTTGGTTTTTTGAGAACAGGGTCTTGTGTAGCCCAGGCTGGGCTTAAACTTGTGTGTGCCTGAAGGTGGCCTTGAGTTCCTGGAGCCTCCACACTGCAAGTACTGCTTTGAAAAAGAAAGCAAGTTCAATGTCAGAGATACTGTGGTTGCTCAAAAATACTCGCACTTTTTGCTAGCACAACCAGTGCTAAAACGGAAATAACTGTGCACAAAGATGTATAAGCTTGTTGGGCCTGAAGGCTTTCAATTCTTACTGTTTATTTGAGACAGGTTGTCCTGGAACTTGCTGTGTAGACGAGGCCAGCATCCAATTTAGAACCTCTGTAGTGTTGGGATTAATAGGATTAAGGGTGTGTATACCACAGAGGGCTCCAGAGAGTTCTCAGCTTTGATGTTCATTCACTTGTTCCTAAACATCAACACTAGGACCAGGCCAGGCACAGGGCACATTGTTTTCAAATTTATTGAAATAGTCTTATATCTCCAGCCTCAACCAATATCCCCCCTTACCTCTCCTGGGAACACAAGCTCTGCCCTCAACCCTGCCCATTTCAATCAAGTCTTTGAAGAACAAGACCTTCATGTGTAGAAAGGTTGGATTGTGTGAACATGGATGACAGTCATCTGTGAATTTTTCTTGCGTGTTCCTGGTCTTTTGCATGTCAGGCAAGTGACTGCACATGAGCCAAACCCTGACTTTTTCTCTTAGAAGTGCTACTGCCACCTGGGCCAGTTTTGTAAGACTTTGCACTAAATCTCTTTGTTACACCCTGCTTTGTGTTAAATACATTTGGGTGTCTTTTCCTAACTGTATGGCTTTTTGGTTTTATAGCTCTGGTTTAATGTTTGTCTCTTGTAGCCCAGAGGGTTGTACAACAGAGGACCTTGAATTCCCGACTCTCCTGCCCCCAGCTGCCGCGTGCTGGAATTACAGGCAGACACCACCACACCCACTTTCCTTCCACCCTTGTCCCAGTTTTACTGTTCTCCGGATCAAGTCCTGCCTCAGTTTTCAGATGACTGAGATCTCAGAAATGCACCGCCACTGGGCTTACTTCCTTATTCTTTTTTTTTTTTTTTGGTTTTTTGAGACAGGGTTTCTCTGTGTCTTTGGAGCCTGTCCTGGAACTAGCTCTGTAGACCAGGCTGGTCTCGAACTCACCTGCCTCTGCTGGGATTAAAGGCGTGCGCTACTTCCTTATTCTTAACAGCTCTCGCTTGGAGCTAAAGATGTGTTTGGTTAGCACACAACACGCAGGTCACTGATGCATTACAGGCATATTACACACCTGTGGTCTTGGAGAAGTTCAAGGCAGCCTGGGCTATGAGACCCTGTCTCAAAAAAAAAAAAATAAATAAATAGCGGGGTGGTGGCGCGGGTCCTAAATCCCAGATCTCTGAGTACAAGGCCAGCCTGGTCTACAAAGCAAGTTCCAGGACAGGCTGCAAAAGCTACACAGAAAATACCCTGTCTTGGAAATAAATAATAAGGGCTGGGGAGATGGCTCAGTGGTTAAGAGCATTGCCTACTCTTCCAAAGGTCCTGAGTTCAATTCCCAGCAACCACATGGTGGCTCACAACCATCTGTAAAGAGGTCTGGCGCCCTCTTCTGGCCTTCAGGCATACAGGCAGAATATTGTATACATAAAAAAAAAAAAAAAGAACCATGACATCTGAGGTTTTCCCCAGTGATAGAAGACAGAGAACAGAGAATTTGGTCTTTAAAATAATAATAATAATAATAAAAATAAAATAACTTGCCCTTTATCACCCCATTCCCTAATATACTACAGAAAACTGACTGCTGACCGTAACACATTCTTAAATTATTTCCATCTGTATGAATTTTATTTACTATGTATACAATATATTCTGTCTGTGTGTATGCCTGCAGGCCAGAAGAGGGCACCAGACCCCATTACAGATGGTTGTGAGCCACCATGTGGTTGCTGGGAATTGAACTCAGGACCTTTGGAAGAGCAGGCAATGCTCTCAACCTGAGTCATCTCTCCAGCCCTGATTTTTTTTTTTTAATTTGGTTTTTCGAGACAGGGTTTCTGTGTGTAGCCCTGGCTGTCCTCAAACTCACAGAGATCCACCTGCCTCTGCCTCCCAAGTGCAGGGATGATACTTTCTATTGGTTACCGTCTCAGTGATGTCACTAGTGTGGTTCTGTCATTGTCCCACCCATCCTGTCCAAGCACAGGCTGTGTCTTTTTTTTTTTTTTTTTTTTTTTTTGTCTGTTAATTCAGTTTGCTGTGGCCTGGGTCCCATCAAAACTCACTGTACAATCCAGGCTAGCCTTGAACTTGGAACCCTGCCGGTTTCCTAAATCCTAGGATTACAGGCATATATTTTTAACTTCAGGTGGGTTTATCAGTTCCAAAGTTAGTTTCTAGTTCTTGATTAAAGAGTTTAATTTGCTCATTCATTCGAGTATGTTCCTTTATATCTTGTGCTAATTCATAGTACTGGAAATAAAGCCGTTACCTGCTGGTTTCCACGTCTAAAGCTTAGAGTACTTCCAGCTGGTTCTCTTGCTCGGAGGGAGGCTCACATTTGCTGTCTTCCTGGCCTCCGTGTTAGATCGTAGACACTGCAGACGGGCCATTGTGAACTGTACAGATTCTACTAAAGTCACTGTCTGAACTCACGCTGTGGTGGGATTAAGTAGCATAGAAGGAAACAGAGTTACACTTAGGCTGTAAAGCTAACTTCCAGTACGAGTTTTACCACGTCAAATCTCTGCTTCCTTCATAACTTTATCAATGTAAATGCTCTAATTAAGCAAGCAGCAATTAAGTTTTGTTTTGAATGATTTTAATACAGGCAAATTAAAAGGATCACATTTTAAAAATGCAAGTTACTTGCTTAAATATCTCTAATTTTTTTTTAACTTTTTCTTGATTCCTGGAGGTTTAAAATTCTCACCTTGTTATCAGTTAAATGAAAACACAAGGACTTCCTTAGTACTTGAAGCAGCTCCACTGGTTAGCTAGTTCTTTATTTTCTAAGAGCATTTTGTTCTGCTTGTTCAGTTTCTGATCAATAGTGTTCCTTAGCCCTTTAAATTTCCTAGTTGTGCTTAGTGTCCATCCATGGACCTAAGAAGACAGTAGTCTCTCCTTTGACTCACAATGACTGTGAAGTCCCCGTCCATGACTTAAAAGATTATCTTAACTGTGGTCTTACGTGGGATCTAAATTCAATAGTCTCTACTCATGGGTATTCGCACATCCCATTCCTTTTCGTTTTTGTTTTTTGAGACAGGGTTTCTCTGGTTAACCACCCTGGCTGTCCTGAAACTTGCTCTGTAGACCAGGCTGGCCTTGAACTCACAGAGCCTCCCGAGTGCTGGGACTAAAGGTGTGCGCCACCACCTGGCTTGTTTTATTGAAAGCCAAGTCCATCTTTTGCTGGGAACTCAGGGGCATATGTCCCTGAAGTTTATTTTCATTTCCAAATGCTGTATCTACTGAATCATTTATGATGCCCAAGCTCTATACCTTTTGATTTATTTCAAGAGCATTTGCTCTATTTTAGGAAGCATGGCTAATTCTTCTCCAATGGTCATCTGTTTTTATTTACATTTAGGTCATATTGGAGTTGATAGCTGTCCTCTTTGGGTTGAGCTTTCTTTGGCCACTTGCTTACTCTTTGGAATATGGTTTTACCTTAGCAACCACTGCTGGGCTGACTTCATATCCATATACCTTGTGAAGTCATACCCACCTTTGTGTGTGGGAAGCATTCTCCCAGCCTGCTCTGGGCTGCTCAGGTCCACCCTGCATGCACTGCTTGGACAATTCACAGACCCTCCTGGCCAGCTTTGCCATGATGGCTGCAGATGGACGTGAGGTGCAGTAGTACGGGGAATTTCTAACCCCCTGTGCATGCTAGTATCCCCAGATTCTGTCTCCCAGGCACCCTGTTTCCCCTGTTTGTTAAAGGGTTCTCCGCTCCCCCTTGAGCAGATCTCCTGTAGCCCAGACTGGCTTCAAACCTGCCCTGCAGTCAAGGATGGCCTTCAGTTTCTCATTCTCCTGCCTCCACCTTCTGAGGGATAGGATTATAGGATTACCACATGGACGTATCAAGTTCTGGGGATCAAATCCAGACTTGTACATCCAAGGCCAACATTTTACTGATCAACCCTCCCAATTCCTTGTCAAGGTTCTTCTAAATATTCAATGCTCCTAATGCCACTTCTTGCTTACCAGAGCACTGTGGGCGTCTACTGTCACCTGCATGGGAGCACTTTCTCAGGATGCTCCCCACGTTTGGGCTGCCACTGCGTCACCTGTAAGTTCTCCTGGCTTTGACCACACATCCCCAACATAGAGTTTCCATATATTCCGTCCTGGGAAAGCAGCTGGGAGGCCACTGTCATCACCTGGGAGCCTCAACACCTGTATACCTTTTTGGCAAACATTTTGCTATCTCTTGTTTTCGGTGATCTTGATCCTTAGGTCAGAGGGCAAGCATTGGGGTTGGGGTGCACACGGACAACTTAAACTCTAAAATAATTGAACTCCAACCCTGGATAGCACACAGCTGCCTGTATAGCTGTCACTATTGTGCCCTGTGCTTGCACCCCCGAAGAAGCCTGTGCTGAACACACCTGTGTTCCTGGGAAAGTCTCCCAGCACAGACGTAAGACAGACGTAGCTGCTTATCAAAAGACAATGATACTCTGTATTCAGTTAAAATTAATAAAAATATTTTATTGAATTTCAGGAACTTGGTACTTTTTTTAAAAATTCCAAATCTTTGCACACAGATCACCACTCTGCTTACTCTAGAACAGCAGTTGCTCGGACTTCACGATTGTCACTTCTCTCCTTGTGTCACAGCGTAGAAAGCCTAAGTCCTGATACTCCCCAGCCCCTTCTGAACTACTTCAGCTACTCTGTGCCCAGCCACCCCCTGCAGAGGACAAGGAGGTGAGGTGGGGTGTTTATGGAAACATTCTGCGGTGTGGAGAATATACAAAGTATGCCACACACATTCTGGAATGCACTGTACCCAGGGCACAGCAAAGTTTCCCCTTGTGTTCTGTGTGGTTCAAGCCAAAGCTACTCAAGTTATCTAGTCCCTGAGGGAGCTCAGAAGTTTGGTAAAGGTCGAAGAGAGACTCGTTAAGCATTCAACACTGAGGTGCCACAGTGGACCTGGGAAGTGCTGCAAGCTACTTGTGGTGTCAGGGTCATTGCCCCCACCCCACATCAGAGAGCAGATGAGCCCAGCCATGGTGTGTGGAGCGGCTTCTGGGGACTCAGAGGAACATAGACTAAAGCAGTGCCTGCAACACTGGCAAGGAAACCTGGGCTCAGTACTGTTAGTCTGCGGCTTAGCTTGTGCCCGCTCCGTTCAGCTTTACATTCCTATGTACCAAAGAGCAGCAAGGAGAAGAGGTGAGTGTGTGACTGTGGCTACACAGGACACTTCACTCACTCGAGACTGAGAATGTGGCCTTCAAGAAAAAAAATCCTCCTTCCATCTTCAAAAGTTTTCTATGAGCCCCCAAAAGAAACCCCTGCAGACTCCTAAGGTCTGTCTGGAGCTCAGAGGTAACGAGTCTGCAGACTTGACTCACGCAGGAACATCTACCCAATCCTAGTCAAGCATGCTACAGGCAGATGTCCCCAGACACACAGTATGTTCAGCTGGTGGTGCCCGAACCCACCTCACTAGGGTGGCCTCCTGCTAGCGCACCACATAACTGAGGCCCAGAGCTGGGACCCACATGTTGGGCACAAGAGAACCCAAAGTGCTTTGCAAAATGCAAACCTTTAAGAAATACACATTTCAAGGTTACCTGCAAGATGGAGGAGGCAGACTGCGGCTGGGAGGGGCTCCAGTCCCCCAGGCTGCAGTCCAAAGGCAGACTGCTGTGGCACACACGTGTTCTCACTCACATGATGTCTCATCTTTTATTGTTTTCAGTGGCTGAGTTATATAAATCCAGCTTGTGTGCAGTAACTCCAGAACGTCAACACACATCATCTGCAGTAACATTGTGACAGCTCCATACTGTGGGTGAAGCAATACTTAGAACAGACTTATCATATTTGGTCTTTATGTAAATAATGTTTTAAATTGCCTAAATATACCATTCTGAGCCATTTCATTCTACCAGGAAAATACAGGGTTTTCCCCCCTTCTCTTAAAAAAAATTAAATACCAAAATAACTACATTTAAATAAATAACGTTATGATGATGACATTTAAAAAAAAAAAACCAACCCACAATGAGGCTAAGTCCCTCTGCCTGCTGCTCAGCTAAGTCCAGAATGCTCCGGAAAGATGAGCGGTGATCCTGAGTGTGGGCTGGGCTGCTGGCCTCCCACCTCTCCTCACCCTTCCCTCTTAAACTTTACTTATATAGGACGTAAGTCAGACTTAGTGTGGTACTTCATTCTGAAAAGCCAGAGAAACCTCTAGAGAATCAGAAAATGGCCTGGATTCTTGAGAACCTGGCCACTGGGTCCTACTTCCAAGACCCTCAAATCTCTCCAAGAGCTCTCGCCATGCAGGTAACCAGTCAGGTGCCAGAAGCCAGAGCGGACCCCTATGACTCCCAGCAGGGTTCTGGGAGAGACCTATGACTTCAGTCTGAAAAGGGAGGTGTAACAGAAGCTGGGTCTGTTTCCCAAGGGGGGAGGGGGATCTGCTGCTTTAAGCATACATAATATGTAGGAGACTCATTTACTAGAGTGGGAAACTACGCCAAGGACAAAGTCAACATAAAGAAACAGACAACAGAACGCGCAAGAACAGGTACGTGCAGCCCGGAGGCTAGAGGCTCCCGGGGTCCCTTGTCCCAGTGCCCCGGCCTTAAAGGTCCATGCAGCCTCAGTCCACCCACCCTCTACAATGGCACAGGGAACTGCTCTGAACGGAAATGGGCAAGCAGGTATCCTAAAGAAGTGCCACCCAAACAGGCAGGACAGACCATAGCAAACCATCCCATGGGCTGGAAACAAACCACAGAAACAAACAGAATGACATTCTTCCCCCAAATGAATCTCAAATTTCCAGAGTAGAAATGGAGTGATATGAAATGTCAAAGACCCCGTTATTTAGTAAAGAAAGGACATCTCCAAGTATTCTAATTCCACATGTAGACAACAAAATACTGTCTTGTCTCTCAGCCGCAACCAGCAGGTCCTATGAGGGCAGCAGGTGGCTATGTCTCTGTCCCCTAGAGGAAAGCCAGAGAGATCCACTTGCAGCGGGTGCTGCATCTGCACAAGAGACTCAGAGTTCTTGCTTGTAGTAAAAGCTGAGCCCACAGATGACAGCCCAGCGAGTGCTCTGTAGGAGACACCACCTCTGGAACCAGGGTTGCTGTTGTGGGTCTGTTCAAGTCTAACTTGTCTTTAAATTAGGGAGTTTTAAGGCCACCTGGGTTCATGTTTTCAGTGCTAAGAGGTGAAGTCCAACCGCAGGGCCCTTTACCCACTGAGGATGCGCTCCCTGCTTCAGGAAGAGGCAGCATCTCCTTTTGGCACCACAAATTGATGTCTGAAGAGAAGGTCTCCCAGCAGCTAGTTCTGGATCCCCTTCTCTCTCATAGCTGCTGGTGGCGCATCTACGCTCAGGGCAATGACAATACTCTCGCCATCTTCTGCTTTAATGCGCTTGAGCTCCGGCTGCTCTGCCTGGTCACCGTTCTGGCGCTTTGTGGGCAGGGACGCCGATGCTGACGCATGGGTTGCCAGCATATGGAGAGGACTTGCCACTGCTGAAGAGAGACAGTGCGTCAGAACCCACACTACTGCATAAACCCTCGACCACAACCCACCCTGGCACTGCAAATCTACTGAGCTAAGCTTACACAGAACCCTAGGGATGGCCCTGAAGGGCGAAGGCAGAGAATCCTAAGCAGAAGAAATCAGGAAAGCTGCAGTCAAAGCCTGGCTAGTGGGTATTTCCATCAACAAGAACAACTTCTGCAGCTTTAAAAACGTATAAGCTACTCAAGAGCTCATTGTTGTCAAGACGGGGGTGGCTTCTGTTCACCCGAAGGACAGAGAGTTGTTCCTTCCAAGGAGGAAATTAGGCTATTCTGGTTTGAAAGACAGCCATTTCTCACCTGTTCAAGTCATTACCTAAAGCATTTGCCTATAAAGAAGACATGCTTAAGCTAGTACGGTAACTTAGAGCTTGCCACCAAGCCTGAGAACTTGAGCTCCATACTCAGAACACACATGATGGAAAGAAAAAACCGACTCCCACAAGTTGCCCTCTGACCTTCATGTGCACCCTACCCCCCAACACTGCTGACTATATGCACAGTCTTTATAGTAGACTATACAATGCATTTGCGTCTGACCACTAAAGTTCAATTCTAAAAACCTACACAAATGTGGAAAAGAGAACAAAATCCTCAAAGTTGTCCTGACCTTCACATGTGTGCTATGTACGGCACATGTACCCCATCATACAGTTTTATAAAAATTGTAAAAAGACTTTTTTATTTATATGCATGTTTGCAAATCTCTCTACGTGGGTGTGCAAACTCGTGAATGTAGGTACCTGGAAAGGCCAGAGGACACTTCCAGATCCCTTGTAGCTGGAGTTAGAGGTGGTTGCTGAACCCATAACCTCTAGAAGAATAGCAAGGGTTCTTAACCATAATCTCTCCATCCCCAGTAGTTTTTCAAAAAAGAAAGAACATATTAACTCTGAAAAATCTGAGTTTGTCCTTACGAGGCCAGTTTAAGATGGCTCAGCAGGAAAGGTGCTTGTGCCTCCATGTGACAAAGTAAGTTTGATCCTAGACCCCACAGGAACAAAGCTGTCCTCCGACCTTCCTTCCACACACCGACAACACACAGTTTATATCCCCCTGAACTGGAAAGAGAAAGTTAGCTAAACTCCAGCGATCATCTCTTCCTGCTTGTCAATAGTAGACACAATGTGGCCAGTTGCCTTGCACTCCATGACAGGCTATATCTTCAAACTCTGAGCACAAATAAACCCTCTTTATATTAAATGGCTTCTTGTTTGGTATTTCCCTAGAATGTTGTAAAAATTTCTGGGGAGAGACCAGAAAACTAACCCAGTGGTTAGAGAAACCATGTTCAATCCCCAGCACCCCAAGGCAGCTAACAACTGTTGCGCCTCTAGTTCCAGGGGATCTGACCTCTACAGCTTACACGGACAATGAATGCATTTGGTGCACAGATGCACATACAGGCAAAATACCCATACACATAAAGTAAAAATAACTGAATGAAAATAAAAATATTTCTAGGGGGCTGGAGAGATGGCTCAGAGGTCAAGAGCACAGGCTGCTCTTCCAGAGGTCCAGAGTTCACTTCACAGCAACCACATGGTGCCATCTAGTGCCCTTTTCTGGCCTGCAGGCAGACATGTAGACAGAATACTGTATACATAATAAATAAATAAAATTTAAAAAAAAACTCTAGAGACAAAGGGGCTGTGGTGGGAAAATACCAATCCTCGTGGCTCCCACAGCATCCCTTGCACTTCCCACGGCTTTAAACGGCAAACGTTTCCACAGACAAAACTACAAAGTCAAATCAGAACCAAGCATGGAATGCTTCTTCCCATAGTCAAGAACCTCTGCTGGGAGACGAACAGACGCGAACTAACGTTCTTACCGTTGTTCACCTGGCTGTGCACTGCTGGAGGCACGGGCACCACGTGAGTTCCATTTTGCGTTACAGTTTTTATTGGAAGCTGGTGTTGACCTAAAGGCGCCTGTTGTACTATGGTCACTGTCTGGACAGGGGTACCCTGTGATGTCTGGATGATTCGGCTAGCAGCGCCTAGTGTGGCTGGGCTAATTGCAGGGACAGGCTCTACTTTCACTGAAATCAAAAGAAAAGGAAGAGAGATGATACACTGTTGCAAAGCCGGGGTCTTGGCAGTTAATGAAAACAAGTACGGTGCAAGCCTAATTCCAACACAGGATCACAGGGTGTCACATGGCTACCACCTCAGCTACTGGCAAGTTAAGGCCAGTCTGGGTTACAAAGTAAGTTTGAGACTAGTCTGGGCAACTTGAAACTGTGCCTTAAAAATTAAAAAAAAAAAAAGGGAAAAAAGTAAAAAAAGCTGGGGCTATAGCTTAGCCATAGAGGACTTGCCTGACATGTACAAAGCCCTAGGCTTGATGCCTAGTACTGCAGAAATGTTTAAAACCAAGTAATGGGATGGAGAGATGGCTCAATGGTTATGAGAACATACTACACTCAGAGGACCAGATTTGATCCCCAGCACCTCCATTGGTCAGTAACTCTAGTTCCAAGAAGACATACCACCTCTGACTTCCAAGGGTGCATGCATACGCACGCACTCTTGTGCAAACCACACACACACAGAGTAAAATCTTTAAAACCAACAGTGGGCTAGGGGTGTGCTTTAGTAAAACAGGGTTTCTCTAGGATGTATGTGGACTCAATTGCCACCCTAAAAAGAAAGAAAAGAAACAATCACACAAAAACTAAGGAACATGTTAAAACAGCCAAGGACAACCGAGCCTGTGAACTTCTATGGGACTGAAAAGTTAGCACGAGGTGCTGTCTTCTTGCTCACCTTTGACTTCTCTGTGGTCGCCATTCTCTTGTGGTTCTGCCTTAGGAGGAGCCAGCACTGCAGCCTGAGTGACCACAGCTTGTCCAGCAACTGTGTATGTGTTTGCTGGGGCCAGTCCAGCCACACTGGTGACTGACACTGCTGGTATCTGATGGACAACATGTACCGTCTGCACAACAGGTGGCTGAGAGGTGGATGTGGTCACTGGGGTTGCAACAGTGTAGGTGACAGGCTTAATGGCCGGGGGTAGCTGCCGTTGGACAGTGATTAAGACGGGCTGACTAGAGAGAGGTGACCCTGTTGGGAGAAAACATGAGCAGTGTTAAGGCTTGCATGGCCCTTGGTCTTATAGTTCTCACACTAAGCACTTACTAACATAAACACTACACTTTAAAATACAGAATATTACTAATGAGAGATATATACTATCTTTATTATTACAATTTTTCAAGATTTATTTTTGCTTACTCTGCTTACTTTTATGTCTGTGCACCATATGAGTGCCCACAGGGGCTACAAGAGGACACTGAATACTCGGAACCAAACCTGAACCCAGGTCCTCTGAAAGAGCAGAGAATGCTCTTAACCACTGAGCCATCTCTTATGGTCGAAACGTAGTATCTTAACAGGGACATTAAGTTCCCACATCTAAGAATCAAAGACTGCAAACTTAGCTTTGTTTTTCCCACTACCTCTTTCTATACTTCCTCCTTCGAAAACATGCCCTATATTTGGGCCTAGAGACATGAGCCATCCTTGCCCTGGTAGGACAGAGGCACAAAACGCATAAGCAGACCCAGGCCACTCCCTGGCTTTCGCAAGTGGACGCCAGCAGCTGCAGACAGGTAGCAGGCTAGGGTTTCCCTGAGCATCCATCATGCCTAGTGGTCAAAATGCTCATCTTCCCAGGCACACATTTCCTTCTATATTATGGTTTTGCAAGTAAACTGGGAATATTCACCTACTCATTAAGTAGATATATTTTTATTCTAATCACTGCCTAGTTTGTGTAGCTTCTTTTAGTGAGAAGAGACCTTTTTTTAAAAAAAAAAAAATGAAGCAATTGAGAAATATTGATTCTTTGACTTTTGTTTTTAGAAACAGGGCTTTACTATGAATCCCAGGCTGTCCTTAACCTCACAGCAATCCTCTTGCCTCAACCTCTCGGTCAGGCACACTACAGCCATACTTCTATCTCACCTGAGCTGATGGAAAAAAAAGAAAAAGAAAGGAAGGAGGGGGAGAGAGTGGAACAGAGAGAGGGAGGGAGAGAAAATTAATTCCCAGTGCCACTTTCTTTCCCCGAAACCTTCTACATAACACTCAGGAACTGTACAAAGTACCAGGCACAAGGTATGAAGCTTCCTGAGGATTCTACTACTGCTTTAGTGCCAAATGCACGCATATTTGTCTGTCTGGCCCCACTGCCTGACCCTCGCCACCTCTCCTCCTGTGGTCTCACCTGGTGCACTCTGTGCAAACCGTGCCTCCTGGATGACGGCAAGTTTGGGCTGTGAGGCGCCAGGCTCCGGCTCCAAGGGGGCTGGGGAGCCCTCCCTCGACAGGCTCTCCGGGGTCTGGGCGCCACTGGAGTGAGCGGACAACACTCCTGCATGGTTGGGAGAGGCTGGGGCACTCCTGGGTCACCAAAAGAAGACAGTGGGTTTTCACAGTGATGCCCCAGAAAGGACTTGTCCACTCAACCTCACTTTGTAAAGGGCAGCCTTCTGTCTCCTGCCAACTGAGTGCAGCTCTGTGTTCTGACTTTCTCTCACACGCATGTCAGAGGCCGCTCAGTCCCATGAAAAGGTTGGTGCCCTCTCTGAGCAGTTCCTGTGCAGCCAGTCAGCAGGACGCAGCAGGGAACAGACTGTGGGGCCTTACGGTTTCTAATAAACTCATTTCTTTTCCAATAGATTAAAGTGTTTGGTTTCAAAATCAGACAAATGAGAAATCTTGAGCACAGAACTGAAGGTCGCTTTAAAAACTGTTCACATGCCAAAAGAAAGGAAAACACCGTGGCCCATGACCTTGCCTACTGGGGTCTACCTACTGTAAGATACGCATCAAGTTCAAAGAAACAGCAAGCAACACAGGTGGAACGCAGAACAGTAAGGAACAAACACAACCAACCTTCCCCAGTCCCCACCCCAACACCAGTAACAGCATCCGCAGGTCCTCATTTTCGGAAAGAAGCTCCCCAGCACACTGAGGTGATATTATTGACCATGGGTGTGGTCTCTGGTTCCTGTGTCCTTACCTAGAGGAGAGCGGTCCCAGGGGGGTTCTAAAGCAAGGCACGCCCCTAGGCCGTCTCTTCCTAAAAGCCTGCTCTACCAGCTTGCTCTCGGAGGCAGGATCTATCCTCCAGAAGGAGCCTTTGCCTGGTTCTTCCTGGGAACGTGGCACTTTGATGAAATAACGGTTCAGAGAGAGATTGTGGCGAATTGAATTCTATGAAACATAAAAAAATACGTAGACTTCATATAATTCTTTGTTGAGAAATGAAGATGTGCCCAAGCCTTAGTGTCCTGTAAAGCAGAAAACTAGATGCTCAATGCAGACGTGACAGAGAGGCTTCAAGGCCCAGCCCTCCCTGGCTGAACGAGACTGCTCAGGGTTGGAGCCTTTGTGGCCACAACTCAGGGAATCTCAGGTAGAGAGGGGGAACCTAGGCATGGGAAGGGTTAAGGCTCTGCCATCTCCCATATCTACCTCCTTTCAAGGTCTGTCACTGCCTCCTTGACTTCTGCCAGGTGCAATCAGGACTAACTGCTAACTCTGTCTGAAGACAAAGAGCTGACACAAGGCACTCCTTTAGAAATGTTTGCACATAACTAGCTGACAGTCTGCCATGCCATGTACAGTATATTAATACAGTATAAAGGATTTATTCAGCAAGTCAGTAAAGACCAGGAATTTTAACGACTCCACCTTCTAGTCAAGTACTCGGCTCTGTATTTGCGAAGTACATCCATGTGTTTATTTGATCTTCAACAATAACACCGTTAGGAAAGAGAGAAAATCAACTCGGAAGCCATCATTCTTCAGAAAGTTCAGCTTCAGGTTGTCCAAGTCTGAGACAGAGCCTGCTGTGATCTGAATGTGACCACACCTCAAGTACACGCAGGGTGGAAGTCATGAATATCAGCTATTATCTCATCTTCTTTCAAAGTGGTAATAACTCAAAATAAAATCAGGGAATATCCAAAAATCCCCAATTTTCTCAATTCCCCATTAACCTTCTAATAAAACTAGCCATGGCCTGAAGTTCGGACTTGTCACAGGCAGCTAAAAAAAAAAAAATCTAACAGATGCTCAGCATCGCTTTACCATCAGTCCCAGGGCTGCTCCAGAACAGCCAGGCCTCTGACTATTCTGTGGACCTGAGTTACATCGTGAGCAGTATGAGGGGCCTGGCTGTGTCTGACTCGCTGAGATTTAGAATATTTAAAAAAACCAAGACACGTGGTGCGATGTTTTGTTATCAGGTATTACTGACAACCAACCTTTCTTTCAATTCCAGAAAACCAAAGGGGACTGTTCTTGGTGCCCTTCACACAGAAGGCAAACCTTCACCAGCTGCACTCAAACCTTTCAGGTTTGGAGGAGAGGCAGAGTCAAAGGCTGTATGTTAAGAGAAGCAACCCAGACAAGGATGACACAGGCTCAACACCCTAATTTAAAAATCCCAAATCACCAGATGATGACACACGCCTTTAACCCCAGAACTCAGGAGGTAGAAGCAGGCAGATCTTTGTGAGTTTGAGGCCAGCCTCGTCTACGGAGCAAGTTGTTGAGCAGCCAGGACTACATAGGGAGACACTGTCTTTTTTTAAAAACACACACACACACACACACACACACACAAAACCGAAACCAAATCCAAAACGTAGAGGGCAACAGGATGCTCCAGTAAAAAATTCACATTTGCCCCTATGTGCCAAACTGCCATTAACACGAGCATCCTAGAAAGTTTACATAAAATTACCTGCAGACTATTCGTACAAGAAAAAAAAAATTGAATGAATATCATCCTTAAGTTGGTTATTTCCCCTATATCTTATTATAGACAGGCAAATACTCCAAAATCTGAATCATTCTGAAACCAGAAAACAGATAAAAGCCAGTCAACCAGTCAATTCAAAGCCACTACCCACTGAGAAGGGAAATCCTTGAGCCTGCTCCCGTACAGAAAACACTCCACAGACCCCACCAACACTAGGCCAGGGAACAACTGAGTTTGCACGCTATCAGCTAATGGAAAAGTGGAGGCAGTAACTAGGCTTTCCGTCCACCATGAGCCATGAAAGCTCCTCTGCTACCAGTTACGTGCTCAGGAGACTCAGGGAACTGATCTGAATACTAACAGAATCCACCTAGTCTGGGTCTCCTTCCTAACTACCCCCTTCCAGAGAATCTGCATACAGTATGAGGTCAAATTCATAAATGGTCACCTGCAATTTCCTAGCCAGCACTGTAAAAGCAGGAAGAAGCGACAAAATATTTAGTTTAGAGACAAACAAAAAAGGACCCATTTTCCATATAATTCAGGTCTATATACTGCGATCAAGGCTAAGATTAATGTGCCTTCAATCTGTTCTTACAAGTATGAAAATCCCGATAGGCTCATGTGACCTATAAATTAGTGTAATCTTAAATGAACACCTAAAACAAGCATCCCTAGTCTGAGCCTTCCTAGAAGGGACCCGAGCTCCAGCTCCCACACTCAGTCAGTCTTTCTCATTGGATGGGAACGCCAAACTAGCTCTGGTCTTTCAGACAATGGCAGCCCAGTCTTTTCATACTTTCTTATAAACACAGTAAACAACCAACTCCAGGCTGGGTAAATTATAAAATTATAAGTAATCATTTTGGAAGCAGGCATGAGAGTGCATTTATAACCCAGCAATTTAGGAGGCTGAGCAAGAATATTGCAAGTTCGAGGCCAGCCTAGGCAACACCGGGAGATTTAATAGGGAAGCGGTGAGAGGGAGGCACTGTGACAGGAAATATAAGGAAGAAATAGTCCACCTTTCTATACAATCACTCAGACTGCCCCATTTTATGTTAGAATCTCCTCTATAAATTAATAAAAAAGCTGTTCAATGAACAGACCCTGTAATACCCTAAAACTTAGACTGAAAAGCAATCCTATGGATGCAGGGCCTTTGGGACAGGGAGGGAACACGCACATCCTCCAAACATAATGTTGGAAAACAGGACTCAGGCAGGAATCCGCCTCTGTGCCTATGTGTGTGTAGGCCAGGAAATAGCTCTGAGGTTCATTCCTCAGGAGCAAAACACTTTGGTATATTTTGGGACCCGGTCTCTGACAGGCCTAAAGCTTGTCAGACAGTGAGTTGAGTCCCAGAGATACCGGTATTCACCTCTCCAGCACCTTGATTTTTACATGGATTCTACGGATAAAACGCAAGTCCTTATGCACAAGTTATAACTGTTATGTTTTTTAAACCAACTGATCTATTTCTCCAGCCCTGGAAATACAATTTTCTTAAATAAGCTGTTCTGTTGAGAGCCCCTGCCCCAAAGCAATGTCAGAATAAGTAAGACATACAGAGATGGAAAGGCAGCTACGCTGTCATGGCAGTAAAAGATCAAATGGATGTCAACATCCCAAGGTCAAGGATAGGAGCAAGTTGAAAACGTATGCTAATGAGTTAAACAGACCCCGGAGCAAGCAACCACGCTCTCCCTAAACCACTCCTGGAGCAGCCACATCAGGTGAGAGGCACAGTCATCTTCACGACCCTGGTCTGTATAGAAGAACATGTCAGTTTCACTTTTCTTCAGAACTGCTGCTCCTCCCGGATAGAAAAGCAGGGCACTATCCTGCCTAGAGCTCTCCAGTGGGAGACCCCCTCCCCCCATGACTTCTCTGGCATATAAAACGGCAGTATTTTAACAGCTTCGATGGATAAGCAGCATCTTCAACACACAGGACGCGAGCAAGCTGAAATGGACTTACCTGCCAGCCCTTGTCCGCAGTCCTATAGTATGGATAGTTTTTAGTGATGTGTGTATAAATTCCATTTAGGGTGAGTTGTTTATCAGGAGCCATTGTAATTGCTTGTACTATCAACTGTGCATAGGAGTAAGGTGGCTTTGAGTCATCCTGTGTTAGGAAAAAAAAAAAAGCACCTAAGATTCAAGAGTATTCTTACAACAGTGTGGGCTTCCGAGACAGGGTTTCTATGTGGAGGCTTACCTGTCCTGGAACTCACTCTGTAGACCAGGCTGGCCTTGAACTCAGAGATCTGACTGCCTCTACCCACAAGTGCTGGAACTAAAGGGGTGCGTCACCATCGCCAGGCAACAAGGGTTTTTTATTATAAAAGTAATATGATCGAGAAAATCTGGGAAAAGTAAATAGAAAAATTGTAGAACAGCATAAAGATTAAAAATCACATAAGGAGCCAGGCGTAGTGGTGGTATATGCCTTTAATCCCAGTACCCTGGAGGCAGAAACAAGAGGCCAGTCTAGTTTACAAACAGTTTCAGGACAGCCCACACAGAGAAACACTATTGGGGGGGAGGGGATCACACAGGTGAAAACTGAGGTGACAAGAACAAAAAATAAAACCGATAGAAGCCGCTGGACTTCAGTGAAATCCAGAGCGATACACATCAAGAAACGCCCTGTGACATGGAGAGGGACCGGCATGTCTAGGCGTGATGCACAAATCAGAAGAGCACCTGAGGAGAACTCTGCAAACGCCCCTCTTCTGTCAAGACTCTACATGTGAGCACGCGGCCGTGAAGGAGCCAGTCACTGCTCATCCTAGGCTGCTGGTAGCTCCAAGTCTTTCCAACATTTCAAAATCCCACATGTACCAGCATAAGCCTCGGAGAGAGGTCTGACTGGAGAGATGATTCAGAAGTTAAGAGCACTTCCAGAGGTACTGAGCTCAATTCCCAGCAACCACATGGTGGCTCACAATTATCTATAATGAGATCTGGTGCCATCTTCTGGCACAAAGGCAGACATGTAGGCAGAACACTATGTAATAAAAAATAAATCTTTTAACTTCTAAAATCAACTGAGAATGTTACTTATTGACGTCAGAATCATAACCCATTTAAATGGTGACAACTTTGTCAGAAATAAGAACACTCTTCTGTGGCTAGGAAGGGAGGCTGCCGTAGCTGGCAGGTCCCAAAGATAAACGGAGAAATAAATCTTAAAAAGGGGAGCAATCTGCAAAAGAGTATATTCAAGGGCTGGAGAGATGGCTCAGAGGTTAAGAGCACTGGCTGCTCTTCCAGAGATCCTGAGTTCAATTTCCAGTGACCACATGGTGGCTCACAGCCATTGTAATGAGATCTGGTGCCCTCTTCTGGTCTTCAGCCATACATGCAGGCAGAACACTGTATACATAATAAATAAATTTTTAAAAAGAGAGTATATTAAAATAACACCACTTATTCTTATTCAAAGCACATTCAGTATAAAGCCTGGATTTGATCATCAGCACCCCAAGGATGCATACTGTTCATATATCAAGTATACATTTTTATTTACTTTTTAAATGTGGGGGTATTTTACCTGCATGCATGTCAGTGCACCATGTGTATGCAGTGTCATGCAGGACAGAAGAGTCAGATCCCCTTAGACCTGGAGTTATAGCTTGTTAACCACCACGTGGCTGCTGGGATTTGAACCCATGTCTTAGGGAAGTACAGCTAGTATTCTTTTTTAACTACTGAGTCACATCTCCAGACTCTTCTCCAACCCTGACTTTTATTTTTAGATTTTTACATAGTGTTGAAACAAACTATTATTGTACTATATAGTAAATTTAGGCCAGCTGACCCCATCTCAAAAACCAAAACAAAAATAAGAACACCATCTCATTGGACATGCACTAGGGATAGGGCAAAATTAGAAGTATAAGGAACAAAGCGACAAGACAGTGCTCTCCAATAAGCTGAGAGATGCTTATCAATTCTCCATCAACCAATGCCAGCATTCAGAAGACTCCCACAGCCCACTTTAAATGGCTAACTTTATTCTGCTATCACTTAGGCTGCTAAAAGCTTTGCCTAAGCACCCACAACAGCACACCCCAAGGTTCTAGGAAAAGAACCATGTGAGTCTGACATGTGGCTGAGCAGCTGTCCCTACACCATGTGCTTGGCTCAGAGGTTGAGGCCTCATCCCTGCTCAAAAGGCCAACACACTTCCTAGGGCTTTTTTCTTACATGCTTCTGAGGATGCTTTCATTTGTTCCCGGAGTTAGTTCTCTTCTACTATGTGGGTCCCAGGAATCAAACTCAAATCTTCAGGCTTGGTGGCAAGTGCCTTTATCCGCTAAGCTATTTTGTTGGCCTTAAAAATCCTGTTTTGGGGGCTGGAGAGATGGCTCAGAGGTTAAGAGCACTGACTGCTCTTTCAGAGGTCCTGAGTTCAATTCCCAGCAACCACATGGTGGCTCATAACCATCTGTAATGAGATCTGGTGCCCTCTTCTGGCCTGCAGGCATGGAGGCTGAACATTGTGTACATAATAAATAAAAAAATCTTTAAAAAAAATGCTGTTTTTGTTTTTTTAGAAACAATGTATCACTAAGTACACTTCCAATAGCCTGAAAGCTGCTATGTAAACCAGAATGGACTTGAACTCAGAGATTCCTCCCAGGTGCTGAAATACTGAGCATAAAAATATTTTTATTTTTAAATAATTTAACACGGAAAATACTCGAATATACCCAAATGGGTGGAACAAATTTTGCAAAGTGAGTACCCAGCAGCTCCTGCCTCGCAAAGATCACTATTAGTTCTGGCATCATAATCTCCTTTCTACTGTAAGGTTTCAACAGCCTTTCTGTGCTACTAAAAATTTTATATATAATCAGTACTGTGCCTACAGTTGCCCTGGGGTCCTCACATGTGTGTTCAAGAATTTAAAAAATGCATTACAGCCGGGTGGTGGCAGCACACGCCTTTAATCCCAGCACTCAGGGGTCATGGGCAGGTGGATTTCTATGAGTTTGAGGCCAGCCTGGTCTACAAGAGCGAGTTCCAGGATACAACTAGGACTGTTACACAGAAAAACAGTCTTAAAAAAAAAAAAAGGCACTACGAACCCTGATACCTATGGCACATTAAGAGTTGCACCAGAATCCAATTCACAGATAGACGCTTACTTCACTGTGTGCTGTGCTGGTGAGCTTCAGTCCACTTGACATAAACTAGATCATTGGGGAAGCAGGAACCTCAACTGACAAATGGCCTCTACTGGAGTAGCCGATAGGTTTTCTTGATCTGAAAGGGGCCAACCCACTGTCAGCAGTAACACCCCTGGGCAGGTGACTCTGGGCTGTATGAGCAAAAAGCCAGGAAGCAGCACTCCTCTCATGGCCTCGGCTTCTGGATTCCTACCCTGACTTCCCTCAGGAATGGCCATTATAAGGGAGTGTAGGACAGTGTTTTATCACAGCAGCAGAGAAGCTGAACTAAAACAACACGGTGTTCCTAAAAGGACTTGTCCCACAGTGACCAATGTCTACAGAATGCTTCCCAGCCCCAGGTACAAGACAACAGACAATTACCTTTGGGCTGTCTCCACCTGAAGCTTCCTTTTCATTTTCTGGCTGTGAATTGTCAGCCATTAAATTGAGGTCAGATGGTATCACACGGCCCATTTTGTACCCTGAAGATCCTGCTCCCCGGGGACTGGATGGGCAGGAGTTTGCAGCGCTGTGAAAGAGAGGGGGAAAGTCTACTTTAAAGCAAGCATAGTATTGTTCTTCAGTAAAAATCTGAGATCAGGGAAAACAAACATTTCTTTTTTAAGGTTTTTTTTTTTTTAATGTGTTTTGTCTGCATATATGCTATGTGGGTGCCTAAAGAAGACCAGGATAGGATGTTGATCTCCTGGAATTGGAATTATACTTCCCCAGCGCCCTTCATTTGTACTGCAGGCTGGTTTTAAAGAGGCAGCAATTTTCTGGCTTTAGTTTCTGAATCTGAAGTACTGGAATTGTAAGTATGTGCTACCATGTCTAGCTAAACTGGAAAAAAAATGAGAAAGCAGTATTTCCTCCCAGGAATTCTTTGTGGTATTGAAGATTGCTTCAAGCAATGTGTCAGGAAATGCAATCGTCAGGAGCCAGGGCCCCATGTGCCCTACCAGAGAGAGAAAGCCATCACATCCAACAGGAACTTTTTTAAAAAATTTTTATGTGCACTGGTGTTTTGCCTTTATGTGTGAGGGTGTCAGATTCTCTGGAGCTGGAGTTATAGACAGTTTGAGCTGCCGTGTAGATGCTGGGACTTGAAACCTGGATCCTCTTGAAAAACAGCCAGTGCTCTTAACTTCTGAGACATTTCTCCAGCCCCTAACTTAATTTTTTAAAAAAAGATTTATGTTACATGTTTGAAGTGTTTACCTATGTATACGTGTATCACGTGCACGCCTGGTGCCTGGAGAGGCCAGAAGAGAGTGGTGGATGTCCTGGAACTGGAATTAGATGTTTGTAAACTGCCGTGTTGTGCTGGGAACTGAACCCGGGTCCCTCTGTAAGAGCAGAAAGTGCTCTTTAAGAGCTGAGTCATCTTTCTAGCCTCTTAGAATTTTAAATTTCAGCTTTGAATATGGTTCCAAGAGACTCTGTCACTCTCAGTCTGTGGGAAGTTTTAGAAGAAATATAATCAGATAATCTGTCAGCTCTTCAATGAAAAAAAATATTTCAAAACATGGAAACAGTCTGAGCAGAGATGGCACAGGCCTTTGATTCCAGTACTCAGGAGGCAAAGGCAGGTAAATCTCTCTAAGTTCAAGGCCAGCCTGGTCTACAGAGCAAGTTCCAGGACATGTTTCAAAGCTACACAGAGAAACACTGTCTCGAAAAACAAACAACAAAAAATAGCAACAAAACAACCCCCCCAAATAAATAAATAAAATAAAATAAAAAGAAAAAAACAGGAAATGGGACTAGACTTAAAGCTAGAATCCAGAATCAGGGGCAAAGGCAAGTGGATCTCTGTGAGTTCCAGAGAAGGGGGAGAGGGAGGGAGGGCAGGCAGGAGATGGCTCATTCACTAAAGAGTATTGGCTGCTCTTCCAGCGGTCCTGAGTTCAATTTCCAGTAACCATCCATAATAAGATCTTGTGCCCTCTTCTGGTGTGCAGGCATATATGCAGACAAAACACTGTGTACATAATAAATTAGTAAATTTTAAGGAAGGAGGGAGGGAGGGAGGGAAAAAAAGTGAGCCCCAGACTTAGTCACCAGAGCTCCCCTCAATACTATTCTCCGTCACCACCAAATGAAGGAGCTCATGGATGCCCGCAATTCTGAGAATAATGATGGATGAGAGCTCAGTGAGAAGTAAGTCATTTATACTTTTCCCCCTAAGGCTCAGTGAGAAGTAAGTCATTTATACTTTTCCCCCTAAGGCTCAGTGAGAAGTAAGTCATTTATACTTTTCCCCCTAAGGCTCAGTGAGAAGTAAGTCATTTATACTTTTCTCCCTAAGGCTCAGTGAGAAGTCATTTATACTTTCCCCTCCAAGGCTCAGAATAAGTTGGAAGACAGAGACAGGGCAGTGAAATCTCAATCTCTAGACACAACACAACCCACACCAGGTCTGCACAAGGCACTGGCTGCCCTCTTAACCATCAGTTATGGATGGTGGAGGAAATCACTGGGACCCTAGCCCTTACCTCTGCTTACCTCAGGAGACTTAGGAAGGGTTATGTAACCACTGGTGTGGTGTACTCACCAGACTCTAATTCCAAGGCCACAGAAATGGCTCTGGTAAAACAAACCCAAAGGGATACAAACAAGACAGGATTCCCACAACCTACCAACACGTGAGAATTACAATTCACAACAAAAACTTTGAGCAACTCCTGACAGCCAGTTGCGGTGAAAACAGATAGGGTCACTTTGGGTACAGCTGTGGACATGCGACCTTCAGCCTCTGCTGTACCTGATGGTTCCCGTGGGAGAGGGAAGGGGGCTGATGAGGTGGGCCATGGTGTCTGGAATGTTAATGGTCAGGGGTGAGATGTGTGGCTGCACAGGCTTCACTGGCGACTCTGGGGCTTCTTGCTTCTCTCTCTTCTCACTGGAAAGGGCTGTGAATGTTATCTTGATGTTTGTGCTCGGAAACCTGAAAGTGCACCTGAAAAACAAACCCAATGGTCAGTTCATGTCCGCTGCCCACCAGAAGCCTGAGCTTCCCCACAGGAACTGCAGGTAAGGGAGGCCCTCCCCACTTCAAAATCCACCCACAATGTACACCAAATCATTTAATACCACAAAAAAGGTATTTTATATGACACTAGCCATTCATAATGGCACACACCTGTGAAACCAGCACTTGGGAGGTAGGAGTAAAAGTTCAAGACCAATTCTAGCTAAACAGAAAGTTCAAGAGCAACCTGGGAAATATGAGGCATGCCTTTCACCCCATCGACAGAAGAGAGGGACAAAGAGTGTGTGAGAGACAGAGAAACACAGAGACAGTACCCAGATCAGCATAAGAAAATAGAAAGTATAGACCAAAAATAGAAAAAAGAAAATCAAACACCTGCCAGATGTAGTCCCCAGCAATAGCTAATTTCCCTTTACTTGAACAAAGGTTAACAATGTTAACACTTCCAGCCTCTGTCCTGGCTGAAGATGGTTCCTTCACTGTATTACAAAGGCGACACACAGACAATCTGGAGCTGGGCTGACACACCTAAGGCTTCACTAACATATATTTTAGGTACAAACCAGACCTTCACACCAACTTACAGTACCGTGGGAACCAATTATGTTTAAATGGTCTCTAAATAGGAAAGTAGTTTAAAAGCACAGGTATGTGTCTCTTTATATAAAATAAGTTCAACTGATTTATTAAACTGTTTTCCAAAACATTACTTCCAGTGTGTGGTGGTGGTATACACTTTTAATCCCAGCACTCTGGAAGCAGAGGCAAGTGGATCGCTGAGAATTTGATGCCAGCCTGGTCTACAGAGCGAGTACCAGAACAGCTAAGGCTATGCAGAGAAACTCTATCTTGAAAAACAAAACACAAAATAAGTGCTTCCAACAGATTTCGTGCAACCAACCTATCTCCCTTACAGTGAAGGGACAAATGTCCCTGCTCTCTGGGAAACCATCGCCTGCTCCTGGAACTTCTTCAAACAACTCCAGTGGTTCCTGTTTTCCACTGTGCATTTCTCTTTCATATTGACACCCATGATCTTGGAGTCTCAGGAGTGCAGATTCCTCATCTAAAACAGCTATAGTACCAGCAAATCCTATAATGTTTTGGTTGGGAATTTTTCTCTTCCCTTTTCTTTTTTTCCTTCCTTTTAAGACAGTGTCTCACTATGTAGCCTGGCTGTTCTGAAACCCTATGTAGGGCCAGCTGTCCTTGAACTAACAGAGATCTTCTCATGCCTCTAATGCCCGTGATTATATCTATATTAAATCTCTCTTTTTTTAATGTGAATGGGTGTTTTGCTTGCATGTATGTCTGTATACTGGGTAAGTGCCTGGTGCCCATGGAGGTCAGAAGAAGGCATCAAATCTGGAGTTACAGATAGTTATGAGCCACCATGTGGGGATTGAATCTGGGTCCTCTGTAAGAGCAGTCAGTGCTTTTAACTCTTGAGCCATTTCTCCAGCCTCTTAAAACACTGACTTAAATTTCAACTCTAAACTCGATGTCATGGTACACACCTGCAATCTCAGCACTTCAGACATGGGGGCAGGACCAGTTCAAAGTCAGCCTTAGCTATGACTGTAGCTACACGAGGCTTGTATCAAAAAAACAAAAACAAACAAACAAAAAACAGGGGTAAATTTTTAAAGAAAAAAACTGCTCTTTCTAGGCTGGAGGAGTTTGGAAGAAAAAAAGGGAGACCTGCCAATAAGCCCACGAGTACTTCACTGCCAGTTCCCTCGGCGTCCTCTCGGGAATGAAATAAACACTGAAACTTGGTAACATCAGCGGCCTTAGTTAATCGGAGACCTGCACACAATGAATGAATGTCATACTAGTGGGCGGTACCTTTCCACAGTGAGCCTTGATTTCAAAGACTCTCAGGAGCTGGTGCAGTGTCCCAGCGGCTTGGGATGAGCAATGTGAGTGGCTCATCTGAGTGTCTGAGTTTCTTTTTTGTTTGTTTTGAGACAGGGTTTCTCTGTGTAACAACAGTGCTGCCTGTCCTGGAACTTCCTTTGTAGACCAGGTTAGCCTTGAACTCACTGAAATCTGCCTGTCTGTGCTTCCCAAGTGCTGGGATTAAAGGTATGCGCCACCAACACCAGTTCTGAGTTTCTTTACACAACCAATATTGTCTCAACTTTTCATCTTAGCAATTCTATCCCCAATTCCATTAACAAAGACTCTGAAAAGAGCTCTACCCACTGCTCTGCCTGACCACGTGCCAGAAAATCCGGCTCTATGGTACAGGCCTGTAATGTCAGCTACTCAGAAAGCAGAGACAAGGATCAAAAGCCCAATGCCTGCCTGGGTTATAGAGTGTGGTCCCCCAATCTCAAAATAAAGAGTACAAAGATAAGGATTAGTTCAGTAGTAAGAGTGTATGTGTCTAGCGTGTATGTGCTCTAGCTTCAAACCAGTAAGAAGAGAGAAGAAACGGGGGAGGGGAGGACAACAGGAGGAACAAGTAGAGAATGAACCCATGCAACAGAATGCCATTCAACCACCGCAAAGGAAAACCACTCATGCAAGTAACACAAGTGCATCTCAAACATCATTCAAAGAGAGTCAACACAAGAGTTTGCTCCACCGACTCCATTTCATGAAACCTGAAAACCTCACAACTGATCTAGGAAACTGCCTGGGCTCCCACAGGAAGGTGATGCCTGCAACTCTGAGGGTGAACTGATGCTCTAGTCTCAGACTGCGATGGGCACTCTCAGGATGTACATGAGCATCACTCAAACTCACATTCGGATTGCTCTGTTCTATATGAAGTATACTTCAAAGAAAGCCTACTTAAAATAGCAACCACCCAAGTCAGGATAGCTTAGTGGGTAAAAGTGCCCGCTGTGTAGGCTTGATCACCTGAGTTTGAACCCCAGAAGCGAGGGTGGAAATAAAGAATAAACTCCTGGAAACTGTCCTCTGAACCCCACACATGTTCTGTGAAAAGCATGCGTTCTCACAGACACACAACAATTAATTTAAAGACAAACAAAACACAGTGGTGTCCTCTTCCCACAAACCTGAAAACCACCCTGACACATTTTAGGACGCACACACATTAACTCTGGAGTGGCACACTGGACAAAGTGTTACTTTTGTTTTACCTGTAAGGGTCTGAGCAAAATGAGTATATTGTCTAGAAGTGTTTTTTTCTCATCACTAATAAAGTTGATGATTACACAGCAGTCAAGAGTTTGTGCATGTTTGGCTCTGGGTGAACAAGATTGTCCTCCACCACACTCAGTCACCTATGGTGACAAATGCCACAAGCCCTCCTCGATCTGCCTCACACCCAACACTTCACATCACCTGTGCACTCCATGGAATGGCTAATCAGCACATGAAAAGATCCTCTATGCCAGCAGGGAAAAGCAAACTCAAACTACAGGTACCTGCTAAAGTGCCAGCAATCAAAAGAGAAAATGTCAAAGCACCTGAACTATACAGTCAGTGTCTTTTCTCCCCCAGCACGGCTCTAACCACACAAGGCAAAGGCATGCACCACCACGTAGCCGGAAATAGAAAGCTTAAGGAGCAAACCCAGAAGGAACACACATGAGCTCACCTAAAAATATACACTAGAATTTTCTTAGGAGGCAGAGACAGGTGGGTCTCTGAGCTGGAGGCCAGTCTGATCTACACAGCAAGTCCAAGGACTACATAAAGATATTCTGTTTCAAACAAACAAACATCCAACAAAACAACAGCAAATTTCTATTTAAAAACATCCTTTTCGGGGCTGGAGAGATGGTTCAATGGTTAAGAGCACCTGGGCTCTTGTAGAGGACCTGGGCTCAGTTCCCCAAATCCACACAGCAGCTCACAGCTATCTAACATCAGTTTCAGGGGAGGGCCTGATGCTATCTTCTGACCTCCATGGGCACAAGGCTCACCATGTACACAGGCATAAATGCAGGCAAGACACTCATACACATTAAAATAAATTAAAAATAAACAAAAACATCCATTATCTGGGTGTGGTGGTGTATTCCTTTAATAATAGCATGTGAAGGCAGAGGTGGGTGGATATCTGTAAATTCCAGGTTAGCCTGGTCTACACAGCAAGTTTTTATTAAGTCAGCCAAAGTTACAGTGAGACTGTCTCAAAAGAGGCAATGCAAAACTTCTTTCCTGGAGGCTGAGGCAGGAAGGAAGATCATTGAGAGCTCCACACCAGCCTGGAAGACATAGAGGCCCTGTTACAAAGGAACAAAACCAGCTAAGCATAGCTGTATAGTTTCACACACTTGTGATACTGGAAAGCTGAGACAGGACTACCAAGAACTCAAGGCCAGCTTGAACTATATGATGTTCCAAGATAGTCTGAGCCACAGAATGGTACTTAGTCTCAATAAACAAATAAATACTAACAAGAATAAATAATTTTTTTGAATAAATAAACTTTTTTTTTGTTTTGCTTTGTTTTTCGAGACAGGGTTTCTCTGTGGTTTTGGAGCCTGTCCTGGAATTAGCTCTTGTAGACCAAGCTGGTCTTGAACTCACAGAGATCCGCCTGCCTCTGCCTCCTGAGTGCTGGGATTAAAGGCGCGCGCCACCACCGCCCGGCCCTGAATAAATAAACTTTTGTGATGTTTTTGAGATGGGGTTTCTCTGTAGCTTTGTAGTCTCTCCTGGAACTAGTTCTTATAGACCAGGCTGGCCTCTGCCTCCTGAGTGCTGAGATTAAAGGCCAGTGCCACCACCACCCTGGCTTTGAATAAATAAAATTTTAAGAAAGCTTCCTAACTTAAAATCTATCCAAAGAGCTAGATATGGTGGTGTGTGCCTATAATCGTAACAGTTATGAGTCAAACAGGAGGATCAGAAGGAGTTCAAAGTCATCCTGAGCTATATATTATGTTCCAGGTCAGTCAGCCTGGGATACATGAGATCTTTTCTCACAGACTAACACGGAAGCACTTGAGAATATCCACAGCAGCATTATCCATAATAGTTCCAAATAAAACTATTTTATGTGTTCATCTGGAGTAGAATAAATTGTACTAAATTCACATTCTTAAAAGTGTACAGACATGAAGCCAGGCAGTGGTGGTGCACGCCTTTAGTCCAAGCACCTGGGAGGCAGAGACACGCGAATCTCAAAAGAATTCAAGGCCAGTCTGGTGTACAGACTGAGTTCCAGGACAGCCAGGGCTACACAGAGAAACCCTGTCTCAAAAAAAAAAAAGGAAAGGAAAGGAAAGGAAAGAAAAGGAAAGGAAAGGAAAGGAAAGAAAAGGAAAGGAAAGGAAAGGAAAGGAAAGGACGGAGGGAGGGAGAGAAGGGAGGAAGGGAGAGAGGGGAGGGAAGGAGGGGCTTTACAGAAACGAAACAAACACCAGTTATGTTAAAGACACAGACTATTTTCATAAGCAACTTTCAAATCCCTTTACCTCAGAATCCATTGTTTATTCTATATCCATTCAAAAGCAAAGACACCTAATGCATGATTTAGAATTGCATGATTTAGAATTGCAGGACAGTGGTCCAGAGCCAAGGAGGAGGCAGTGTGGAGGATGCTGATGATATGCATCCTAACACAAGTGGCTTTCACTAAATTTCACCCAGAACAGGATACTTCTGCGTTTGGATTGCAGGAAAGCAGCAACGGCAATGACTCAGAGGGATTAGAGAAACGCTCAAATGAGAAAAAGGGCAGGTAAGGAGTTCTGTGTATTCAGAGAAGTAGGGAGGACGAGGATGAACCCACAGGCTACGGAAGGACCGGGACTAAAGAGAAAACCCGGGAAGAAAGAACAAGAACGCTGAAGAGCATGCCATCCCTTAGCATTTCCTTCTTCCTGCCCTGTATCTTATACAGGTCTGCAGTCCCTTGTCCAAATTTAAAAGCAAAGGTTCTGACAACCTAACCTCAAATCCCCTGGCAGCCCATCTGACCTGCATTGAAGAGTTAATTATAGCCTTCAATTGCCCCACTTAGTGAGAACATCCTTGTGTTTTTGCCTCAGAAGTCTAACAGTCTGGATCACAAGGTGCTCGGGAGTGTGGAATCACACATAGCGCACACGACATCCACTTTTCTTTAGTCCACCAGACCCGCAGGTTTCCAGTGGATTCTAACACTGTGCCACTCCTCACAGAATTTCTCTAAATAGGCACACGAGATGACTATACGAAAAGGAGGAAGTCCCCTAAACTGCTGTCCTAGACCACTAGTTAGTATTTCCACTGTTACTGATAGGCAATAAATGCTCCCTGCATACTTACCTTGGATCACTCTCACAGCAGACCCAAAATTATCCAGAGAAGCAGAGCAGTAACTCCTGCCCTCTATTGGCCGGCATGTCTCAGAGCCAGGAGCAGAGGATCACACACTACCAGACAAAAGTACTAGCTAGTACCCAGTGGGCTAAACAAAATCTTGACTCATAGTTTATATGATCCGTAGTCACTGGGCAGAGAGTATTAAAGGAAATCTCTTTACCCTTAACACACTGAACCTATAACTACTCAAAAAACATTTATTTAAAAAAAGAAATTTTGAGGTGGGTGTAATGGCACAAACCTTTAATCCAGCACAGACAGAGACAGGAGGACCTTTGGGTTTTGAGGCCAGGCTGGTCTACAGAGTAAATTCAGGACAGCCAAGGCTCCACAGAGAAACCCTGTCTCCAAAAACAAAACAATTCCATTCTAGGGCTAAAATGGCTCTCAGTTGGTAGAATGTTTGCCTGGGATCTAAGAAGACCTAGGTTCAATCCCTTCCCTTAGTAACACAAAATGAACAAACAGAAGTTCATTCTAAAAAGGAGTTCATGAGTTACCCTTTATGTATTAACCTGACAACAGGAAACGGCAGTTCATCTTCCTTAGTCCTATTTCCCAAGATCCAACTGTTCCTATGACATGCCAACTTTAACCTCATGAGGAGATTCTACAGAGGAGAAGTTTGTCTGCTTAGTACAGAAAATCTACAGGGGCACGACAGAAAACAGAACACAGTAAGCCAGGCTATGCCCTTGCCCCCAAGACAGGAATCATTTTTCATTCACCTAAAATCCAAAAGAAACAATATTATCAACCCAGTCAAAATGAAGAACTAAATTCTCTTCCTGTCTGAGACAGGCCTGGATAGCAAATTTAGCAATCCTCTTTTACAAAACAAACACACAAAAAAACCTAACCAAAAAAAAACCAAACAAACAAACAAAAAGAAAAACAACAAAAAAAAGCCCACTAGGTTTGCACCCTTGACACACTGTCTTAAATTGTTTAAAATTTCAGATCCTGATGGACAAGATCAGTTCATACAAAGAAAGAATTTAATCTCCATAGTGAGCAAGCAGCTCTTTGTCAGAAATTTTATTAGGCTAATTTATGTTTTTGACATTTTTGCTTATTTATTTGGGGGAAGAAGTGTCCACCCCAGTGTATGAGAGTTGGTTCTCCCCTTCTACTATGTACGTTTTGAGAACTGAACTCCGAACTCAGATGCTGAGGCTTGGTGGTAACCACCTCTATCCAATGAGCCATCTTGCTAGCCCAAATTGATTTTATTTCCTATAATCCCAGATGCCAAACACACATTTTAAAAAACAGGTCTTGATTTCTTATCATAGGAAAAACATAAAATTCAAAGACAGCAAACAGAAAATCTTAATCTGCGAGCATTATTAACTCTAATCCATTTGTTCTAATTTAGCCAGAAATGCAGATGAGGACTGTCAAGGACATTTCCCTCCTTGGGAGTGAGAGGACATTGTTAATTAAAACAATTTGGTCGTTCAGATAAGATGTCCCCCATATTCTCAGGTATTTGAATACTTGGTCCCTAGCTGTTGGCAAAGTTGTGGCAGGCTTAGGAGATGAAGTAAGTGTGTCACTGGTTTTAAAAGCCATGCAGTTTCTAGTGCGCGTGCCCGCCCTCCCTCCCTCCCTAGTCTGTAACAGATTAAAGTCCTCACTTTAGCCCCCAGGTTTTCTGGCTCAAACACCCCCACATACACACCTGTCCCCATAAAACTGGCAAGACCCAGCAGTTTGTTCCCCCAAATACACTTTTCCTTTCTTAAAAAAATTTATTTATTATTTATTTTATGTATGAGTTTTCTAACTATATGTATTATGCCAGAAGAGGGCATCAGATCCCACTATAGATGGTTGTGAGTCACCATGTGGTTGCTGAGAATTGAACTCAGGACATCTGAAAGAGCAGCCAGTGCTCTTAACCTCTGAGCCATCTCTCCAGCCCTAAACTTTTCTTTCTGTCCACAGTGGCCTAGGTCAGTGTTTGCCCTATGCTTTTGCTTACAGAAACTTTTCACAGAATAGCACTTCTACAAACCCCATCTACTTCAGGGAGTTTTCAAAGTTCTTTATAACAAGTATTATCACAGATTTTCAAATACAATTTGATCATTTAAAAGACTACCTGCGGGGTGGGCTGGGAGTGAAACAGTGAGAGCAACAGAACGCAAAAGACAGACAGACAGACAGACAATATCAGCATCTCGTCAATTCAGGTTAAAACGTATTCAGACCTCTGAGACATAATTTTCTTCAGACAACTCCAAAAACCAGACTACAATCCTATTCACAGGTCAGCTGACAGCCCTTCATTCAGTGTCTGACCTGGCATGGTGAAGAACCACCTACAACCACTTGCAATGCAGTCATCTTTCCTAGCAATGTTTTCTAACTTTGAGTGTTTACCAGTAGAAGCTGAAGGCAGTCTCCAAATCTGTTTCTGCTCCAACCCTAAGAACTCAAGTAAAAAGCAAAGAAAAAAAAAGAAAAAAAGAAAGAAAAAAACTTCAAGCCAAACCACCAAACCTCAGTGCTTTAGACAAATTAATTTAGTCCAAAAACAAAAGATACTGCCTGAGGCATGGGCTTTGAGACCTTCTCTGGGAATCAAGACATTCCAAAGTATCAGTATGTATGATATTTACACTAGAATGTAAATAAGTCACTTGGGTTGCTCCCCAGGCAAAGTGCAAGACTGACCAGAGATGATGGTGGGCCTCGTTAAACCCAATTCCAAGACTGGGAAGACCGGCTTTCAGATGATCTATCAAAATAACAGCCATATACATGCTCTATCTCAGTTACTAGATGAAAGGTTCACATGGCTCTCAACCAACCAACAACCCCCCCAGCAAACTACAAGGAGAATATGACTTCCAATGCTGATAGTCAAGACTGATAACAAGGTTATGTTATGTTATGTCCTAAGGTACATAAAGAAACAGGAAAGGGTGACTCACCAAAGAAGCAAACAAGATTTATGTATATTGCTTGGTGCTAGACCCTATGATTAGCGTGTGTTAGACCCTCTGTTCAATCTCTAATGTACATAGCCACACAAACAAGAACCGAATAGAAAGAAACCATTATTGAAGAAAGGCCAGGTACTGGACTTACTACACAACAACTTTAAAACAATTTCCTTAGCCAAGCATGGTGGCTCATGCCTGCAGTCCCAGTATTTGGGAAGCTGAGATTCAAGGCCAACCTAGGCTAAACACTGAGTTCTTGTCTCAAAAAACAAACAAATGAAATAAAATTTGGGAACTGGAGAGTTGGCTCAGTGGTTAAGGGAGTATACTAACTGGCAAGGACCAGAGTTCAGGCCCCCAGCAATAAAACTGTGAACAGTTCACAATCACCTACAACTCCAGCTCCAGAGTTTCTGACGCTTCTGGCCTTCCTGGGCACATATAGACACACATACAAATAATTAAAAACAAAATAAGTCTTAAAAAAAGAAAGAAGTTGAGTGTAGTAACTCATCCCTTTAATCACAGCACACAGAAGACAAAAGTAGCTGGATCTGAGTTCAAGGCCTGGCCAGTGTTGAACTAGAGTAGAAAGACTCTGTCAAGAAAGAAAGAAAGAAAGAAAGAAAGAAAGAAAGAAAGAAAGAAAGAAAGAAAGACAGACAGACAGACAGACAGACAGACAGACAGACACCAAGAAAAACTTCTACAAGAGAGCAGGATGGTTTGTTAGTCCTAGCACTCAGGAGGCAGAGGCAGGAGGACTGACTGTAACAAAACAACATGGTCTTCAGAGGTCCAGAGCAGATGTCTCAAAACAAACTAAGAAAGAAATATTTTATCTTTGAAAAGCTAATTTCAACAAGTTTGACAGTATTCTATAAGAAACAGGGAAGGGAAGGAAGTGAAAGTCGAGCTACCAAGTCACTATACTCAGGCTGGTCCAGTCAGGATGGTACGCACAACTGGAAAAGGCACGGTTTGGGAGCAGGATTTGCTCCAGCTGGACACTCTCAGGAGCAGCTCTCCCCAGACCTCTGCAAGGACAGTCACCAGAATAAGCAAATAAACAAAGACCACCACACCCTACTTCCATCTAAGACACACAGTAATCTAGGTCAGATGAGAGCAAGAGTCACACGTGGTCTGTGAGAGAAGCAAAAACAAGCAAGAGTGGTGGGAATATAGGGAAGACCAGGTCCTTCTGTCTAGCATCAAGATAAGACCAATAGCAGGTCTGCCTTGTTCCTCTAAGAAACTAATAATGGTTTTCAATCACCACCATGAGTTCTAAACATGGAAACACATTTTCACTTACTTAAACCGTTTGTGTATATACCCAGGCTTCCACAGGTTGCCTCTCCATCAATCAACCATATTTAGCTTTAAAACACATAGTACAAAACCAAAAGCCACTTTGGATAGTCCATCATCAACCAAAACAGGAATAGGTGGCTGGGCATGGCAGCCCACACCACTATCCCAACACGAGAGGCACAGGCAGGCAAACGAGTTTGAGGCCAACCTGGTCTACATAATGAGACTGTCTAATGGGGATGGGGGGTAGATTTGATCCAACAGGTATAAGGCCATAAGTATGACTCCCCAGAAGTAGAGATAGTTATAGAATCAAAGGTGAATTGCCTGTAACATCCTGTCTTGTTCTGCAGCATTCACGAAACACCAAGGTTTGCCGTTTTGTTTTGTTTGGGGATTTACTTGTATCTTACATGTAAAGGTCTTTTGGTTGTATGTATGTTTGTGCACCACGTGCATGCCTGGCACTCAGAGGCCAGAAGGCAGCAACGGATCCCTTGAAACTGGAATTAGAGTCAGCTGTGGGTTCCCTGTAAGAGCAGTAAATGCTTAGAACTGCTCAGCCATTTCTCTAGCCACCTCCCAAGTTTGTTGCTGTTCTGTTTTAAGATTTATTTTTGCTTCTTGAGACAGGGTCTCACTGTCTGGCCTGTAATTTACAAACCAGGTTGGCCTTTAACTCACAGAGATCTCTTCCTGCCTCTAGATCCCAAATTCTGGAATTAAAGGTGTATACCACCACATCTGGCCTAAAAATTTATTTCTATTTTCGTGTCTGTGTGTATGTACAATGGGGGGGGGGCACTAAGAACCAAATCCAGGTCCTCTGTAAGAGCAGCCAGTGTTCTTAACTGCTGGGCCATCTTTCCATCCCCCAAAAGTCAAATTTTAAAAGCGTGTATTGATGGGCTGGTGGTACACACCTTTAATTCCAACATTCAGGAGGGAGAGGGCAGGCTAGTCTCTGAGTTAGAGGCCAGTCTTGTCTGCAGAGCAAGTTCCAAGACAGCCAGGGCTACACAGAGAAACCCTGTCTCAAAATAAGATTAAAAATGAAACAAAACAAAGCCTACATACATCAAGGGCCAGTGAGATGGCTCAACAGGTAAAAGCACTGGCTGCCAAGTCTGCCAACCTGCATTCTATCTCTGGAATTCATACAGAAGAGAGAACCAACATGGGCTGTCCTCTGACATATATGTATGTATACATGTGTATCCTCTGACCTACATAGAGCATTTTGTACATACCCATACATATCTTTCTTTATGCCTACCTTGAACAATTCACTAGTAAACACCTGTGTAGTGATATTTTGTTTATGATTTAACAATTAAAGCTTGCCTGAGATCAGAGTGCAGAGTTAAGCCACTAGAGGCCAGGGAGTAGTGGCTCACACCTTTAACCCAGCACTAGGGAGGTAGAGACAGGAATGATTTGGCTGGGAGGAGAGAGGAGCTCAGTGCAGTCTGAGGTTTAGCAGAGACAGGGAGTCTGGAGATGCAGCCTGAGGACTGAATTACCCCTTCGATCTGAGAATTGGTAGAGGTAAAAAAACTCTCTAGTGGCTGGCCTCTCTGGTTCTCTCATCTTTAGCATTAACCTCTATATTTGACTCTGGGTTTTTATTATTAAGACCAACTAGAGGGCTGGAGAGAGAGAGATGGCTCAGAGGTTAAGAGCACTGGTTGTTCTGCCAGAGGTCCTGAGTTCAGTTCCCAGAAACTACATGGTGGCTCACAACCATCTGTAATGAGATCTGATGCCCTCTTCTGGTGCGTATGTGTGTATAATTAATAAATTAATTTAAAAACAAATTTAAGAAAGACCAACTAGAATTCGTGCTACACACCTGAGTCCCATTAAGTCCCTTGACCTAGAGGAGGTCACAGGTCACAACTCCAGGAAGAGAACCTGAAGAGGAGCCATTCAGATCCACAGACTATATACTCAGGACCTGAATGGTTATTTAGGTATATTTAGAATATGCTCTAGTAGAAAAGTGGACAAAGTAGACAAAGACTCATTAAAAAGCCAGGATGGGGGCTGAAGAAATTAAGAAGACTGGCTGCTCTCCCAGAGGACCCAGGTTCAATTCCCAGCACCTACATGGCAGCTCATTACTGTCTGTAACTCCAGCTCCAGGAGTTCCAACACCTTCATACATATACACAGGCAGACAAAACACCAATGTACATAAAATAAATAATTTTGTAAAAAAAATCAGAATGCACAGCTAACCTTTAAGCCACGGAGGCCACACCAAGCTCAGATGGGCATGGAAATGACCTCTAACAGTTTAGAAATGGCAAACGTAGCATTTTCACAACTCCTCTCGTGTCTCTAGCAAACCTGTTTATATCCACTTAAGAGAGAACCAAGAGATGAGTTTTGCTACTGCAGTTGCGTGAGTCTCAGTATCTTGGATAGCTGTCACTTACTGCTATGGTGACTCTAATGCACACCTAACCGGTCCACTCTCCCTGCAGTAAACCAGGGTGACAAAAGTAGAACTCAGGTAAAAAACAAAAAATAAAACAGCTGGGCAGTGCTGGTGCATCTCTGTGAGTTCAAGGCCAGTCTGGTCTACAGAGCCTGTACCAGGACAGCCAGGGCTACACAGTGAAACCCTGTCTCAAAAAAGCAAAGCAAAACAAAACAAAACAAAACCCCAACCACTGTAGACCCAACCCTCAGTAACCATAAATGTGCACAGAAGACTATGTCACACTAAAATCAACTGGACAGAAGTTTGTCTAGTGGACGAACCAAAGCTACCGCGGCCATGGGACAGAGCTGTGCCAATCAGACACTCCTAGGCTCCTTCTCCAGGGTTAGAATGGGCATGCTATGGTGAAAGCAGGTAGGGATCTAGTTGGATAACACCAACACAGAAACACAGTAACTTGGAGTTTGGGATTTTGGGTTCCTTTTATAACTACAATAATATTTTTCTAAGCTACAGTGGAACCACCTTTTGAGGCTTAAACATAACCATTACAAATGTTTAACTTCAACCTTGACCCTGGCATCTTTTTAGATTTTCTACAAAGAACCTTCCTCCCTCTCCCCCCAAATTCAGCAGGCTCTCATCAAGTCTGCTGAGAATCATTAACAAAGAGGATCTTCAGTACTCAATTCTCAGCTCTAGAACCAAGGTCCTTCCCTCAACCACAAGGCCCACCTCAAGTGTCAGACAGAAGAGGACAAGACGAGAGCAGCTTTTGTTATAGGCACAAGTCAGATACTGTTGTGGGGCAAAACTGAGATGTCTTTCTCATAAGTTACAGGCATATCTAGTTTGAAAGAGAATTAGGTCTCAAAGGAGTTCACTGTAAAGCAAGAGTGTGCACCCGATGTTATTCTGACCTCCACACATGTACCATGACACACATTAGTTCCCCACAAATAACACACGTGTATTTTTTTTAATCTGTCAAAGGCCAACAGGATGTCTCAGTGAATAAAGACATCTCAGTGTGATCCCAGAACCCACATACATAATAGAGAGAACCAGTTCCCTATGTTGTCCTCCTGTGAGTCTACATATGTGCCCCCACACACATGTGCCCACACACACACACAAAATAAATGTTTTGAAAACTGTCATTGCTGACACCTGGGACTGTCATCCATTGTAGGGATCTGTCCTGAGTACTGCGGAATTTGTGCCAGCATCCCTGGCCTTTAATCTCTGCATGCCAGTACACCAGCCTTCTACATATGCCTAGAAAACATGTCTACATTGCCTAAAGTCTTGAGGAGAGACATCAGAACCACTTCTTGGACTACTACAGCTTTCACTGTATAAGGTACACAAGCTTTGTCAAAAGGTCAATTAGAGCAAAAAGCAGATACTGTCTAAAGAATTCCTAGAATCTGCTTCAAAGTAGCTACACACTGCAAATCCATGTGGAAGGAAGGTAGTACCTCTCAATGAAGCTGAGTCTCAAGAAGAGTCCTTACATCTTCCTGTGCCACCACTCCTGGGATACGAGAGGTAACAACTTAATAGGATGCTCAACACATGCTTTGAGTGACAGCAATAGCAACATGTGCCTATGACAGATCATGGTTCGCTTAAATTAAATTAGTGAATTCAAAAGACCAGAAGCATGAAAGCTGACAAATATATTGTCATTATTTAAGATGGTATAAATCGCCTTTGCTTAAAAACAAAACAAAACCAAAAACATAAGCGGGGCTGGAGAGATGGTTCAGTGGTTAGAGCACTGGCTGTTCTTCCAAAGGACCTGGGTTCATTTCCCAGCACCACATGCTTGCTCACAACTATCTGTAACTCCAGTTCCAGGGAATCCAACACTCTCACACAGACATACATGCAAGCAAAATATCAATGCCATAAAATTAAAACAAATGGAGACAGAGGCAAGAGGATCTCTGTGAGTCTGAGGCTAGCCTGGTCTACAGAATAAGTTCCAGAAAAGCCATGGCTACACGGAGAAAACCTGCCGAGAGAGAGAGAGAGAGAGAGAGAGAGAGAGAGAGAGAGAGAGAGAGAGAGAGAGAGAGGAGAGAGAGACAGACAGAGACAGAGAGAAAACCAAGATAAAATAAGAAAAGAAGAACTGGACAAAATATACTATCTGTACTATCCAAGCTGGGTGATGGTGGCGCACACCTTTAATCACAGGGGAGGCAGAGGCAGGTGGGTCTCTGTGAGTTCAAGGTCAGCCTGGTCTACAAGAACTAGCTCCAGGCCAGGCTCCAAAGCTACAGAGAAACTGTCTCGAAAATCAAACAAAACAAAACAAACAAACAAAAAAATATTATCCAAAATACTAATTGTTTTCCTTAGAAATTAACTTGTTTTAGAAACCCTCTTTCTCTCTCTTGTTTAAAAACAAAACAGAAACAGTTGCACTTTCCCAATGGAGAAGTCTGTACTCACTACCACATCCTCTCCTGGAGTATTTCCAAAAGTGCACAAAGCTGTCTTGTGCTTCTGCAACTGGCGATACAGAGGGACCTTCTAGAACACGGGGTGAGAGCAGATGAGGGAGCCATATCCAGCTAGAATCCCATCCTACTATACCAGCACCTGAGCATGTCTGCTCAAGAGTAATGTGGTAAACCAACAATTAATGGCACAAATAACGACTGTTACCAGGCAGCTATGCTGTGCCATTTCTAGGGATTGCAAGTCTTTGGGGGATTTGGTACTGAACCTGATAGACTAGCAGGGGGAAAAAAAACTGTGTGAGAAGAGGAATTAGAACTCAAGAAGATAATGACAACAGACCACAAAGTGCTGTGGACAGCAAAGAAGCCCTCTTGCCTCTCTAATCTTGGCAGCAAAAGGGTAACTTACTGCCAGGCTGTTCTTGAGAATAACATGTCACCAACCACCCCCAGGGTACCCTAAGCTGCTGTGCCACCTGGAAAGCAAGAGATGACTTTCAAAGCTTACAGAACTCAGCTTCAAATGCCCACTTCTCCCAGAAAAGAGGTTATGTTCTAGGTCTCATGTATAAATATATATATGGATTTTAAAAATACAAATAAAAAGCAAACAGAGACTGACAGAAGCCAAGAGGGACAATCACAGCATTAACAACCACATGGTGGCTCACAGCCATCCATAGTGGGATCCGATGCCCTTTTCTGGCATAAAGGTTACATGTAGATAGAGCACCCACAAATAAAATTAAACAAACAAACAAACAGACCTTAAAAAAAAAAAAACGGGGCCAGGCTGAGCTGTGGTGGCACACACCTTTAATCTCAGCACTCAGGTGGCAGAGCCAGGCAGATCTCTGAGTTAGAGGCCAGCCTGGTCTACACATTAAGTTCTAGAACAAGGTGGAAAGACCCTGTCTCAGAAAACAAAACAAAGAACTTATTTGGGGGTTGGGGTGGTGTAGTGAGAGCTGCAGGCTGTGTTCCTGCCGCCCAGCTCCTGGCCGCCTGGCTAGCTTATGCCCCAAAATAACAACACACAAACTGTATTCATTTAAACACTGCCTGGTCTCATTATATCTAGCCTCTTCTTGGCTCTCATATCTTGCCTAACCCATATTTAGTAATCTGTGTAGCACCAGTCTTACCGGGAAAGATTCAGCATGTCTGACCTGGCGGCTTGCTTCATCACGTCTGCCCTAGAGAGGAGAGGCATGGCGTCTGCCTCACTTCCTCCCAGCATTCTGTTCTGTTTACTCCACCTACCTAATTTTCTGTCCTATCAAGGGCCAAGGCAGTTCCTTTATTAACCAATGAAATCAACTCAAAACAGAAGACTCCCACATTAGGATGAGACTGGAATGATAGTCCAGTGATTAAGAGAATTTACTGCTCTTGGAGAAGATCCACGTTTGGTTCCCAGCACCTACATCAGCTCACAACCACCTGTAACTCCACCCCTGAAGAATCTGACACCCATGCACTTACATATATTGTAAAGAAAACATTTTTAAAAGTTGCCTAAACAAACAACAAAAAAAATGCTTATTTTGATGTTATATTTAAGTCTGCTACCATGACGACAACAGGAGCAACCCCAAACTTTATGGTCCCACTGATTTCTTCTCTTTTTGGGGGGGGGAGGGGGAAGGGTTTTGGAGACAGGGTGTCTCTGTGTAGCCCTGGCTATCCTGGAACTCACTCTGTAGACCAGGCTGGCCTCGGACTCAAAGAGAGATCCACCTGCCTCTGCCTCCACATGCTGAGATGAACCATGGTCTTAGGCACTGTGCAGCAAGGGACCAGTCCTCTAAGAGGACTTTCTTTACTAGACTGCATTAGCACTTTTCTATTGCTGTGATGAAATACCATAACAAGGCAACTTAGGGAAGAAAAAGTTTATTCTGGAATAATCTTATCTAAAGGAATAAAAACCATTACAGTGTAAGGTACAGCAGCAGGCATGGCAGGAGGAGCAGGAAGCTAAGAGATCAGATCTTGAACCATGAGTTTGAAATAGAAAAAACAAAACTAGAAGCTTTTAATTTCAAAAGCTTACCCTGAGGGACATATCCCTGCAAGGCACACCTCCTCAACCTCCCCAAACAGTCCCTACAGGGGACCCAATATTCAACCATCTGAGCCTGGGCTGGGGGGCATTTTCACTAAAGTGAAAGCACTGTCCCACCAGCCAAATAAACCCACTTCCCCCTTAAGGTCGCTCCCAGCTTGGATGCCCTCTACTCCAATGCCAGGCTATAGGCTCACTCACCTGCCCACCTTCAGGAGCCCCAAGAGAACCGAATCCAGAACACCAGTGCTTCCAGAGTCACAGGGTCTCAGAACTAAAATATCACATTTCCCTTGTAGATTCCCTTGCACACATGACTGAAGAACAAGGATGTTCAGAATCATGTGGGGGTTTGTTTTTAGAAAAACACATTCCCCTGTTGTTGCCATGCAATACTGAGTCCCAAGTACCCATCCACAGTGGGCACAGGGTTCACTGGCCATTGCAGAGACAACCAGAGTACCAAAGATATTCACCAGAGCCTGGATATGCCAAATACACACAGAATATACTCTTCCACTGAATCAATCACACTTTAAACCTAAACTATTGTACTTCATAATTCTTCTAAATTATCTTTGAATTTTGTTTTCTTAGACAGGGTGGCACTTGGAACCATGGCTAGCCTGGAACTCACAGAGATCCTCCTGCCTCTTCCTCCCAAGTGCTGGGAGGCAGGCACTAAGATGCAGGGCACCTCTTTGAATTTTTAAGTAAACTACAAAAAGTAAAGATGTAAAAGTTGGAACTAGATAAAATCATGATGGTTTAAACAAGAGATCAACCAGAGAAATACTGTTTGGGGAAGGAGAGAGAGAGAGAGAGAGAGAGAGAGAGAGAGAGAGAGAGAGAGAGAGAGAGAGAGAGAGAGAGATAAAGGCTGGGGTAAAAGACTCACTAAGAGTTCAAGGCCAGCCTAACACCACACTGAGTTCCCAGTCTGCCTGGCCTGTAGAGGAATAATACATCTGAAAACAAAATAAAACAAGTATTTACACCAGGTGTAGGTGTAATCCTAGCTCCCTGATGGAGACAGGAAGATCTCCAGTTCAAGGTCACCTTGGTCTCCATAGTCAGACTGTCTCAAAAAACATAAAAATAAAAACCATTTCAGCCTCAGCACAATTATTCTTTTACACTCCCTTTTAAGTGTGTGTACATGTGTGTATTTGTTTAAAATCCATTAAAAAGAATTTGGGCAGTTAAGAGTGCCGGCTCAATGATTAAGAGCACTGGCTATTCTTCCAAAGCACGCAGGTTCAAATCCCAGGACACATATGGCAGATCACAACTGTCTAACTCCAGCTCCAGGGAATCCAAATCCCTCTTCCGGCCTGTGAAGGCACCAGAAACAAATGGTAAACAGACAAATACTTGCAGGTAAAACATCTATACACGTAAAGTAATAATAAAATTTGAAGAACAGATTTAAAAAATAATTTGGGGCTAGAGAGATGGTTCATCAGGTAAGAACACGTACTGCTCCTTCAGAAGACCTGAGTTTAGTTCCCAGCACCTGTCAGTTCATAGCCACCCCTAACTCCAGCTACAGGGGATCCCGATGCCCGAGGATACATGCCCTCAACATGTACATACCAACACACAGACACACATTCACAAGTTTTCTTTAATCTAAGTGTTTTAATTTAATTTCAAATTTGATAAAGTAATAACAATAAAAAAGAACTTGTAGCAAGACAGCTCACTGGTAAGGCTCACACGGCCACAGCTGACAACTGGGGAAACTGCTGTCCTCTGGCCTCCCTGTGTGCTATGGAGGATGTAAGGAAGGCACGCGCATAAACAAACATTATATGTTTGTTTGTTTTGGAGCAGGGTCTTGGATAAGCATGGCTGTCCCGCAACTCTCTCTGTAGAACAGGCTGGCCTTGAAGAACTCACAGAGATCCACCTGCCTCTGCCTCCTGAGTACTGGGAATAAAGGCGTGTACCACTCACTATACCTGGCAACAAATGTAATTTTAAATGTATTCTGTTTTAAGTGGATGGGTACTTGCCTGCATGTGTCTGTGCACTATGTGTATGCCTGGTGAGCACCGTGTTCAGAATAGGGTACCTGACACCTAAGAGTGACCCAACGGTTGCAGCTATAATGTGGACGAGCTGCCAATTGAAGCTTAGGTCCTCTGCAAGAGCAACAAGTGCCTCAACCACAGAGGCTGGTAAATTCCTCTTAAAAGTGAGCTCTGCAGCCCAGCAGTGTCCCATTCTGGAACACCCTTCCAAGGCTATGATATATAGCACACATATCAACCTAACTTAAAAGCACAGCTCTTATCTATCTCCAAAAACTGAAAGCGATAAAAACTTCCGTCTGTGGCAAAAGCTACACTAGCAAAGATCTAGAAAAGGAACCCTGGGGAATAATTAGCATTTCCTGGAGAGCAAAGTTGTTTTTCACGCAGAGCAAACAACAACTTTCTCCAACCAAAGAAGTAAATGAAATTGTTTTGTACTACGACTGACAGTCCCTACTAGGCTCCCTTGTCACCCTAAGTGACCTGTGACAAGTCCTTAAAAACCAAACACCTTTTGTTCTTGATTTTAGTTTTACGAGACAGTGTCTCGCCATGCAATTCAAACTGATCTAGAGTTTATTACACAGTCCAACTGAGCCGGAAACTCAAATTTCTATCTACTGCATCGGCCTCCAGAGTGCTGGGATTACAGGTTGTAGACATCACACCTGGCTAGAGATGCTTTAAAAACAAAAACAAACAAAAAAAACTGCTGAAAGTATCCAGTTTTCCCAGATGTCTTAAGATTCTGGACAGTTTTTAAATCCTTCACGTTTGAAGTTTTCTATTTTTTGGCTACAAAAAAACTGGGAAAAGATTACTCTTAGGCTTAAGACACTGCCCTCAAAATTTTTTGCCACTGAAAATGTGAAAAAGAAAAAGTAACAAGATACCTATTCTTGATTTAAGTTGGGTATTAAGTTCGGGTCAGTTTTCCGACTACACACAGCTTAACATCTCCCTTGGGTGCGACCTCCCTGATGGTTATAACAACTTATGCAAACTCCCAGAAGGCACAGAGAGCCCATAAAACTTCCACCCACCAACACAGGTGATGAAGGTAGGGAGAGCCGGTGGTTGATGGCAGAAATGACGGTCTGTGTCCTGGGAGTCCCATGTCAGACTGGACAAAGGGTTGTGGACTGCAATACCAATGCATGGGATCTGACATAGGGGGGCCAGCAGGTTAAACATCCCTGGTGGAATCTGCGGATGTGGTCCAGTTCGAGTAGGGCGTTAAACTAGGGTGGGTCCCTAAGTCTAGATTCTGGCTGTAGGTCACAATCAGTGAATTGGTCCTGGTGCTGAATCTAGCCTTGCTCCTGGATAGCGGTCAGGTTCCCTCCCGAAGGGTGACCAGAGGTCTGGTTCAGGGTCTGATCCCGCTCGTAGGTAGCTGGGGTGGTGGGTCTGGGTCCTGGCTGCCCCCAGGATCTGGGTCCCTCCCTCCCGAGGGGTGGCTAGCGTGGGTCAGGTCCAGGCCGCAGCCCCCGCCCGCCACTTACACGCGCGGCAGCTGCAGCGGCGGCGCCCCGCGCCGCTGGAACACCCCGTCCACGAACACGCCGTTCTTGCCGAGACAGCGCAGGTAGAAGTCGCCGCCCGCGTCCGGCCGGGGCTGCGCGGGTTCCGGGGCGGCCGCGCTATGGCCGCCGCCCGGGGGCGTGAAGATCTCCAGGTGGCGCCGCGAGATGAAGCTCGAATGGCCCATGCTCACGTCCACCGAGCCCTGCGACGAGTTGCGCCCGATGGTCACCGAACGCTTCTTCATGAGGTACTCGAACTCGCGGCCTTCGAGCCGCGCCACGGCCCAGCCGCCCGGCGGGGATCCGCCGCCCCCGGCCCCGCCGCCCGCGGGAGGGGCGCCCGCGCCCGACAGCGCCGCCGCGGCCGCCATCGCCTGCGAGGCCCGGCCGATCCGCGCGGGCGCCCTGGCGGGCCGAGGCCCGGGCGCGGTCGTGGGCCGCGCGAGCCGAGCACGGTCGCCGAGACCGCCGGCCGGCGAGGAGAGCTGCGAGGGCGGGAGCTCGCGCGGCCGCGCGCCGGGCCCGACGACGGACGGGCACGCTGGCCAATGGGCGCGGCGCACGCAGTGGGGCTACCGAGCCCGGCCAATGGCGAGCCGCGCCGCCGAGCGCCCGCACGTCCGGCGGCGTCGCGCGACGCAGCTTGGCCGCGGCGGCGCGGAAAACCCGGGGCGGATGGGGAGCTGGCGTGGGGCCGCGCGCGTTCGCGGGGTGAGCCGGGGTCCAAGGTCACGACGGACGCGGGTGCGCCCCGACAGCCGGTGGCCACGCTCGTACTGCGCCCTAGGCTACGTCGAGTCCCGCACGCTGCACGGCTAGTGTGACACAGCGCACCGCTGCAACTCAAAACTACCCCGGTGTATAGTTCTGCACTCAGTAATTCATAGCAATGACTGCAAATCTGAACGTTTTGCCAGTGTGTGTGCGTGTGTGCGAGTGCGTGTGTGTGTGTGAGAGAGAGAGAGAGAGAGAGAGAGAGAGAGAGAGAGAGAGAGAGAGAGAGAGAGAGAGAGAGAGAGAGAGAGAGAGAGAGAGAGAGAGCCAGCCCATCACTCCCATTAAAAAAGAAACCATCACGGGGGCCGTGAGAATAGCAGAGCCGTGCAGATAGAGCAGACTGTGAGGGGCTCAAAAAGCCAGTGCCATACAGGGGTGAAGCTCAGGCCCCAGTGTCTTTTCCAGGACCGAAGGGCAGCGATGCACCTGCTTTGGTTCTGCTAAGGGAGGCACGTGGTCATGAGGAACGTCACACCAACATGGTGGCCCCTAGGTGCTGGCTGATGCGATGCAGTGTTCTCTCACTGAGGCACAAAAGGAGTTCAGGTCAGGGACCGTATAGTGGAGTGGTTAGAGCAGGCTGTACTTACTCTGCAAAAGAGCTTCTAAATAGCGGCCCCGGGCGAGAGGCGTCAGAACGTTTCGCATTTTAATTCATTCTGTGTGTCCCAGCGATAAATGTAATGACAATCAATGTGTCTCTATAACATTGCCATGTCTTTTTTGACATATAGATGACTAATCACCGTACAAATTCCTAAAGGCTGACTGCTTTGTACTATAAATATGGAAGAAAGACATTTCATTAAACATTCATTTGAGGGATTGTAGATGATGTAGAGATAACCATGGAAATAACTAGGTAAACGTCTAGAGACAAAACGCAGTCAAAGGACAATGCGTAGTCAAGAGCAAGAAGTGTTTCGCCATCACTGACAGCGACTGAGCTTCTACTTTATACACGTTCGAGCCCAGGGCCATTTTGAGGCTGCACTGTGCTTCAAGCATCTACCTATAACAGGGATAAATCTTTTTCCACTCTCCACCAATTTTTGTCCAATAATTTTTTACACAATCCTGGTAATAACAGGTATACAAAATAAACATACAGTTATGTTGCTTTGTTTGGTTTTTGTGGTTGATTTTGGTTTTTTTGGGGGGGAGACAAGAGTCTTGTTCTCTAGCTCTGATTGGCCTGGAACTTACTATGTAGGTCAGGATCACCTAGAACTCATAGAGATCCACACCTAGAACTCATAGAGATTCACCCACCTCTGCTTCCCAAGTGTCGGAATTAAAGGCACGTATCACACCATATCTGGCCAAACCAAACACTTATAATAAATTATAAAGATATTTATTTTAGAGCAATTATTCAACGTACATGTTTAGCTTTTATTAGCGTAAAGCAAATTTGCATACTAATAGGGTCCATGTGCTTGTCTAGTTATATATATGTATTATATAAGAGTAAATGCTTCTCTCTCGTAGGATGTGTGAACACCACGGATTGATGTCAGGATGTCTTCCCCAATGTTTATTTTCCTTGTCTTTTTGTGAGACAAGGTCTCTCAATGAACCTGGAGTTCACCTTTTGGGCAAGGCTGGCTGACGAGTTAGTCCCCAGGATCCACCTGCATATACTTCTTCCTATGCCCCACCCCCACCCAGCTGAGTATTTGATCCTGCAGGACACAGAGCATCTTTGATGATTTTCAGTTGCTCCATATGCTGAACGTTTGATCCTGCAAGACATAGAGCATCTTTGATGATTTTCAGTTTGATCTGTATGCAGGGTATCACTATGTAGCCCTGACTGGCCTAGAACTCAGAGTCACCTTTCTCTGCCTCCCTAGTACTGAAACTTAATGCATACTCCAGCAAATTTTGATGTTATGATTATCACTGCTAAGAATACTGCTTTATATAAATACACAGCTACAAAATGGCAGAAGTGTGTTTAGTATCACCTAAATAGTTGGGAATATTTTCTCCAAAAACAAATGTAAAATAAAAATCCTGCTGGGTGGTGTTGATGTAAGCCTTTAATCCCAGCATTTGGGAGGTAGAGGCAGGCAGATATCTGTGAGTTCAAGGCAAACCTGGTCTACAGAGCTAGTTCCAGGACTTGCTCCAAAGCTACACAGGGAAACCCTGTCTCAAAAAAACAAGACAAAACAAACAAACCAACCCCCAAAATCCTGACACCTGATGGAAGGGCTAAAATTGACTGACATTATAAAGACCTGGCAATGACGTGAAGTGACTGGGAAGAGAAATTAGTGAGACACTATGGGAGATGGTTTGCTTCCTTCTTCTCTTCCTTTCAATCTACTCCAGGCTGGCCTAAAATACTGAATGTTTTGAGGATGACCTTGAACTCTCATTCTAATGCCACCTCCCAAATGCTGGGATAAAGGCATTTGCTTCTCGTGCCTGCTTACTTGGTGCTCAGGATGGGCCTAGGGCTTTGCGAATGCTAGGCAAGGGAAATACCTGATCTGAACAATATACATTGCAGATTGAATTTTAAAAAAATATTCTGGGTTTTGTCTTCTTCTTTGTTTGTTTTGGGTTTTTTGTTGTTTTGTTTTTGTTTTGGAGACAGGGTTTCTCTGTAGCTTTGGAGTCTATCCAGGAACTCACTCTGTAGACCAGGCTGACCTCAAACTGAGATTTATCTGCCTGGTTTTTTTTTGTTTTTTTTTTTGTTTTTTTGTTTTTGAGATCATCCCACGCGTAGCCCTGGCAGACCTGGAACTCACTACGTGGATCAGGATCAGGCTGGCCTTGAACCACAAAGATCCACCTGCCTCTGCCTCCAGTGCTGGTTTAAGATTTTTTTGTGTGTGCCAGGTACACATGGTTACTTGCAGAGGTCAGAAGAAGGTATCAGTTTCCCTGGAGCCATAGTTAAAAGTGGTTAAGTCACCTGATGTGGATCCTGGGAACCAAACTTGGGTCCTCTAGAAAAGTAGCAAGCATACTTAGCTGCTGAGCAATCTCTCCAGCTACCCGCATTCCCAAATTTACTGTCAGGATCTGAAGGAGAATCTCACTGGGCGGTGGCTTTCCTGTAACCCCAGCATTTGGGAGATGGAGGCAGGAGAATCAGGAGTTCAAAGCAAGCCTTGCTTAAATGTGACTGTATCTCAAAACAAAACAGAACGGAGGGAGTTGGCTACAAAGGGAAAGGCAATGAGAGGGACAGGGAAAGTGGGTGGAAGAGGAGATGTGAATGTGGCTAGCTGGACATAGAGGTATATACCTGTCTCAAAAACACAAAAGGGGGACTGGAGAGGTGGCTCAGCAGTTAAGAGCGCTTGCCACTCTTCCAGAGGACCCAAGTTCAATTCCCAGCACCCACATGGCAGCTCGCAACTGTGTAACTCCAATTCCAGGGGATCCGACATCCTCAGACAGACATATAAACAGGCAAACCACCAATGCACATAAAATAAAAACAAATAAATTATTAAAAAATTTTTTTTTAAAGGTGGAAGGAGCCGGGCGGTGGTGGCGCATGCCTTTAATCCCAGCACTCGGGAGGCAGAGGCAGGCGGATCTCTGTGAGTTCTAGGTCAGCCTGGTCTACAACAGCTAGTTCCAGGACAGGAACCAAAAAAGCTACGGAGAAACCCTGCCTCGAAAAAAAAAAAAAAAAAGTGGAAGGAAGCAGGGAGGAAGGCTGAAGGAAAGGGATCTTTCGGTTTTTTGTTTTGTTTTGATTTTTTTAATATTTATTTATTTATTATGTATACAATATTCTGTCTGTGTGCATGTCTGCAGGCCAGAAGAGGGCACCAGACCTCATTACAGATGGTTGTGAGCCACCATGTGGTTGCCCGGAATTGAACTCAGGACCTTCGGAAGAGCAGGCAATGCTCTTAACCACTGAGCCATCTCTCCAGCCCTTGGTTTGATTTTTGAGATAGTGTCTCCACCATTTAGTTCTGGCTAGTCTGAGACTTACTATGTAAACTAGGCTGGCCTTCAACTCAAGAGATCCACCCACCTTTACCTTTTAAGTGCAGTGATCAAAGGTGTATGCCCCATATCTGGCTGAAAAAGTATGATTCTGAGACTTTCTCTATTAAAACTTCTCCAGCAGTGATGTAAATCTGTAGTCGTCACATCTACTTGTTTGGCTGAGTGGATCCCTTGAGCCAGAGTTCAAGGCCAGCATTAGATATCAGAGGGGTGGGGGTAGAAGGAAGGGTGGAAAGGGAAAGGTAAGAGAAAGAAAAGGGCAGAGGGGAGGACAAGAAAGGGATAAGGAGAAGAAACAGAGCTGGGGACATAGCTCAGTTATCAGAAAGCCTGCCTAGTATATCCCTAAATTCTAGATTCAGTCCCTCCACTGTATAAACAGGGTATGGGCTGGGTGGTGGTGGCACAGGCTTAAATCCATCCTAGTACACAGGAGGCAGAGGTAGGCAGATATCTGCAAGTTTGAGGCTAGCCAGGACTCTTGCACAGAGAAACCCTGTCTTGAAAAACAACAAATAAATAAATACAAACAAACAGGTTATGGTATCTTGCAGCTTGCATCTATAACCCTAGCATTTGGGAAGTAGAGGTAGGATGATTAAAATTGTAGGGGTAGCCCCAGCCAATCACCTTGCTTGTAGGGCGGGGTCGCCTGGGGATATTTTTTACTAATAAATATTGCTGGTGTGCTCTCCCCCTTCCCTTCTGCTTACCTGTTTTCCGCTGGACCCTTGGGCTCTGTAAGTCTCTTTCCCAATTAAAGCTGAATATATTATTATAATTTCTGTCTGCCTTCATTTACACCGCTACATTTTGGCGCCCAACGTGGGGCTTTTCGGATACCCCCCCCCAATCAGAGCTTCCCAGGTGAGCAGACCCGCCCCTCACCAGAAGCCTCTCCCTCCACGCAGATTGTACCCTCTCAGCACAGCTCCTTGCCGGTCTGCTCTGCCCTACTACAGTGGCAGAAGCAGCTGAGCTTCTGAGTCACTGAGCATCTGCAGCGACTCGATTTTTCCTGGCGCTTGCTAGAAAGTCTACAAACCTGCCATACTACTTGGCCACGCCTAACCTGCAAGGTCAGCCCAGGCTACAGAGTGAGTTCAAAGCCAGCTTGGGTGACTTACTGAGAACTTGTCTCAAAATAAAAAGAGTAAGTGTGTGTGTGTGTGTGTGTGTGTGTGTGTGTGTGTGTGTGAGAGAGAGAGAGAGAGAGAGAGAGAGAGAGAGAGAGAGAGATGCAGCTCAGTTTTTTGCCTAGCACATGACATACCTGCGTTCCATTCCCAGCACTAGACAGACACACACACACACACACTTCACTCGGTTCACATCCATCTCAACTTAGTATTTACAAGGAGACACATCCACAGGAAATACTGTGCTTCATGGAAGGTAAGGTATGAGGTGTCTTCTCTGCTGTAATGGACTGTACCAAGCCAAAGTAAATTCCTCAGGTAATTTCCCATCTGTAGCTGCAGAACGGAACCCACATGAAAAGCCATATTCCTGCCTTACCCTTCCAGCCAGCTGTGCCCCTCAGATGAGTGCTGCACCCAAGGCAGTACCTGCAGCTTAGCTGCCAGCTGCGACTGCAACTTGTGTAGCTGGCTCACTTGTGATGCACCTGGCAAGCCCAGATGCCAACCAGTGATGGGTAGGGCACACAGGCTGGGTCAAATCTTACAGCAATCCCACGTATACATTACCAGAAAGAATGTAGTGAATCTTTCCCCACCAACTTTCTGCTTTTGTGGTTTCAGAGGATGAACCCAGTGCCAGGTACGATAGGCACACAGTCTGCTCCTGAACCATGCCTCCCACCCCGATAAAACCATTTCTAAATTACCTGTAATAGAAACCAAGTTTGCTGTCTTTGTGACAGAATTTCATCGTGTATAAGCACGGTTATCCACAGTGGCAGAAACCAATACAGCTCAGGTCAGGTAGGAAACAAACTAAGAAAGTGGTCCTCTGCCGTGTAGATCATAGGCACTGTGAAACAGGATACTGAGTAGATATGAACTGGGATTATGTTGTCTGCTCATGCTGGAACCAGTCACTCACCAGAAGACACTGTGTACTCTGACCACAACTGTCATGCTGGAACCAGTCACTCACCAGAAGACACTGTCTGCTCTGACCACAACTGTCATACTGCTTTGACCAGGTCTTGTCTCACTTTGTGCTTAAACTATTTGCACTTTGTTTTGGATTTTTTTCAAGACAGGGTTTCTCTGTGTAGCCCTGGCTATCCTGGAACTTGTTCTTTAGACCAGGCTGACCTTGAACTTGAGATTCATCTGCCTTTGCCTTCCGAGTACTGGGGTTACAGGCATGTGTTGCCACCACCCTGCTCGTGCTTCCATTATGATGGAGGAACGGAAAACCATTTGCAGTCTTGAAAAGCTCACAGGGCCACAACCTAGCATCAGCAAAACAGAAGCCATCTCATATCTTAGACCTAGCCTCAGCTGCTGTCACGGATAGGAAGTAGGTCCCTTCCCACCATTGACGTTCAGTGCTCTGAGCTGGCTGGGCATCCTCCTGACCTATCAGGAAGGGACTCAGGAACAAGGTAACATCACTCAGGCTGGGGCATACTGCAGGCTGTAGTCTGGGATAGGTAGGACAGCTTCTGGGCCCTTCAACTCTATACTCAGGCCCTGCTGCACTGTTTATTCCATAATCAGTTACTCTGAGGGACAGATACCAAGGCATATAGACTGAAGGCAAAAAATTATAATTTACAACAGTGGTTCTCAACGTTCCTAAGGTTGCAACCCTTTAATACAGTTCCTCATGTTGTCCTGATTCCCAACCATAAAATTATTTCCACAGCTAATTCATAATTGCAATATTGCTACAGTTATGAATCATAATACATATATCTGATGTGTAGGATATCCGATATGCAACCCCTGGGTGGGGGGAGTTGCGAGCCACAGGTTGAGAACTGCTGTTTACAACAGACTCAGTTATGCTCCTAGACAGTCTTGCAGGAGCAACAAAACAAACCAAAGCCGACAGCACTGAGGAGTCAAGGCAATTACATACATGAGCAAAATCCAAGGGCTTTACAAAACTGCCCCTGGGTTTCTCCAGACATCACCTCCTGGATGAACTCTGGCATGTGTCAAGTGATTGTGTAGAGGTTACCTCTGGACAGCCAAGCCTCTGTGTGGATACACTGTTTCCCCTTTCTACCAGCATCTTCCTGCCCCATGAGGGTAACCGATGAGCTGGACCTCCCTTAGAACCCCAAAGCGTAAGTAGGCTACCCTCTTCGTTCTCGACTCATTTATTTTAAAATAATTCAAATCAGGCCCTCATGTATGTTAAGCAAGTGTTCCATCGACAGATATCTGCCGTTCTCACCAGCCTCTCCCCTGCCGTGAAGAGGATCTACCTTAAAGCTGCCAGGCTTGGTGCTTGTGTGGAAGTCAGAGGACAATTTACAGTAGGTGGTCTCTCCTTCCACGACGAGATTGTCAAAAAGAGCCAAACTGGGTAAGAAGACTGGACCTGTGTAGAAATCACAGTTATCCACCATAGGGCAGCCTGGCCCTTCCATTTCCGCAGCAATACTCTGAGGTTCATGGATCACAACTCCAGGGGCTTGAGTCTTTAAGAACACATTTTGAGCTGGGTGGTGGTGGAACAGACCTTTAATCCTAGCACTTGGAGCCGGGCAGTGGTGGCACACGTCTTTAATCCTAACACTTGGGAGGCAGAGGTGAATGGATCTCTGTGAGTTTGAGACCAGCTTGGTCTACAGAGCAAGTTTTAGGACAGCTAAGGCTACACAGAGAAATCCTTTCTTAAAAAACAAAAACCAAAAAATGAATACATTTTGGATTCTTTAAAAAACAAAACAAAACAAACAAACAAACAAGACCTCTGAAAGACAGGGGCGTGTCCCTGGCCTCATCTTTGGGCTCTTTCTCACAATCTTGGGCTAAAAGGATACTCAAGAGAGGAAAAATGCTTTTTCCATGTGAAAATATTCTACTCCCTCACACACTACAAAGGTAGCACCACGTGAAGCTGCATGCCACGGAGCGACCCGTTGTTCGTGAAACATCCACCGCTCTCCATTCGGCACTGCCCCCTCCTGCCCTCCCGCTCTGTCACCACTTGATATCCAAGCCGTCTGTGCGGGGCTCCAAGCTCTGGTATGTGGTGTGCAGCACCTCCTGGACTTTGGGGGTCTCGGTACCCTCCAGCCACTCCTGGTACAACTCCTGCACATGCGCACTGCTCTCTGGGGGCCGCATGGGGATGCCGGAGTAGATCCCTTCCATTTGCTGCAGCAGTGCACGGTCTGTGTGGCCGTCCTCTGTCTGGGCTTGGCCTCTGCCATTTAAGCATCCTGAAAGATACACAGAGGTGGACCTCATCTTCCCTGTGGGACAGCCGGTTACAAGGGAGCTTCACATCAAGGGGCACAGTTGAAAGCAGAAGCATGAAACAGGCAGTATCTTGTGATCTGGGCGTGTTTCTGGGGCTCGCAGCATTCTCTGAGGTTATCGTGGAGCCTGCCCAGGAGGAGAGTTCTGGGTATTCTTTAGTCTTACCATATATATATATATATATATATACACATTACCTATAAACCGGTTTTACCTAAAAACCTTTAGAAGTGGCAGATTTCTGCTGTCTGGATTCCTGGCTTCTGAAAATTACCCAAAAAGCATAGAATGGCTAAAAAGCTATGAGCACAACCGCTTGCACACAATGCTGTCAGTGTGCAGGCTCCACAAGGCTGCGTTAGGGCTGAGCGAGCTAAGAGCTCTGCATGAGCATCCCAGCCATACAGTCTAAATCAGTGTGGGTCTCCTATTGTCAGTACCACCCACTCTTAGACCTGCCAATCACACAGACACAGACACACACACACAGACACACACACACACACACAGACACACACACACAAACACACAGACACATACACACGCCCCAAAATGCACTAAGGACATAGGGGTAGGAATATCTTGGTGGCAGAGTGTGTGTCAAGAAGGCTCAAGTTCCTGGCTTCCACTCCCAGCATCAAGCTTTCATTTAAACAAGCCAGGAGATAGGCTGGGAATACATAGCTCAGTAGAAAGCTATAAGGAAACCCTTGCTTACCATATACATGTACAATACCTGGGTTCAGACTCCACTGATCGGCCACTTGACAGCTGGACTTTTGATGTCCACTCTCTCGCGGGCTGCACCCACTTTCTCTCCTTCACAGGCCTATGCAGTTTTCCCCAGAAAGCAAGAGGGGCCCTCCTAGAGGCTCCCTCCCTCAGCCATCTTGTTTCTACACACAGGGGTACAACCCCAGGCGAAGTAGATGCTCCCTGCTCTTATCCCCCCTTAGATGCTGGTCACTAGCAGCTTCCCTCCTCTGGAAGATCCCTTAGGACATGGATGGACTAGAAATATATAGGCTCTCCTTTATCTCACTTCTTATGGATCCTTTCTCATCTCTGACAATGCACCTTGCCTAGCTCCCCCGGGCCTTTCTGAGAACTCTGGTGTTCCTACTTGAGTATCTTTCGTCACCACAAACTCAGGATGACCTAGACACTCCTGGTCTTGAGACTGCTCCGTCACACCTAGGGGCGTAGAGAGACCACTTAAGATCAGAGGCTCCGCTCATTCTCCAGTACCTACACCTTCTCTATCAGCGAGAGATTCTAGGCACTACACCTATCCCAGCTCTGGCCTGTTCTCATTGTCTCTCTGCCTAGACAGGAACCTTCTCCAGCTGCCCCAGTCTCTACACCTGGATGGTTAATTTCCCTGTGCAGCAAGGGGAACTCCTAGGGAGCAATCAACGCCTGTCTCGGCCAGCTTCCACCAGTGGGCCCTATGGAACAGCTCCACATTAGCCACCTTGGTACCAGGTGGAGATCCCTACAGCGCTCACAAGGGAATGTCTAAGGATACAGCTGTCCACTTCTCACGCTACAGTTGAGGGAAAGGAACTTCATGGCCGAGGATGGCATGCCGCACATGAGGGAGCAACCTGCCCTGCGTGGTTACTGTGGACAGGCTGTTACGGGCCTGCTGCACCGCTTACCTCTGGGACATGCAAGGACCTCCACAAAGTGATATGGGAATTTGCCCTTCCTGAGCTTCAGGATCATGTTCTGGATGTTGCGAAAGCCGTAGGCCGCAGCAAAGCGCAGTAAGACCTCCCCGTTCTTCTCAAGGGTGACCTCGTGGAAGTCTTTGTTTCTGTAAATCAAAACATGGATTTTAATGGTCATTGTCTGAAGTACAGTCCTTACTATGGAGACCAGGCTAACTTTGAACTCACAATCTTTCCTCAGTCTCCCCAGTGCAAGGTTTACCGTATCTACCCATTTTTCAATTTAAGTTTTGAATGTCACCAAGATAATTTCAGTGGGGAGACTCACAAAAGGCCCTCCTATCGTAGGCAGCGCTGGCTTTCGTGTGGAGCAGCCGCGTACACCAGGCACACCACACACACTGCATATGGGCCGCCTGTATCACCCCAGCTCTGGCTGTCTCTCAGCACCCCTCCTGGGCACCCCAGCCGTAGATACGCCGCCGGCGCAAACCTTAGTGCACGGTAGGTGATCTCCTCCACATGCTCGCCAAACAATTCCCTGGCCGCATGTCTGAAGACGTGGGCTAGATGCCCATCTGAGCTCACTCCATCGTGACGCTGTACTGCTGCCTCCTTCACGTCTCCAAACCTCAAACAGACAAGATCATCACTGGTGCTGATGACGTACTGGCTAGTGTCGTGTGCCAACTTGACACAAGCTAGAGCCATTAGAGGAAAGAGCATCAGCTGAGGAAATGCCTCCATGAGATCCAGCTGTGAGGCATTTTCTCAGTTAGTGATCAATGGGGGATGGGTCCAGTCCATGGTGGGCGGTGCCATTATCCCTGGGATGGTGGTACTTACTAGGTTCTATAAGAAAACAAGCTGGGCAAGCCAGGGGAAGCAAGCTAGTGAGCAGCACCCCTCCATAGCCTCTGCTTCAGCTCCTGCCTCCGCGATCCTGCCCTGTTTGATGTTCCTGTCCTGGCTTCCTTCAGTGATGAGCAGCAATGTGGAAGTGTAAATCAAATAAGCCCTTTTCTCCCCAACTTGCTTTTTGGTTATGGTGTTTCATTACAGCAATAGAAACCCTGACTAAGACAAAGTAGTAACCCAGTTTTTATAGGAACAGGATCCAGGGAACCACTTTGCAGGTATTTAAACTTTGGGGAGCCACCATGTGGATGCTTGAGAAACAAACCTGGATCCTCTGGAAAAGCAGTAAACGCTCTTAACCCACTGAATCCTCTCCAGCCCCCCAGAGCATATTTTTAATGAGGTCTAATGATCAACGTGAATTGTCATTTCACATCTACCCAAGATTGCCGTGAGGCTGTGTCACTGGGACTCACTTCCTTGCTTTTCTGTGCAGCGAAAGCCAAAGTCCTAGCTGGACATCAGGGTCACCATGGGAAACAGAAACCCAACAGCTGTGTTCTTGGTGCAAAGGGACCAGAAGAAGTTACAGTGTTAGATGTGTGGCTCTTCCCCACATAGCTTCTACACTTCCTTTCTTCCTGAAGGATACAGTAAGCCTGCAAGTCCCCTGGCAGTACTAGAGAATCCACTGCAAAGGCCAGGTTGGTAAAACTGCAGGAACCTGTCTCAGTACTCACAATACCTGATTAGGGCAGCCCTGGGGCTTGCAAAGCTCACTAGAGGCCCCTCCCCATTTACAAAGATGCCACTTACAAAGTATCCACAGCGGTGTCCTTCACAGAGAGGTCGCTTTGCTCCATTATCTGAGCAATTTCACCTGGAGGAAAACAAGAGGCAATGAGTCACTGGGAGGACAGGTGGTCCAGAGCTCTGGGCCAGGCTTTGCTTCTCCCAGAGAAATTCTGCATTAGAAAGCTAGGACCCCTCTTGCTGTATAATCCATTTCATATCTCAGGAGCCCCTTGCCGGGAAAAGGTAATGCTGGCATCAGAAAAGCTCTAAAAAGATGTGAAAACAGAATCCTCTTTTGAACCCTGACCTGAGGTAATGCTGTAGTTGCTTCATACTGAATCAAAGCGAAAGCCTGTCTATGGGCCACACTGCACTGGAGGTTGTGACACGGGACACTGCGCATTATCAGAAAAGTATACTTTGTATACCGCCTTCTTTCTATATACAGGTTCCCAAGAAAAACCCCTGGGAGAGTCCCCTAGACATCAGTAAGGCACCAGGTGCCATGAGACACCATTAACACACAGCACAGGTTGAGTTCTCAATGTGGTGCTCTAGAGAAACTGGACCCCTGCTCAGGAAGTTAGACCAGCACCATTGAATACTCCCTGCTACACTGTCCCACCCTGGTCAAAGCTAGAGTCCCAGGACAGGACAGGGAGGAAGAGAGCTCCTGGTCTTCAAGGTTGACCCCGGTCCACACACCTTCAAGGATCAGCTTTCAGAGTCTGATTCAAGCAGACGAGCCTGGATCCTAACAAGCTCCCACAAGTGCTCTTGACCTTCTTTCTTCTGAAAAGCTTCCAGAACACCAGTGGCTAATTTTCATCCCCAACCGAATTTGCCATAGTCTCTCTCTGAAGCAGTTGTTCTCATCCTTCCTAATGCTAGCTCCTTTAGTAAAGTTCCTCGTGTTGCGGTGATCCCCCAACCACAAATTATTTTCTTGCTACTTGGTAACTATAATTTTTCAACAGTTATGAATCATACTATAAATATCTGATATGCAGGATATGATATGTAATCCCAGTTGAGGTCGCCATCCACAGATTGAGAACAACTGCTCTAAAGCATGGCATCTGAAGAGAGCTGCCAGCAGGACCACTAAATGCAGCATTCACTAGAGCACATAGGAATCTTCCACTTTTTTCAGTGGGAAAGTGTGGAGGGTCTCCGCAGCCTTGACAGCAGGCAGAGAAGTATCCACAAAGAGACAAGGATGAAACTCAATTCAGCCTGGTATTGGTGCTGGGCCAAAACTTTGAGAGTCTGACCAACTGCTCACTTATTTTACCCATATTTAAGCACAGCACAATTTTGGGGAAAGAAGTTTTCTGATAACAATTAACTTGGCTCTGTGATGACAAGAAAGCTTAAGACGTCTTTACATTGATGCTCTTTACAAACACATATGGCTTCATCCCTAAGATGGTCTCTTGTTGACTCAGAAGCAATGCTCAAGATAAGGGTCTAGGGGCTGGGCAGTGGTGGTGCATGCCTTTAATCCCAGCACTTGGGATGCAGAGGCAGGCGGATCTCTATGAATTCAAGGCCAGCCTGGTCTATGGAGTGAGTTCCTGGACAGGCTCTAAGGAGAATGAATGACTGATGTAGACATAATGCCCATGGGAGTCAGGATTTGGTCTGGCCCTAAGACAACATAGAAGTCACTGGGGCTATACAAAAGACATCGTTCGTAAGGATGGGTTTTATGGCCCAGAACAATGCTCAGGATTTATGGGGGAAGAATCTGGAATAGTAAAACCTAAATTCTGGGGGATATGGGCAAAGCCTGGCTCGACAGACAGGTTGTAAACTACGTCCACTCCCAGAATTACAGGAGGACAAGTTAAACATCTCTTTCCTTTGAAGGATGCTTGTGTGTTTAACCTTCCTGGCCTCCCCAGTGCTGTCTGTGTGCACAAACACTTGTTGCCCTCTACAGGAAACCATGTTGATGGCTGTGTTGTAAGAACATAGCAATCGTTCTCCCAGAGACCTGACTCATCTGGAAGAAGACTAAGGGCAGGCAGGATGCAGGATCCTCCTCTTCACTTTAGGCAGCTGAACCCAATTATCAGTGCCACCAGGCAGCTCGGCCAGAGTGGCCTGTCAGAGGAATGCTCACTTTCTGAGTCCAGCTCTCACCTGATGTCAGCACACAGTCAGTGCCCCTGGCACCATTCAGAGTGGTGGAAAGTCCCTCCCGAAGAGCTTCCAGCTTCTTATCGTAGCAAGGAGCCACGACAACATGGAAAATTTTCTCTGGAGACAGATTCTGTGGAGGAGAGCACTCACTTAGAGCTTCAAGGATGTCAACTAGAATATGGGGGAGTCCAAAATGCTGCTCCTACCTTACCCCATGTACGGTACTACCCCACCAGCTCTGCACAGGTAAGAGCAGGTTTTACCTGAAGACTTTCTGAAGCTGTTCAAGGAACAACATCTAGGCCACCCTGCTCTCCCGAGACAAATCAAGAGCCAGTTGCCCAGTGACCTTTACATTGAGGCCAGAGCACAAAAGCCCTACTCAGGGTAGGGGCAGAGTTCAAGAGGAACTATACCTTGATCTTAGCCTTCTAGGGGTTAGGCCAAGAGGTTGCTATAGGTTCAGCTGTCCCCACCTGCACCTGCAATCAGATCTGTAACTTTGGGTTCCACTCAGAGAGCACAGGGCTGGGAGCTTTGAGAAGACTTAGAAATGTTAGAACTCTCAAAGCAGGTATAAGAGGGCAAGGGGGAGCTGGAGAGATGGCTCAGAGGTTCAAAGCACTGGCTGCTCTTCCAGAGGTCCTGAGTTCAATTCCCAGCAACCACATGGTGGCTCACAACCATCCATAATGGACCCGGTGCCCTCTTCTGGCCTGAAGGCAGACATGCAGGTAGAACATCTGTGTGTGTGTGTGTGTGTGTGTGTGTGTGTGTGTGTGTGTGTGTACCAATCCACAGCCAGTTTTCTGCCCCTTCCACTCAATACACATGATGGGGGTGAAATTTGCCAACTGTATATAAACAGTTTATAAACAAAGAAACATTTCCTATGGCTAAAATGAGGTTGTCAGATGGATACAACCTTTAGGCTGGCTTCAGTGTTTGGAAGATCCCTCCCCTTGCTGTCTTTCCTAGTCAGTGTGGTGCTTAAACAGTTGGTTAACAAGAAGAAAGAAAGGAAGGGTGTGATTTATCTCAAATTGCCCAAAGTCTTGGAACACAAGACGGGGATGGGCTGAGGCAAGGGACATAAAGGCACCCTAGACTAGGTTTTATCTATCATGTGACAGATAGTGTTAAGACCATGGGACCAGGGACTGGAGAGATGGCTCAGTGGTCAAGGAGACTGACTGCTCTTCCAGAGAACCTGGGTTCAATTTCCAGCACCCACGGAGTAGCTCACAACCAGATGTATCTTCAGTTCCAGGGGATCTAATAGCATCTTTTGACCTCCGTAGCACCAGGCATGTAAGTGGTGCACAGATATACAAACATACAGTCAAAACACCCACACACATAAAATAAAAAGTAAAATTCAAAATAAAAAAATTTAGGACCAGGTGTGTTAGAACATTTCTTTAATTTCAGTGCTCAGGAGGCAGAGGCTGCAGATCTCTCTGAGTCTGATGTCAACCTGATCCATACAGTGAGTCCCAGAATACCCAGGATTACATTGAGAGTCCCTGTCTCCAAAAAACCAAAACCAAACAAAACCAAAAGGCAGGCTAAGGGGGGGGGGGGGGCATCTTTAGCCTGGAGCAAAAAGCCAGGCTAAGGGGGGAGGGGGCGCTTAGCTTTCTGAAGCACCCAGAACAGATGCAATCAGGCAGTGTCTCCACCGGGAGGTCCAGGGCCACACTGTCTTGTGGAGTGTACAGTGTTCTCCCTCAGGCTGTACCCACCCTGAGTCTACCCTCTGCTGCTCTTCTCTGGAGAGGGCTGGCTTACCTGCTTTCTAGCAAAGTAATCCTTCACCAAGGAGCCCATGACCTGCTGGGGGGACTTGGCAGTGCAGAGATGTGGGATGACTGGGGGGCCCAATACCCGCTCAGCATATCTGACCCAACCTAGAGAGAGAACACATGAGGTCAGATCCCTCTGCTTCCTCCTGCCTTCTGATTGTAACTGTCAGCCCCAGAATGAACCAAGACACCTCCTCTGCATCGTCCCTGCTCAGAAGGTGCCCTGCCGAGTGGGATGGGCCTGTCCACTTCTAGCCAAAGCCAGGACATTTATTTCTACAGTTCTGGGGAAATGGTACCAGCAGGCCTGTGCTCACCAGGACAGGCAGAGGTCATCATGGGTAGTTCACGCTGCTCCTCACTGTGTCGGTGATATCGGCGTACAAATTCCTTCTGAGTCTCCAGGATGCTGAAATCTGCTGCGATTGTGGTGTCAAATACATAGTGCACCCCTGCAGGACAGAGGGACATGGATGTTTCTCTCAGACCAAGTATGGGTCCAAACCACATTTGACTTCTAAGCAGTCTCTGCCTTTCATTTTATATTAGAACAGGGTCTTACTATGCAGCCCTAGCTGGTCCAGATCTCATCAAGTTATGCAGACGAGGCTAGTCTTGAACTTGTGAACTCTCTGCCTTTCATTTTATATTAAAACAGGGTCTTACTATGCAGCCCTAGCTGGTCCAGATCTCATTAAGTTATGCAGACGAGGCTAGCCTTGAACTTGTGATGATCTGTCTGATTCCCAAGTGCTATGATTAAAAGCGTGGACCACAACACTTGGCTTTTTGTTGTTAATCTTGACAAGGTCTCTCTCTATGTAGCCTAGGCTGGCGATGAAGTTGTAATCTTCCTACCTCAGGCTTCTGTATGCTAGCATTATAGGTAGACACAACCATATTGTAAGCGGTTCACATCTTACAATAGACCAGTCAGCCTCACTGTAACAAAACTTCTGTCTGCCCACAGCAAAGGGTGTGTGACACCCATCTACCACTGAGAAGAAGCTGGACTCATGACACAAGGAATGGGGTTTTGACGTTCCAGGAGTTTCTTCAAAGTTTTTCTATCCTGTGCCCTTGAAAATTGAAACTGAAAACTAAAAAGGGCCCTTCATGAGTTTAAAGTATATACCAACAGTAATATATATATAAAAAAAAGTCACTGGCCAGGCAGTGGTGGCACACGCCTTTAATCCCAGCACTTGGGAGGCAGAGGCAGGCGGATCTCTGTGAGTTTGAGGCCAGCCTGGTCTACAGAGTGAGTTCCAGGACAGCCAAATCTGTCTCAAAACTAACAAAATAAAAAGTGACTGACTCACCAAGACTTTTCAGGAAGCCACAGAGTCTTCTGGATGCATCGGTGACACTGAGGTTGAATTTAGCAGCGAAATAAGGCAGAGACTGAGGACACACAGACACGACCAGCACTCTGTGCTTTGAGGTGTCACATTTCTAGAAGGGAGAACAACAATGTCACACGTGTATCGACTGCATCAGGAGCGAAGCCAGACACCTCGATGGCAAATTCATAGTAAATGGAGTTTTTGTTTGTTTTGTTTTTGAGACAGGGTTTCTCTTTGTGTAGGCCTGGCTATCCTGGACCTCACTCTGTAGACCAGGCTGCCTCGAACTCAAGAGATCGACCTGCCTTTGCCTCCAAAGGCATGTACCGCCACAGCCCAGCAAAACATAAAAGTTTTAAAATACATTTTTTAAGAAAAAGAAAAGAAAAAAAATATAGGCTATAGAGCAAGTTCTAGCACAGCCAGGACTACGCAGAGAAGAAAAATCCTGTCTTAAAAAACAAACAAGCAAACAAGAACAATGCATAGGGTCTTGGTGTGGTGATGAGTGGTTGACCGTCACCTCATCACTCAGGAGACGGGAGGCAGGAGGATCGGCTGCACATCTCTTGTACGCCTAGGCTTCTGGTGTTGTCTATGAGGCTCCAGACGGAGCTCATTATCTGGGTGAAATGCAGGATGACAGGGCCATCTACAATAAATTCCTAACAAAACCCAATTTAGAAGTAAACTTAGAAGCATTTCCACTAATGTCCATAGGAAGGTTTGTTTTTTTGTTTTTTTTTGTTTTTATGTTTTGGTTTTTCGAGACAGGGTTTCTCTGTGGTTTTAGAGCCTGTCCTGGAACTAGCTCTTGTAGACCAGGCTGGTCTCGAACTCACAGAAATCCGCCTGCCTCTGCCTCCCGAGTGCTGGGATTAAAGGCGTGCACCACCATCGCCCGGCTCATAGGAAGGTTTTAACCAGTACTGCTTATCACCACTGTTACTGTGCACCGGTTTAAAAGTTCCAGCCAATATCCAAAAGCAAGATGTACAAAGCTTCTGTCATGGTAGCACAAGCCTACAATCCAGGCACTGTAGAGGCTGAGACAGGAGAATAGAAATTTTGGGACTAGCCTGATAAATATTAGATATTGTCATACAACACGAAAAGGAAAGGATTACAAAATTGAATTTTTTTCATTTGATAGACTTATAAAACTAAAATACTTCGGCAAATCAGTCATAGACTAAGTTTATAAAATGCCACATACAAAATTCACATGTTAACCATAGAATTCCAACACACCCACAAAAATCAACATTGTGGAATAGAACAATAGAATGTAGTGTTCTACAAAGCAGTAGTGGCCCCCATCACATCAGGAACAAGTTGCAGATACAAAGAACCACGGTACAGTGACAGACACTGATGGGGCCAGATCTCTCTCTCCTCTCTCTCTCTCTCATCTATCTGTGCTGGCTAGTTTTATGCTAACTTGACACAAGCTATAGAGTTATCTGAAAGGAGGGAAACTCAACTGAGAAAATGTCTCCATAAGATCCAGCTGCAGAGGGGCTGGAGAGATGGCTCAGCAGTTAAGAGCACTGGGTTAAGAGCACAGGCCTGAGTTTAATTCCCAGCAACCACATGGTGGTGCAAAACTATTTGTAATGGGATCTGGTGCCCTCTTCTGGCCTGCAGGCAGACAAGCAGGCAAAACACAGAAAGAATGAAAAGAATGAATGAAAGGAAGGAAGGAAAGAAAGGAAGGAAGGAAGGAAGGAAGGAAGGAAGGAAGGAAGGAAGGAAGGAAGAAAGAAAATATCCAGCTGCAGGGCATTTTAATTAGAGATTGATGGAGAAGGGCCTATTTTGAGTGGTGCCTTCCCAGGCTTGTAGTCCTGGGTTCTATAAGAAAGCAGGCTGAGAAAGCCATGATGTGCAAGCCAGTAAGCAGCACCCCTCCATGGTTTCTGCATCAGCTCCTGCCTCCATGTTCCTGCCCTGTTTGAGTTCCTAACCTGGCTTCCCCTTCAATGACTCACTAAGATGTGGAAGTATGAGTCAAATAAATCCTTTCTTCCCAAATTTGCTTTTGGTCATGATGTTTCATCAGAGTAATAATATCCCTAATAGGAATGTATCTATGTATCTATGTATGTATCTATGTATCTGCCTATCTATCTACGTATATTGAGGATTGAACCTAGTACAAGTGTTCTACCATTGAGCTATTCATTCAGTCATTCATTCATAGACAAAGTCTTATTAAGTTGCCCAGTGTGGTCTTGAGCTCACTTTGTAGCCTCGGCAGACTTTGAGCTTGTAGTTCTCCTGCCTCAGTTTCCCAGCAGTTGGAACTACAGGCCTGCACCATCAGTTCCAGCTGACACCATACCTTATTAAGATTCAAGACATGGAAGAAGTCCTTGGCACTCTGCTGGGAAAGCTGGACTCCTTCCTCCACAGTCACACAGCTGTCACATGCCAGGCAGTCACTCAGAAATATCTTAGCATCTGCCAGCTTATGGAATTCTCCCTTCTAGGAAAGAAAATGGTGTTAACATTGTTTATTTTTCTTTCTTCCTTTTCTTTTCTTTTTCTGTTTTTTTGGTTTTTCAAGACAGGGTTCCTCTGTGTAGCCTAGAATTCCTAGAATTCTAGAGTTCGATCTGTAGACCAGGCTGGCCTCAGACTCAGAGATCCACCTGTTTGCTTCTATGTTTCGTTTTGTTTCATTTATTTTTTGGTAGCACTGTTTCTCTAGGGAGGGTAACTACATAAGCCCAATAAAGAAAAAAATCTACACTTAACATGGAGACAAAGTCATGCCTGAATGCCTGAAGTGTCAGGTGGAGCTACTGAGCAATGGTCGCCGTTCTGAACAGCTCACGGCACTGGAGGCACATGGCATGGCACAAGGCCCCTGACGGCACTTAGCAGATGAACAAGGGTGAACTAGCCCCAGTGTTATCGTGTGGAAAGATGATACTCCTGCCTGCTGCAAACTGGCCTGACGGCCATCTCCTCCTTCCACCCTTCCTCTCCAGTGCCTGTAACAAGCCTCAGGTTTCCCTGCCAAGCTCTTCCAGCTCCACGGTGCTAAGCAGACTTTCCATACAGTCATGATGGCTTGAGGTTTCCACCTGTGTGCAACACAGACCTCAGCTCCCAGCTCTGAACTGCCCCACTCCCATCTCAGTAAAGGGGTGCTGAACACCTGTGCCCCACCCTTGTCCTTCTCAGTCCCCAGAGGAATCCACTAAAGCACGAGCCACATTCCCACTGCTCAAAGCCTCTGACAGCACTAGCTCAGAACAGGGGCCACAGCACAGCTCTTGCCTGCCTTGCCCTGCCCTGCCCTTCCCAAGGGCTCACGTTCAGCCACGCTTGGCCCTAACAGAGCTGGCATCCTGACGTTTATTTTCAGTGTCCACTCCCACACTGTCAACTTGCTTGTCCCTCCCTCATGAACTCACATAGGCTGGCAACTTAAGTTCCTTATGCTGCCCAGCACCTCTAGAAGGTGCTTAGGAGCTAGAGGTGTGGGTGACTGACACACCTCTCCTTCAAGTGCAAGGTTCTAGGTTCAGATTGTATTAGTAATAAATAAAATAAGCTGGGAGATGACGGCACATGCCTTTAATCTCAGAACTCCCGAGGCAGAGAAAAGATCACAGAGCTCAAGGCCAGCATGGTATAGACCAAGTTCCAAGACATAGGGATGCTTAGTGTGGCGCTGCCTCAGAGAGAAAAGCAAGCAAACAGAAGCTGGAGATGGCTCAGCAGTTAAGAGCACTGGTTGCTCTCTCGGAAGACCCAGGTTCAATTCCCACCATCCAAATAGTGGTTAGCAGCCGTCTGTCCTCTTCTGACCTTAGTGGGCACCAGGCATTTATGTGGTGCAGACATCCGTCTGATGCTCCATCCTACCTTGAATTCTCACCTTAAGGGCTCAGTCTACCAACCCTTCCCCAAGTATGTCCACACTACATTGCTCAGGTACTGGTTAGATGGTGTTCAGACTTATCTCGTCCTCACCAAAACCCTAGGAGGGAAGAAAGCCAACTCCCCACAACACTGATAAGAAACAGGGCCTCAAAAGATTGTGGGTTTATTTCATGTTGTTTGGAGATGGAATTTTGCTGTACAGTCTAGGCAAGCTTCAAACTCATGACACTGACACCCAGCCTCTACTTCTCAGGTGTGTGCTCGCATCCAATGGGATTAGATTTCTTTCCAACACCATGCAACAGGGTGTAGGCATGAGGGAGCAGTCCTGGTGTCTAAAGCACAGGCCCAAACTGACCCAGAACTCCAGGGGCCACTGCTGTTCCCCAAAGGCTCAGTCTCCAAAGCACAGTAATGGCACACCGGAGAGCAAGAGCTATGCCCATTAGATTAAACAGAACATCAGAACTACTAACTCTCCCACGTTATTAATTCTCCGCTTATATAAAAAAAGCTGTTTTTGTACACTGACTGATTGCTTGCCTAATAGTGTGTGGTGGGGAGCTAGAGCCATGGCACATGTGTTGGTGTGGAGGTAGAAAGGCAACTTGAGAATGTTCTTTCATGTCATCTTGTGTTCATATGTCACTCATAGGTCCTGGGAATCACACTGAGATCCTGAGGCTTGGTGGCAAGTTTCTTTACCAGTTGAGCTATCTAAATAGCACTAAAATTAATGTGTCTGTTTGTGACTGAGCTCAGGGCCTCACACTAGCTAGCCAACCAGTCTGTTGACTTAAATCCTTATCTCTCGGTTATTGTTTCTGGGACAAGGTTTCATTGTATAGCTTAGACAGGACTCAAACTTGGACTTCACTGGTATGCCACCATGCCTGACTAGTCCTAATATTTTCTAAGGGAACAGTGACCGTAACTTTCTCTGTGAATCCAGAACATGGCAGGACACATGCAGAGATAGGCAAATGCCCCCAGAGCATGAAGTAAGGTAGGTATAAAACCCAGCTCAGGCCGGGCGGTGGTGGCGCACGCCTTTAATCCCAGCACTTAGGAGACAGAGGCAGGCGGATCTCTGTGAGTTCGAGACCAGCCTGGTCTACAGAGCTAGTTCCAGGACAGGCTCCAAAGCCACAGAGAAACCCTGTCTCGAAAAACAAAAAAAAAAAAATAAAAAAATAAAAAACCCAGCTCAGACTGTGATGTGTAATAAATACAAAACAAGCATCGCTATGGTGAACTCAAGAAACAGCCACCTAAACAGCAAGCTTAAAGAATCACGAAACTTGAGTTAGGTCTTTTCACATGTTACAGAATCTAAATCCCTTCCACTTCACAGAACACAGGTTTCAACAGCGCACCAGGATGTCCCTCTTTCTCACGGAGTACCTGGCCTGGTGTGTGAGATGACTTAAGACTGGCCTATACATGGCCCTTGCCACTTCTTACTTCAATCTTTCTTAGTGCGTGAAGTGCAAGGTGATATGAACTCCCGACAGGAGACGACGCAGCAGCAGCTCCCCCCACTCACATTAGGCCGACACAAACTCAAATGTTTACTTGCCTCTTCATTCTCCTGGGCTGGACTTGATGAATCAGTGGACACATTCTCCTGGTCATCAGTTTTTGATTTCTTACTACATTCCTTTAAAAAAAAAGAAAGAAAAGAAAAGAGGGGATGGAGAAAGACAAGGAAATGTTAGAAAAGGAACTTTCTTCTTCTATTTTCTTTATTTTAGCTTTTGTTGAGATCAGGTCTCTCTATATAGCCCTGGCAGTCACTATGTAGAAGGGGCTAACCTCAAGCTCACAGAGATCCTCCTGCCTCTGCCTCCTGAGTGCTAGAATTAAAGTGTG